>NC_081406.1:511902115-512230865 GCF_030272615.1 Cryptomeria japonica
ATGGCTTAAAATCAATTTTGATGGAGCAACCAAAGGAAACCCAGGTCCCTCAGGCTATGGAGCTATTCTCAGAGACTACACAGGCATTTGCAAAGGTATGATTGTTGTCCCTATTGGCACTCAAACCAATCATAAAGCGGAAGCTATGGCATCCCTTCAAGGCATTATTCTAGCCAAGAAATGGAACTGTCCCTATCTCTGGCTAGAAGGGGACTCCAATAATATAATTAAGTGTCTCAATGGGACCTCAAAGCCCTCTTGGTCGATTCACAATATAATTTTTTCTGCTATTGAAATCATTAGAACCTTCAAAAAATGCCACATATCCCATATCTATCAGGAGGCCAACTGTTCTACTGATTGGGCCGCAAACATGGCGGTTAAGAATGAGACTATCACCATGTGGATAGGTGAGAGCGGTCTCCCTGAAGATGTCAGACAAATTATAATTAATGAAAGATATCAAAGTACGCCAAAGACTCTTGATTGATAGGGCAATTATGATGAGTACTGAAGTAAGCACTTCGAGTTACTTCTATAATGAGGTTATTACTCATTACAACATCAAAGCCAGTAGAATGTGTTTTATAACCCATCAGATCATTAATGCTACACATGCTTTCTGGGTTTTTGTTTTACCTCCGAATAGCTCTTTGTTTCACCAGTTCTATAATCTAAACTTGGCTGTGAGAAATGACACCATGGGTAGAAACAGGAGAAGATATGAGCCAAGCAGTTGCAAGGAGTGGAAATAGAAAGAAGAGGTGTGGGAAATTTTGTAGAAGGGTGGTCTTTCGAGCTTCATTAAGAGACTCCATGGCCATGATGGAAAGATAACTAGCTTCTTCTATAAAAATTGGAAGAAGGGCATGCTTAAAATGGGCAACCAACTGGTGGAAATTGATGAAGAAATAATAGCTAAAGCTACGGGTCTCAACAAGGAGGGCTGCAACTTCTACAGAGATAGGAAGGTCAGTAGGGAAGCCATTGAAAGGTACCCGGTCACTAAGAAAGAGAAGAAAAGACTGGTAAAGTTGAGTAAAACCTATTACCCACCTAGGGCTTTTGCAAAACCCTGGCGGGAAATTCTCTTTGTTTTAATGAGGTATATAACTCTAGATGGTAGGTTTATGAAAGTATATGGGTATCATTTTGTCCTGTTAAATCATTTTAGGCATAATGATAAGGTGAATTTGCCTTAATTCTTTCTCTGTTCTATGAATGCCTCCCTAAAAGCCTATAAAGAAAATCCTCAGGGTGATACTGCAATGCACCAGGGACTTATGGTCCTCATTTGTGACCATTTAAAGGCCAGTAAAATCAACCGGAGGCAGCTCTCTGTGGATTCAGAAGAAGAAATGTCTGATTCTAATTTCTTGGAGGAGGAGGAATCAGACAATGATTCTTCGACTGATAATGAGGAAAGCTCTGATGACTTAGAGTATGAGAGTAGTAAGAAGAGGAAATCAAGACCCTCTTCTTCTAAGAGCAAAAAACCTCAAAGCAAACCCTTGACTAGTATTTCTTCAGAAGAAGAGTACTCTGATTTTCCTGAGGAGAAGAAGAACCCTAAGGGGGTGATGAAGAAAAAAAGTAAGAACCAAGCCCAGACCAGGAATAAGAAAAAGAAAACAGAGGAGACCGGCAAAGATCCGGAGGAGACTGGCAAGGAACCGGAAGATGACAAGCAAACAAGGACCCTGGAAGCTGAACACAAGCTGGATATGGAGACTATGGAGGAGACTCTCAGGGGCACAAACACTATTTCTGCCCTCCATATCTCTAAAGATGAATAGACAACCCCTAGAAAAGTGACTCCCTCTTCTGGCCCTCCTCCCGAGGCCTTGAATGGTTTTATGAAAACCATTGAATGGCTTATTGATGGGAATAAGAAAACTGTGGATGAGTACAAAAAACTCTGCAATAGAGTCCTAATCCTGGAGACTATTAACATTGGAGAGGGGAACACTATGGCCGATTATATCAAGGATCTGAAGAACACAATTGCTAAAGTGGAAGACATCAGAGATGCCTTTAGTCCCCGGTTTGAGAAAATTGAAAAGGAGATACAGGACAGAAAAACCCTGGAGGAAACTAGTGAAAAAATGCTCTCAGACACAGTCGCCAAAGTGGAAAAGATAGAGGAGTGCCTCAAGAACATTGCAGAGCAGAGCCTTAGCATTCTAAAAATCTCAGCCAACAACACCCATACCCTCATCAGCAAGCTTGATGATGAAAAGGAAATCCAGGAAATTGACCTAGATGCAGAAGGAATATGGGAAGCCCAGGGTCCCAGAACCCGCACCTGTGGGAAGAGGAAGGAAAAGAAAGTGAATAAGGACCTAAAGGAGCTAAAAGTAGTTGGGCCAACCTATGATGAGCTGGTGACAAAGGCAGAGGATTTGCTTAAGAAAATTACTATGTAGTGTCTCCTTGGGTTCTTTGTTGTTTTTTGTTGTTTAGCTATTTTTTCTGTTCGCTGGTCTTTTGACCAGTCGATCTGTATGTGGACTCTATTTTCTCAGCTTTATTTCTAACTATGTTGTAATGGTTTCGGGTCCATAAAACCTATTTTTCAATCAATCAGAACATCAATATGAAGATCCAACGGAGACTATCTCAGAAGCGTCAAAGTCAAGTGGTTTAACTCTAACCGGTATTAAGTGTTACAATCGGTAATCGTAGATTGTGTGATGAGTTATCACCATTGATAATTTTTGGTAGTATTTTTGTGATGAGTTAAGATCACTTGACCAAATACACTGCACCTAGGTAATTGTGTTATGATTTCTTGAGGCCGACATGAAATCTAAATGTCTATATATTGACATCACAATGAATTATTTTATCTGAATGAAAGTGATATGTTGTGTGCAAAAGGTAAAAGTGCTAAGATGCAGAGTATGTTGAAAATTAGTGTTGATTATGCTTAGAAGGATCTGATCAAGCAAGTATTATGCTACATAGACAGATCAAACAAATCTTGTTGTCTTCTAACAATTACAACAGAATTAAAATCCCCTAACCGAGTAAGCTCTAACAAGCTTCATTGTTCAAATCCTCTAACAGGGTGATCCATTAGTTTGCATTCAAAAATCCTCCACTAAGGTTACTCCTACCAAGGTACTACCTTTCACAAGGTATAAGCTTTTAATCAAAATTTGGGATCTCTAACAAGATTCGCTCCTATCAAAGCACTTTGTAGACCTTAACCGGTCAGTTATCTATTACTGCAGATAGTTAACTTGTGAATTCCATCTCACCATGGTTGTACCTATTTGGGTTTTCCACGTACAAACACTTGTGCTATGGTGGATGTTTTACTTATTGTGGATGATGTTATATCATTTGGGATTACATGCATTATGTTTAAAAGTTTTGTTAAGTTCATCTACTGGTTAGTGTTTGAAGTAGTTTTATTTTTATTGTCACTGATTCACCCCCCCTCTCAGTGTTTTTCAATTCCATCAATAAAGTTCCCATATACATTGTCGTAATATTCACATAAGTCCTTGCGTAGGTTTTAAATAGTTCTTAGAAAGTCCTTATTTGTGTCCCATTATTATCCTCATTCTAGTGTTGTCATAATCTTCATTTTAGTCCTTGTTTAGACTCCATATACATCTGTCACAGTTTGTCATCATATGCATAATCATCTTAGAAGGTCATAGCATGTGTCATAATGGGTCTACCAGGTGATGGCTTGCTCCCCTTCAAGCAACCTAATCTAGTGTCGAATGATGGTCAATGAGAAATCATTGATGGCTTAGATAACTTGGCTTGGGATTTAAAGACAAGTGCATCTCAATACATAGGAGTCAGGATTGAACTAGATAGAGAGTATAAGATTTCCCATAGAATTGATAGAGAAATTGCAACAGAACTCCTTCGACAAGAACTTGAGAGACTTGCATTACAAACACCTCAACAAGTTCCACATCCAAATCCCCAATAGAGAGTTAGGTCTAGTCTTGAATACCTTACTTTTTGGTCTAGAGTCTTACATTCATACACAAGGTCTATCGTAATATTTCGTTAGGTCCTAGTGTCCTCATATAGCAGTCTTAAATGCTATCACAAAGTTACAAAAGGAAAAGAGTAAAATGGATCACAATAATGACCCATCAATTAACCCTAGTTGGAACATGGGTATATCAAATAGTCAAAACAGCCAACAGTTAAAACCTTATGGCATGCCAACAATACAGGAGATACAAAAAAACTTAACACGTGAAGAAATTGAGGCATCTCAATAGGATCCACACGTCCTTATGGTCCTAAATTCTCTTATAAATAATGAAAGAGATAGGTATCTTTCTTTGTTATTACAAAATGGTGCCAAACTACCTCAAGATTTTAAAGTCACAATGATCTTACCACCAAGAATTACCTTAGGTCAAAATAGCAGTCAAGTACCAAATGTAACTCAAACACAAGATATGACATCAAGTTCCTCCCAAAATGCATCAACATCATCAACTCAAGCAACTCTAGTTGCAAACACAAGTTCTCAAGCAATTCCATCATCCTCAACAATGAATGTTAGTGCAAAAACTAGGCTATCATAGCTTCTCAAACCATACCAACAATGTTAAGTGCTTCGGCACCAAGTCAAACATAGGCCTCACATGTTTCCCATATGACAAGTGCAACACAACCTGTGGTATCTCACTCAATAGGTTCCACATACAGTCATCATATTATAAATCTAGGCTCCACTAATATAATGAGTATAACCCAACCAAACATGGGTTCATAATTTGTTTATTTCACAACACCTAGTGGAAGCCACAACATGCAGAATTATAGTTATGATACATTTCAACAAGTTCCTATTTACACTACTAAAAATCCTTTTATCAGAAATATATAAGCAGAGAATGTACCATTGACTCAAACGGAAATTCTAACCCAACATGTATAGAATCTCCAACAACAAGTGACAACTATGCAAACTGGTAATGTCAAAAAGAGTTATACAATACAGGAATTATGTGGTGAATATAATGAAGTAGAAAGATCATCAGATGATCACAGTTGCACAAATCAACTAGTATATGGAGTTGATTAGAGCCCCAGTATTGGACTTGACCGACAATGTGGACCTGAGATGCATGACTCAGGGGGAGTTGACAACCATAACTTATGATTGTTATCAAAGATGTTGGACACAGGGGGAGTGCATGTGTCTATGGTTGTACCGATATGATTGTGTCTTTGGAAGTGTTTGGGCTTGTGAAATATTTCAATGTTTATCCAATTAAAATCACAATTGGATCACCGAAAGAGTTGTCTACAAAAAGGGAGAGTTACCTGCATAGGAGAACATAGAGTTGGTATTGGAGAAGATACAATTGGTATCAGTGTGAGCTTTAGCACTTGGTATCAGTATCTTGGAGTTAAGAAATTTTTTTGCATGTCAGAGGGGTGATGATGTAGGTTGGCTGGTAGTTGAAGGTTGAGTCCTCCATCTCAAGCATTGTAACTGGAGAAATTGTACCAATTGGTATCAAAAGAGGAGATGCATCTAGTAAAGAACAAAAGGGGAGAAAAACATCTAACAGTGACCGATAAAATACAAGGAGGTGAGAAATCCTGACAGTGTTGGTATTTTGGTATGGTTTTGTCATTGATGTCAACACCTATCAACACTTATCAACTCTGGAACTTTGGAGAATTGACAATGTTCACCGGCAAGCAAGTGACTTATGCACAGTCACCGATATCTGGTACACCAGATGGATATATTGTTCACTGACACTTGGAATGACATGGAAAACATCTGGTTATGTCGAAGACATTGTTTGGACACTTTGTCTTGGAGAATTTCTCATTAGTATATTCGTATTTACATATTTGTTGTTACCGGAAAATAGGTCTAGGTTATGCACCAATGGACCAACACAACATGCTTTGGAGATGATTTTGTTGTTATTGTAAATGCATTAAGCTGACATATTGAATCAGATATTGCATCAGTTATTGATTTACTTGTAATTATTTTATTGTAATATCTTTTAGAGCCGACCTACTAAAATTGGTCTTAGGTTATGGTATATATGTAAGATCTTATTTGTAAGATCAATATGCCATTGGGAAAAATAATTATAAGAAGATGTACGCAAGAATAAGCTAAGCCATACACACAGACATCATTTGAAGATGAAACAAGGTTTTTGTGAAGGCAATCAGAACTACACCAGTATTGAATCCAGCATATGAAGATGCTATTTTTAGTAGTACATCATTATTGGATTTAACCATCCAATTGTAGTCAGTGTGACTCCTATTTATGTTTGAGCAGTGAGCTCTAGGCGCTTGGCCTTTCTGCATGTCCAGACCCCATTTGTATACATATACTATCTGTAGTAGTATCATCTGATTGTGGGTAAGGTTTACCACTGTGGATTTTCCCCGTACAGGGTTTCCATGTACAAATATTGGTGTTATGTGTTGTGGATGTTATTGTCTTTTTGTTTCATGAATTTATCTTTACCGGTACTGTAATTAACTGATAAATTGTCTACTGACATAAAGTCTAATTTACCAATATTAAGCATTAAGATTGGTTAAGTTGTTTTTGGTTTGAATTTATTAGACAACTGATCCCCCCCCCCCTCTCAGTTGTCTCTAGGACCTAACAATTGGTATCAAAGCCTATAGTCCTCTTTTTACAAAAATTTAACAACTTGAGGAGATCCAATGTCTGCTAACTATTTCAGGAAGGACAATCCTAAACTTGATGGAACCAACTATGGCATATGGAATATCATAATGGAGACACATTTGAATTGCATTGGAAAGGACATCTGGGATGTTACAAAGAATGGCTATACTGCACCTACATCCAGTCAGTCTAATACACCTACCTTAGGAAAAGATGAAGAAAATGATTGCAAAGCAAGAGAAAAACTTTTGAGCGTATTATCAGATCAGCAAATCATGGGATTATCAGATAGGTCTACTGCTAAAGCTATTTGAGATCATTTGGAAAGATTGAATGAAGGAGATTCCACAGTCAAAATTGCAAAACTTGAAAGCTTCCAGGTTAGGTATGAAAATCTGAAAATGGAAGAAGATGAAAGGATTTCTACTTTTATGGAAAGAATAAATGAAATTATTTTGGGTATTAAATGTTGTGGAGGAACCTTAAGTGAAGATGAAATTGTTTCAAAAATTTTAAGAGGATTTCCACTGGCATATAAAATGAAAGTTACTACTATAAATGAGTTGAGAACAATGCCTAATACATCAGTAACTAGGGATACATTGATTGGAAAACTTTCAACTTTTGAAATTGAGGAATTTGGTCTTGTTACTACTATAAAGATAGATTTAGCTTTTAAGGCATCAACATCATCTGCACCATCATTTGACAAATCTGATTGGAAAGCATTTTATGCAACAGAACTTGAGGAAAGCAGGAGAGAAAATGAAGAACTTGAAGAACTTGAAGCAATATTTCCAAGGAAAATGCCTAAAGGTCCAATTGGAAGTAAGTATGAAGGTAAAGCACCCTTTAAATGTTTTAATTGTAATAAAATTGGTCATATGGCTTCAAGATGCCCTAATAGACATGCTAGACTAAGAGAAGAAGCTAGAAGAACATACAAGCCTAATCCTGAATATCAGAGATATAGATTTAAGAAGAATAAAGATAAATCTTGTTATCTTGCTGATGAAGGAGTCACTGATGATTTTGATGAAGATTCGACAGACAATGGATGGGTTTTTGTTGCTATAACAGAAGATCAACCGGCACCTATTAATCAACTGGTAGAGCAGGCCCTAGTAGCTAAAGTTGAAGTTAAGGATGAATGGATCATTGATTCAGGATGTTCACATTACATGACTTGTGATAAAGGTAAATTCTTGAACTTTCGGGAATATAATAGAGGTCTGGTAAGATTCGGAGATGATAAAGCTTGTTTGATAAAAGGAAAAGGTGCTATATCTCTTGATGGTAAGCATAATACTGACAATGTCTACTATGTAGAAGGTTTAAAGCATAATCTTTTAAGTGTTGGTCAATTAGTTGAAAAAGGATTTCAATTACAATTCAAGAATGGAAAATGCAAAATCATGAATAGAACTAGTTTGGAAATTGCAACCGGTAATCAAACTAGAGGAAATATCTTTCATTTGAATAGCAGTGAAAAGACATGCTTGATTGCACATATTGATGAAAGTTGGCTATGGCATAAGAGACTTTGTCATGTAAATTTTAATTGCATGATAAAAATTAGTACTACTAAGGCAATTAGAGATTTACCTAAGATTCTTAAGCCTTACAATCCAATATGTAAGGAATGTCAATTTGGAAAACAAGTTAGAGCATCTTCTAAAAGTATTCCAGAAAAATCCAATAATGCTCTTGACTTAATTCACACTGATTTATGTGGTCTAGCTAGAACTAAAAGTTTACAAGGTTATATATATTTCATGCTAATCATTGATGACTATTCCAGAATGTGTTGGGTTACTATTCTCAGAGAAAAATTAGAAGCACTTGGGAAATTCAAACTATTCAAGGCAATGGTAGAAAATGAAACCGGTAAGAAAATAAAATGTCTAAGATTAGATCAAGGAGGTGAATTCACATCTAAGGAATTTAGTGCATTCTATGAAGTGAATGGAATCAGAAGATATTTATAAGTACCCCAGACACCATAGCAAAATGGAGTTGTAGAAAGAAAGAACAAAACTATCTTGGATGTAGCTAGAAGTATGTTCTCAGAAGCAAATCTACCACATCTATATTGGAGAGAGGCATTAAGCACATCGGTCTATACATTCAACAAAGCTCACATCAAAGGAAAAACCGGTAAGACCCCTCATGAACTATGGTTTGGTATTACTCCTACTCTTAAATATTTTAGAATATTTGGAAGTAAATGCTATATTAGAAGAGATGAGTATATTGGCAAATTTGATCCTAGAAGTGATGAAGGAATATTTCTTGGTTATTCATCTAAGAGCAAGTCATAAAGATGTTTTAACAAAAGATTGCAGAAAATTGCTGAGAGTACAAATGTGAAGATTGATGAACAATTTAGAGGAACTTCAAGGTATATAGCCTCTGAACCGGCAATAGATATACTGACAAATGAACCTACATTGAATTTACTGGTACAGAATGAAGATCCAATTACAACAGAATCATCTAAAAATTCCACTGTAACTGAGGAACAACAGCAAATGAAGACGCCCCGGTATGTAAGACTAAATCACTCTAAAAATCAGATAATTGGGAACAAGTATCAAGGAATTATGACAAGAGGAAGACTGGTAAATGAAGAGGTATGTCTTATTTATCAAATTGAACCATCATCAATTAATGAGGCATGTGAAGATGAGCATTGGATTAAAGATATGGAAGAGGAACTAGAATAAATTGAGAAGAACAACACATGGACATTAGTTCCCAGGCCTAAAGACAAAAATGTGATTGGAACAAAATGGGTATTTAGAAACAAACTTAATGAAGATGGGAAGGTAATAAAAAATAAAGCAATATTAGTGTGTAAGGGATATTCTCAAAAAGAAGGAATTGATTATAATGAAACCTTTGCACCGGTAGCTAGAATTGAGGTAGTCAGATTATTCTTGGCTTTTGCAGCACACAAGAACTACAAAGTATATCAAATGGATATTAAATGTACATTTTTGAATGGAGATCTTGAAGAAGAAGTTTACATTGAGCAACCTGATGGATTTTCTTTAACAGAAAACAAAGATATGGTTTGCAGGTTAAGGAAAACTTTGTATGGGTTGAAGCAAGCTCCAAGAGCTTGGTATGCTCGATTGGATAAATATCTTTTGAAAATTGGATTTTCTAAAGGTAATACTGACAACAACTTATACTATAAAGTGACTAATGATGACATCTTGGTTATAGAAGTTTTTGTTGATGATATAATCTTTAGAGGAGAAGATGGATTATGTAAAGACTTTTCTATTAAAATGCAACATGAATTTGAAATGTCTATTATTGGAGAGATAAAATTACTTTTAGGACTCTAGATTTCACAGACTAATAAAGGTATTTTCTTAAGTCAATCCAAGTACTTTATTGAGTTACTTAAGAAATTTGGGATGGAGAACTCTAAACCGGTAAGCACCCCTATGACTACAAATGACAAATTATCACTAAGGGATGAATCTACACCTGTTAATCCGACTAGATACAAATCTATGATAGGAAGCCTACTGTATTTGACACAAACAAGACCTGATATTATGAATGCAGTATGTATTGTTTTAATATTTCAGAGTGATCCTAGATAAAATCATGAATCAGCAATAAAAAGGATTTTTCGGTACTTACAAGGCACTACAAATCTTGGTTTATGGTATCCTAGAGATGAAAACTTTGAATTATGTGTATATACAAATGCAAATTGGGCAAGAGATGTGGATGACAGAAAAAGCACCACCGATGGAGCATTTTTTCTTAGAAGCAGATTAATTTCTTGGTTGAGTAAGAAACAAAGTTGTACATCTTTATCAACAACAGAATCACAATATGTTGTAGCAACAACTAACTATACACATGTATTATGGCTTAAGAAAATGTTGAAGGACATAAAGGTAAAATGCAAGGAACCTATAACTATCTATTGTGATAACACTGCAGCAATTGATACATCTAAGAATCCAGTATTACATTCTAAAACTAAACATGTTTCTATCAAATTGAATTTTCTAAAAGAGAATGTTGAAGCAAAAGAAGTAAAACTGGTTTATGTCAATACTAAAGAGCAGATTGCTGATTGTAGACACCCAAAAATGGTCAACGCTTGCGAGGTCATACTTTAACATTTGCGCATTGCCTCATTTTAGGTTTTTGCATCGCATTAACATTTCTCCTATGTCACGCACTTGGTCTTTATCATTTGCAAACATTGAGTCATTCTTCTACATTCTTCAATCATCTCGTCTTCGAATTTGGTCTTGTCGACAACATTATCCAGTCATGATTTTGATCGATTTTATCTTGTCATCAATCGTCGTCATATTCAATCTTGTCATCTTGCGATCAATTTGTCATTGATCGTGGTCGTTATCAATCTTGTCATCTTGCAATCTATTTTATCATCGATCCTCGTCCTCTTGTCAATCTTGTCATTTTGCGATCATTTCATCAAATCATGTCAATTGGCGTATTTCTCAATCAAATCATTTTGTCGTATTGGTCATTTATCAAAATCAAGTCATGACATTAATTATCTTCAATCAAGACCTAATTGTCATTTTCGCATTTCTAATTCGTCTTCTAGGGTTTTATGATTTAGTCATTTAACCTAATTTGCCATTTCTTCCTCTAAGATTACTAAATTATTTATTAATCCTAAGTCTTCTTATTACAATTAAATCTTTATTTAATTGGCTAATTATTCCTCTTTGTGAATTGATTAATAAATGAAAAATTATTAATTAATTCACTAATTTTCCTAAATCCTATTTTTCATCAATTTCTAATTCCAATTTCCTAATTGGTCATCAATTTCAATTTCCTAATTTTCAAATTTCTAATTCTTTTTCCCTCCTATTTCATCTCCTAATTCTATGGGAGTGGCATTTCAATTTGTCATGAAATTGTCATAATTGATTAATCAATCAATTTTGACATGAAATGTGTCATAATCAATCAATCAAATTGTGCATGGAAAGTGCATAATTTGTCATAATTTGTCATATTGATTTGCAATTTCTATTTGAATTGCATCATGCCAATCTTGTCATTTATCCAATTTCTCTATAAATTGGATAATTTTCTTCTAATAATCCCTTCAACCCCTGGAATTACTTCTTGAAATCCGAATTGCTGTCAAACTATCAAATTTTAGTTCTAGTACTCTTGAGCTTTTTGCTTTCAATTGTGAGAGCACTTGTAGGTGAGATCCACAAAACTATTGAAGAGGAAAGAACAACAATGGAGCCGCATGGAAGAAGCATATGGTTTGCATAATTTTATTTTTGAATGCTTTGTTTTCATACCTCTATTGAATGTGCTTTGGAATTAGGTTCATTTGCATTGAGTATTTCTTTGATTGAGCTATCATGTCTAATGTTTTGATTTGATATACTTATCTTGTGATGAATCCTAATTTCTATCCCACATTAAATGGTGAACCCGACGTGAAATACTAACCTTCTAACCATCTTACTGTGTTTTGGAGTGCTTCTAAGCTGATTTGCAGGTCAAAAACTCAAAAACAGGGCCGTGCAGTGCATTCTGGACACATCCTGCGCCTGTGTGAAGCATCTTGCGCCTGTGTTGAAGAGTCTTGCGCCTGTGTCAAGACATTCTGCGCTTGTGTCAGACATCTTGCGCCTGTGTCATGTCTTTTGCGCCTGTGTAAAGTCCAGAATAGAGGTAAAAAATGCAGTTTTTACTTGAAAATTTTTCTATGTTTTAGTAAATTGCAATTTTGAGGGTCTTCAGTGCATTTTTGGACAAATGTTGTGCCCGGAAACACGAAGAGACATCTTCGATGTTTCCGAAATTTGGTTCTAGATTATTTGAATACCTTTCTAACGCATTAAACGGTTTGTAATTTGGAGCTAGGATGAGAAAGTTATGCCTTCTCAAAGTGGACTGAAATTTTGATAGTTTTTATAAATCAGATCATCTGTGTTTTGGATTTTGGTACTGATTATTTGTGCAGGATCTTGGCATACGCATGACAAAGACTAAAAATCAAACTACTAACATGTGTTATGCAGATTCGATGGTCAAAGACAACAAATCAAACTTCTGACATGTGTTTTGCAGGTTGCCTTGGAGAAACAACCAAATTGTGTGTTTGAGTTTTTAATTAGGCACCTAGTGATTTTTTAAATAGGTTGGAAATAAACCCTTGTTTGCTTTGTTTTCTAAGTATGACATTGGAGTAGGAGAGTATGCTCTCATCCTTTATAGGGTGATCAGAAATCCAGATCTTCAATACCATGCTTGTCTTGTTGATTGTTTGTCTCCATTAGAGGGCCTGCCTTCCCGACCACTTTGCTTTAGCAAGCAAGTGATAATCGTGAGAAGGGAACGACCCAAAGTGAGTACGGCTAGAATTCCTGGGCATTCTAACTCACTATAAACAAATACCTGATGAGCGAAAGCTTTGAAGGAAGTGTTACGTGGGAATTGTAGTTACTTGGGAAGTGATGCCCCTTGAAACTCTTTCTCATATCAACATCTAAGTAGGGCCTCTTGGTCTAAATCGCGCTTGCGTGACTACATTTGTTGGTATCTTGATGGGCTTAATGTCTCAATCATGCTTGCATGACATCAAGGAGTAATGCTTAACAGAAATCCTTACTACATACCTTGTTTTTAGAGGCCAAAAACCCTTCTAGTTGCTTGAGAAGGACAAGTTCGGATACTTGGAAGAGATACTAAGTTCGCCATGGGGAGATTCCATGGGGACTGATGCTTGGCTGCCCTGAGAAGTGAGTGTCGTGGAGGGGAGCCCGTGGGGTCAAGCATCTATGTATTCTCCTTGAATCCCATAATGAGTCTACCTCTCAAGTACCTAATGTCTTTGCCTACCATAAGAAATGTGGAAATGAGCATGATTGTCTTGAGTCTAAGTTGCAACATCTTGTATTCTTTTATTGTCAAAAGTTGAATACCATTTCAAGAACAAGCACATTGATATAACATAAGATCAAACACCAAAGACATTCATCCAACAAACATTCAACAAGATTCAAAGATCATCCTTCAAGCATGGTTATCCAACATTGGTCAAAAACTTGTCTCAACTCTTATGTCACTTACATTTAGGTTCATCCTAGGTTGCATTTAGCAAAGTCATTATCAAGTATCAAAGTTAGGATTCACCTAAGTCATACTTCTTTTGCATATCAATAAAATTCATCCATTTACATATGTCCTCTTGCATAAGAGCAATATCATTTCATAATTAAACCTTAGGTTTCATCTTAGGTTGACATTGTCATACATTTGCATTTGCATAGCCCAAGTCTCTTCATTAAACCTAAGTCATTGTCATATCATATTAAGATCATATACATATTAATTATCCTTTCGCAGTCTCAAAACCTAGGTCTTGTCATACTTAAGCAATCCAAATCTTTGATAAACCCTAAGTCATTGTTAAGAGGTCTAGACCTTATCAAAGTCCTTTGTCCTTTTGTCATCAATATCATTTCGTCAAACCTAGCTTAGTATCCAAGCATATAGGTGAGACATTGTCAATTTGTCCTTTTGTCACTTGGTCCTTTTGTCACTTGGTCCTTTTGTCCTTTGAGGTCTAGACATCATTTCAATTTCCAAAAGGTCTCTCCTAGATTTGCATTCAAAAGTTTGTCAAAATCTTCAAAAACAACCAAAAACATAGATTGCATTTTCATTTATTTAGTTTGCATTTAGTTGCATATCATATATTATCCTTGAAAAAATTCCAAAATTATTGCATTTGCATAGTGACATGTCTATTGAAACAAGGTTCCAAGCACCAATGATGCAACAAAGTTTGACATATCAACCGACAATGCAATCACAATTCTATTCAACCCAACAACAAAGCAACATTGGTCAAACTTATCATGATGATTTAAATGTCCAAATACAAAAACTAGAGGAGAAACTAGCTCAAGAAAAGGAGATATTGGAGCAAAAAGTGATAAACAGTGAGAAGATAAGATCTCAAATGTCCAAAATGTTTCGAAAATTTCCAGGTCAAAATTTTGAGCCAATTAATGTAAGATCTCTTCTTGAACGATCAGACATACCAGCTCTCCTCTCCCAAATAGAGATGATGAAACAATTACAAGAAAGGAGACAACATCAATTTCAACATTATGTGCCTCCACAACAAGAACAAGAAGGTGTTTACTATCAATCATATTTTCAACCATCACAACCAATGACACAACCAATTGTTCAACATATGCAACCAACACAACCAATGGTTCAATTTCAACAATATGTCCAACCAGCTATACAATGTCAACAAATGGTTCAACCAATGGTGGAATATCAATGTCAACAACCACAATCACCAATTCAAAAACAAAACTTGCAACATGCACCAAGCCGAATTTTGAACATGTCAAACCAAAATGATCAACATCTAGTTCAATATCAGAAAATGACATCAAATCAAAAACAAGTTCAAGTTCAATCAACATATCAATGTCAACAACTGCCACAAAACATTCAAAAACAAAGGTTGCAACACACACCAACCCAAGTTTCAAACATGTCAAACCAATCTGATCAACATCAAGTCCAATATCAAAACATGACATCAAATCAAAAACAAGTTCAAATTCCAAGTCCAACTATGTCAAAACCTCGAAAGAAAGGTGGCCTTATTGCAATGCTCTTAAGGAAACGACTAAGTGAGTCTTTTGAGGAAGATAAAGATAATACACTTATGTCTAGCAATGCCTCATCTCCCCACAAGCAAATTGACTCTCCAGTGGCATCTATCCCTACACCTTTAAAAGTTTCACAAGAACCTTCCATATTGTCCTCATCAAACAATACACCCAAAGATGCAATTATCCAAGAGCTATCCATAATTGATTGCCACGATAATCCAATTTGTGACGCACATCCTTGTCATGTTTCAGAAATACAAGACCCAATGCCACCATGCACTTTATTGCCATTACCTGTTTTAGAGGACACCATTCGAAGTCCATCTTCCTCATGTTCAAGCCTTGATTCCTTGTCAGAATCCATCACAAATGTTCAAAGTGCATCTCCTTCATCCCAAAACATTGATCCCTTGTCAGAATCCCCCATGCATATTCAAAGTCCAACCTCATGTCAAGAGGATAGTTTAGAGCATGAAGAAACGTGTCCTAAGGAAAATCAAGATCAAGATCCTGAAACCTTATCATCCCATCCAATTGTTGACCAGGACCCCATCTTCCCAGAAACTCATGATGATTCTCCTATTCTTGTCCATCATATCCAAAGTCCTATTAACACTCCATTCCCTGAGCAAGATCAAGATATCCTAGTCCATCCAATCCCAAATGATCCCCTTCCATTTCATGAAAAAAATGTCCTTTCAAATCCTATTGACATTCCACTTCCTAAACAAGATAAAGATATTCCTTCCATCCTTTCCGATGATCCCATTGAAAGTTCAGAGCAAAGCACCTTTAAAGAGGATTCCAATGATCTTCCTCCTTGTCAAGATCAAATCATTCCTTCAGATCCTCCACAAGATCCACTTGTCCCTCCATCTCCACATCCTAATCCAGCATATCCACTCAAAGAGTGCATTTCTTTTGGTGATCCCATTATTTCTCCCATCCCATCTCTTGAAGAGCCTATCATTGAACCATGTCCACTACATGATTCTAATCCCCCTCATGATCCTGATACCCTACATGATCCTAATCCCCCTCATGATCCTGATACCCTTCATGATCCTAATCCCCCTAGTGATCCTAATACCCCTCATGATTCTAACGTGTCAGTGCAAGATGTTCATGAACCCCCTACATGCATAATGGGTTCTTCCACTTTGGTGCAATCCGATCCACTTCAAGATCTAATTATTTCTCTCATATCACGTCCACCTCATAATGAACTCGCGTCTTCTTCCCAAAGAAAAGAGTATCCTACAAGTCAAGATATTGATAAAGGCAAAGGAGTAGACCTTCACAAGCAAGAACCCTTCCATATCAAAGAAAATATTAAGGGTCATAGCCTCAATAAAATCACTCAAGGTGTTGGTATCCCTTCAAAGTCAAAATCCAAATGTCCACCTTCCCCATCATCGCTTCCATCCATTCTAGGTCCCTATATCCCTCCATCTCCTATGCAACATCAACGAAGGCACACATCTTGGAGAACCTTCCATCCATCCCACATGCCTCCATATCATTCCCGTCCACACCAACATTCATTCCCTCTTCCAAGCAATTTGAATGCCAAGTATGAGCATCATAAGTCTAGCAATCCACATGTATTCAAGGATCAACATGTCCAATCTAATCAACATGTCAAAACAAAGAGCAATATGATCTATAAAGAAAAGGAAATATCCAAAAGGCCACAAAGGCCCACTGAAAAAAATAAAGCAAGGTCAAAATATATATGGGTTCCTAAATCCCTTGTGCAAGCAATGCACTCCAAGGAACCACAAAAGCATGAAAAATCAAAAACCATGTGGATCCCTAAGAAGCTCCTTGAAGCACAAAAAGAAAAATACAACTTGGCATCCAAAATTGCTATTCCTCCATCCAAACCTCTCAAATCTATTCCTCCATCACCTTCTTCATCCATTTTGGGCCCTTATGTCCCAAAATCCATAGTCGTTCCTTCGTCAAAATCTCAATATCCAAAATACATTTGTCCTCCATCAGTCCATCACCCCTCAAGGTGTGTGCCAATGTTGAGTTTGCCTTCATTTCCATCCACTAAAGCCCAATTCTTCCAATACCCTATCCATTATCCAATGCATATTTTCCATCCTTCCATCCCTCTCGTCCAATCCTTTGCATAAATCATTGCCTTAGTTTCATCTCATTTTCCATGTCCTTATCCTACCAACGTCTTTGAGCATACTTTTAAAGGTCATGGTCCATTTTTTTCAAGGCTACTATCCAAACAAAAAGACGCTTGAGTCCTTCTTCCATCCCCTATCATGTGTCCATCTTCTTCTGAAAAAAATCAAAAAAGTGAAAAAAAAAAAAAGACAAAAGAAAAAAAATAGTAAAAGAAAAATAATTCGTCCATTGGTGAAAACCTGGCAAACAGGCGCCTTGGGCAAGTACCATGATGAAAACCTGGCAAACAGGCGTCATGCGTAATCGATGAACTTCTTGCACATCACACTTGGGGGTAGGTTTCCTCCTTCATATCCTGTTGCACTTCATTATCCTATCATACCCCTGTCATTACCCTCCATTATCCTGTTGTCCCTCATGTCCATTTTCCTCTTTCCTCCTTTGATCTTGACAAGGCTGACGATCTTCATGAGCATCATGCATCTTGTTTGCAGCTTTTAGTCTATCATAGCTTTTGGTCATTTATCCATTTGCTTATTACAACCTTTCATCCATATTCCCTGTCTTATTGCAACTTTCTGCCACTGTCCCTTAGCCTATCCTGACCTTCAGTCCATGTCCCTTATCCATTCTTGGTCTTGCTTATCCTATCCATATCTTATCTCTATCCATGTCCCTTGATCTTGATCTGACATAAGGACATGAAATGCAAAACATATTTTTCAAACACCTCTTGACATGTCCCTCATGCCATGTCACTGCTTTACATCGTCATATCCAGTCTCTTGTCCCATCACGCAATAGCTCTTGAAAATTGCATCTGCGTTGTCTCCATGATAAAAGGCCTTTGTCTTCCCTCTATCCACCATCATTTCAGCAAGCCTATTTATTCACCTGTCATATTCCTTGCCTTGCTAGACACTGGGGGCAAAAATTTGAAAAATTTCCAAAAAAAAAAATTGAATAATGTCTTGAAAAAAATTCATAAAAATTGAAAAATGTCATGAAAAAATTCATAAAAATCGAAAAATGACCTGAAATAAGATCATAAAAATTGAAAAAAGTCCTGAGAAAAAAAAAATTCTAAAAATTTCAAAAATGTCCTGAAGAAATCCATAAAAATCGAAAAATGACCTGAAATAAGATCATAAAAATTGAAAAAAGTCCTGAAAAAAAAAAAAAATTCTAAAAATCAAATAATGTCCTGAAGAAATCCATAAAAATTTCAAAAATGTCCTGAAAAAATCTCTAAAAATCAAATAAAGTCCTGAAAAAAAAGAATGAACACAAAAAAAAAAAATTGTAAAACTTCAAAAACAAAACAAACATTCTGCAATAAATTATTCCCTTTGTGCATCGACAGCTCACTGCGTATACGTCCAACAATTTGCAATCAAACATTGTGCTTTAACTGAAATCACGCATTAACAGATGAACTTTTTCAACTCAAACCAAGCATTCAACCTGATCACAATTGTCATCTCAATCGAATATCAGCATCAAAATCATTTGTCCTTGTCACATTATCATGGGTCTTATACAGGGTGTGGTATACTCGAAACCAGACTGTGTCCTGTCTTAGACGGGGTACCGCATATCCTGAAACCAGACAGCATGATCGTCCTATCAGCACGTTCAACTTTTGACAATAAAGATCAAGATGTTTGTTTGATTTGCTTGAATTTGTGAGTCTTATCTTCTTATTGATTTATCTTTGGCTTCGATCATGTCCCTATGTTGCTCGATGATGTCACTGAGTGATTTAGAGTGACCGGGATGGCTCATGGTCTCTTTTTTTGATTGTGATTGTCGTTTGTCTGTGATGTGTCTGTCTTTTGCAAATCGGGTTGCATTTCAGCTCTGGCCTTCAATGCCATGATGCTACGCATCCATTTTGCTAAATAAAAATAAAGGTTCTCACCTACAAAGTGCATTACTGAAAGCAAATTTTCATCATCTCTAATTGTCCTCTGTCTTCACACTTCTTCCGTCCGGTCGGATAGTCAGTTCGGTCTAGTGCTCCGATATCCACGCACATATACTACATCCTGCATTCATGTGGTTAGTACATTTGCATTCCATCACATATTACATCAAGCATTTTATCCATTTCATTTCATAAATGCATCAAAAAAAAAAAACATAAAAATGCATCCATACATGTTCATAAACCAGTGCATAAGTCATCCATACATAGCAAAATCACTACATCAGTCATAACATATTGCATCCATCCTATCGATGCCTATCATATCACATATCATCATAATGTCGGAGTACAAAATCGGACTGTCTGTCCTAAGTATGGCCCGCAGGCTGACTACATAATGGCAAACTACATGATGTCCACTGTCTGTCATATGGAGCACGTGCCTCTGTCACTGGGTGCTCCCTCTGTCCTCCTCATCCCTGCCATGTCTCGTAGATGATGTCCCTCCTGGTCCTGGCTGCGGTGGTCTCATCGGTCCACTCCCTCCTATGCTGCTCAATGACCTCCGAGAGCGTGACCTGCTCTCTGTCCTCGATCGTGCCCGATATGAAGGTGCTCTCCGCTCCGGTGGAACTGCACCCTCATATAGTGTCCTCCAGTACAGTCTCTCCTCGCCAATCCCAGTCCAGCTAATGTGTCTCTCTCTGTGCTCCTGAGTCTATGTTGTAGCATGAAACAGTCCGATCGATTCTCCCGTGCGATCAATGGATATTGTCGACTCTGCATCACAATCGGGGCATCATTTTGTCAGTTTTAGGGTTTGTTCCTACAGGTTGCATGTCTTCATTTTCATGATCAAATCAGGGTGTTTTTCATCCACATTACCCTATCCTACCCTTCCCCCCCCCTGTCAGGTCATTTGCATGCACTTTCACCTCAAAACTAGGGTTTTTATGACAACTTGCGCCTGTGTTGGAGAAACTTGCGCCTGTGTTAGATTAATTGCGCTTGTGTATTCCTACACAAGCGCAGAACCCCTTACACAAGTGCAGGTTTAGATGACACAAGCGCAAGAGACCATTTTGGTGTCCCCTGTGGGTCCCGCAATGTCCCGTAAGCCATCACAATTCATGAAATTCAAAACATGGGTTTTTGAGATACATACCGCTGCTCCTGCATCCTCTGGTCGTCTGTATGTGCGTACATGTTCTCCAAGGTGATCCGCCATTGGAATGTTCACCATCTGTCTGCAAGTGTCTTTGTCCAGAGCAACAAATCCTCCTCTTTCGCTACTGCAAATGAGTCATTTTCACCCTCTTGGTCCCATTTATAGCTCTTTGTCATTGCATAGATGGATGTGCGTCCTCTCCATCTTATGTTGGTCGCGGTCTTGTGCTCCTTAAATTGCTTGTCTATCATGCATCCGATCTCCGATTGTCAGTCCGTTTGATCCTATCATTTTCTATCATTTTTATCGATCAATTGGCCTCTTTTCTGCATGTTTCCGGCCAATTCCTCGAGGGGGCATACATATGTCATTATCATTGTCTGGGGCATTTTCATTATTGTTCTTTGAAACAACGCTCAGAATCGCATTGTCTCAAAGAGGGGCAAAATGTAGACACCCAAAAATGGTCAACGCTTGCGAGGTCATACTTTAACATTTGCGCATTGCCTCATTTTAGGTTTTTGCATCGCATTAACATTTCTCCTATGTCACGCACTTGGTCTTTATCATTTGCAAACATTGAGTCATTCTTCTACATTCTTCAATCATCTCGTCTTCGAATTTGGTCTTGTCGACAACATTATCCAGTCATGATTTTGATCGATTTTATCTTGTCATCAATCGTCGTCATATTCAATCTTGTCATCTTGCGATCAATTTGTCATTGATCGTGGTCGTTATCAATCTTGTCATCTTGCAATCTATTTTATCATCGATCCTCGTCCTCTTGTCAATCTTGTCATTTTGCGATCATTTCATCAAATCATGTCAATTGGCGTATTTCTCAATCAAATCATTTTGTCGTATTGGTCATTTATCAAAATCAAGTCATGACATTAATTATCTTCAATCAAGACCTAATTGTCATTTTCGCATTTCTAATTCGTCTTCTAGGGTTTTATGATTTAGTCATTTAACCTAATTTGCCATTTCTTCCTCTAAGATTACTAAATTATTTATTAATCCTAAGTCTTCTTATTACAATTAAATCTTTATTTAATTGGCTAATTATTCCTCTTTGTGAATTGATTAATAAATGAAAAATTATTAATTAATTCACTAATTTTCCTAAATCCTATTTTTCATCAATTTCTAATTCCAATTTCCTAATTGGTCATCAATTTCAATTTCCTAATTTTCAAATTTCTAATTCTTTTTCCCTCCTATTTCATCTCCTAATTCTATGGGAGTGGCATTTCAATTTGTCATGAAATTGTCATAATTGATTAATCAATCAATTTTGACATGAAATGTGTCATAATCAATCAATCAAATTGTGCATGGAAAGTGCATAATTTGTCATAATTTGTCATATTGATTTGCAATTTCTATTTGAATTGCATCATGCCAATCTTGTCATTTATCCAATTTCTCTATAAATTGGATAATTTTCTTCTAATAATCCCTTCAACCCCTGGAATTACTTCTTGAAATCCGAATTGCTGTCAAACTATCAAATTTTAGTTCTAGTACTCTTGAGCTTTTTGCTTTCAATTGTGAGAGCACTTGTAGGTGAGATCCACAAAACTATTGAAGAGGAAAGAACAACAATGGAGCCGCATGGAAGAAGCATATGGTTTGCATAATTTTATTTTTGAATGCTTTGTTTTCATACCTCTATTGAATGTGCTTTGGAATTAGGTTCATTTGCATTGAGTATTTCTTTGATTGAGCTATCATGTCTAATGTTTTGATTTGATATACTTATCTTGTGATGAATCCTAATTTCTATCCCACACTGATATATTCACTAAGCCTTTGCCTAAGGAGACTTTTGAATATCTCAGAGACTAGCTTGGGGTCATACCCCCACCGGTAGAGACTTAGACAGTCGATGTTTGTCATCAACTGACAGAATTACAGAGAAATCTTTTACTCTAGCTTTGATGAGGAGAGCTACTTCTTAGGTGGAGTAGTTGGCATACTGAATTGGTTGGTATTTTGTATTTGAACCTAGCTTCTATATTAAATTTAGCATTTGATGTCAAAGGGGGAGAGATTCATATGGAAAAACACAAGGAAATCACATGTTACTCTCAGGGGGAGAGATTGTTACCTTGGGAGAGATTATTACTTTGGGAGAGATTGATTACTCTCTATATCTGAATTTTGATCTTTGGTTGTGACCTTTTTTGGGAGATTGTTGGTTTTTGGGATTTGGCATTTATGTTTTGGCACTTTGATAGTTTTTCCATCGTGTGTTTCCATCAATGCCAAAGGGGGAGATTGTTGGTATTTTGGTATGGTTTTGTCATTGATGTCAACACCTATCAACACTTATCAACTCTGGCACTTTGGAGAATTGACAATGTTCACCAACAAGCAAGTGACTTATGCACAATCACCGGTATTTTGTACACCAACTGGATATATTGTTCACCAACACTTGGAATGACATGCAAAACATTTGGTTATGTCGAAGACATTGTTTGGACACTTTGTCTTGGAGAATTTCTCATTGGTATATTCATATTTGCATATTTGTTGTTACCGGCAAATAGGTCTAGGTTATGGACTGGCAGACCAGCACAACACACTTTGGTGATGATTTCATTATTATTGTAAATGCATTAAGCCAACATGTTAAATCAGATATTGCATCGGTTATTGATTTACTTGTAATTATTTTATTGTAATATCTTTTAGAGCCGAGCTACTAAAATTGGTCTTAAGTTATGGTATATATGTAAGATCTTATTTGTAAGATCGATATGCAATTGGGAAAAAGAATTATAAGAAGATATATGCGAGAATAAGCAGAGCTATACATGCAAACATCATTTGAAGATGAAACAAGGTTTTTGTGAAGGCAATCAGAACTACATCGGTACTGAATCTAGCATATGAAGATGCTATTTTGAGCAGTACATCATTATTGGATTTAACCATCCAATTGTAGTCAGTGTGACTCCTATTTGTGTTTGAGCAATGAGCTCTAGGAACTTGGCCTTTCTGCATGTGTAGACCCCATTTGTATACATATACTATCTATAGTAGTATCATCTGATTGTGGGTAAGGTTTCCCACTATGGTTTTTCCCCTTATAGGGTTTCCACGTACAAATATTGGTGTTATGTGTTGTGGATGTTATTGTCTTTCTGTTTCATGCATTAATCTTTATCAGTACTATAATTAACTGATAAATGGTTTATCGACATAAAGTTTGATTTACCGGTATTAAGCATTAAGGTTGGTTAAGTTGTTTTTGGTTTGAATTTATTAGACAACTGATTCACCCTTCCCCCTCTCAATTGTCTCTGGGACCTAACAGACAATTCCCTTTACCATTGTTGTCAAAGGGAGAGAAGGATTCTATAGTATATCTCATACTACATGTGTGAGAATCCATGAATTATACAAAGGGGAAGAGTTGGATCACACAAAGGAGGAGAGAGATTATGTAGTATACCAGATACTACATGTGTTGAGATCAATGCCAAAGGGGGAGATTGTTGGCATTGAGTTGTCATTGATGTCAACCGGTATAGAAGGGCTACCATATAGGAGATGTATGGGTAGTACTGTTATGGATGTATATAGGATGAGATATCTTTGATATCACCTTGTGTTGCAGTGCATCGGTAAGGTAAGGGAGAGAATGTCATTCAGTAAAATGACCTTTGGAGTCAGTGGTATACAAGTCAGTGTTTGACTTGTGTGGAAGAGATGGGCAGGTCATCAATACAATCTATCACCAATAAGGAGAATATGCCAACTGGTAAGTGATGTGCTGACTTGGAGAAGATAAATCAACTAAGTGAGTTGTTGCCAACTGACAAACTTATGACTAATGTAAAAGTAGGATGATCAAGATGTTAAGTTGTTGTTTGTGATGAAGAGGTGGAATATTACCTGAATCACATCAACACAGTTGGAGAAGGATGTTTAGGTTACCAATATGTTGTGTGGATGCAAAACAGCAAGACTCCCACTAGATAGAGATGTAGTTACCATGTGAAGAGATGACTAAAAAAAAGTGTGCCCCAACTAGATCACATGTGCCTATTTGAAGATATGATGCACAAACAGGGAAGACACATGAATCCATTGCAAAATGTAGATGACTAGGATCCACTACCACTAGTAAGTGGAGCTTATCTCCTATTATGAAAAGTATGCATCTTAGTTCTATGAGATAAAGAAGATAAGGTAAAGGAAGGTGTTTGAAGGATCACACTGAATCTACCAGTAAATCAAAGGGATGCCTCAAGTGCATGAAATCAAGGATATGCATTGGACAAACATAGAAGGCATGATAGACCATCGGGATGGAAAAAGAAGAGTAAAGAAGTGATGGGTTTGTCACCTTGACAAACCAACTAAGATTATGTCCAGTCTAATGATGAAGAGGGAAAAGTGGACCAGCTGCAGATAGAAAGTGTGACCGGCTTGCAGATGCCTTAGATGGAATCCATTGAAGGTTGATGACATGGTGTCATTAGAATGGCTATCAAATAGCATGAGAACTAGTAAGGAAGAAAAGAGGCCAAGTGATGTGCTCCTACCTAATGAGAATGTGCATATTATGGATAGGCATGTCTGGCAATCAGTTAAGGTGTTCCATCGACAGATCAAAAAAGTGCAATCATGATGGTTAACTGGTAAAGTGTGAGATACCAACAGGGTTAGAGAACTGGCAGAAAAGAAGGATCGGTTGAGTTTTTGGTCGGTGACCCTGTCTGAACTGACATAGAGGTCCAAACTAAGGTGGATGTCGACAAAGGTGCCACATGAAGTCAAGGTGACAGACATGCATTTAGTAATAGAGGGAGTGTACAATGACGAGGTTGTTACAGAGTTGGTCAAATTAATTGTAGACCTCGTAAATCATGGGATGTGTTCTAGAGGTATTGCAGAGGTGTGAAGCTTGAGAAAGGTTGAATAGAGGTGATTGATGGGATGCATTAATCGATGCAGGGTGTCCAGGTATAGAATGAAGTTGGTGATGTAATCTGCATAACCATTTATGGTGATTGATCTTGGTCTTCACCAAGTGACTGTCTGTGTTTGCTAAGTTTGTTAAATGTGCCTTGGAAGGAAGAAGATATGGTAGGTAATATTTGATTTCTTATAGGATGCCTATCTTCATGTAGAATGAGATTAGATCAGATGTAATATGCCTTGCTATTATGGAAGAAACCTTAAGGCACCAAGTTTGAATGTTGTTTTTTAGCGGGAAATCTTTAGGTTAAATATGGCAACCTAAGACAGATAGTGTGGCTAATGAATGAGACAATGTTGATGCATATGAGAAGAAATTAGTCAAGTACTCAATAAGTATCAGAAGAGAGACTGATTGTGCAAGAGACTAAGATTGAAGAGTTCAATGAGCAACAGTGAGGTAACCAATGTTGACCAAACCGGTAGTGAAGAGTTACATAAAAGTGCAAAGTAGGTAAGCAAAGAACTGACAGAAGATAGTTTTGATGGAGGGCAGAAAAGAAGTTGAGAGAAGAGAGAACCAACAAAGAAGAACCAATAGATAGTGAGCTGGTAGAGATGGAGAAGAGGCTGAACTGATAAGGTTGCAGTAGTGAGAGGGTGAGGTAGAGAACCAATAGTGAACTAGACAGGAGATCCAACAAAGAGATTTGCAGAAGTGTTACAAAATCCATTTGTAATAAGGTTATTAATTTGTAAATGATTATGTTTGTATTCACTGAGTTGTAGCTCAATGCAAGGTTTGTAGCTCCTTGGGTTGGTGCCCTAAAATCAGGGGTTGTAGCTCTTTGGGTTGGTGCCCTAAATTAGGGGTTGGTGCTCCTTCGGTTGGTGCCCTAAAATTAGGGGTTGGTGCTCCTTGGGTTGGTGCCCTAAACATTGTAATCAGAGATTCATTGTGCAGCTAGATTGGAGTAATAGTCTCAAGTAGTATTTCTCATTGATGTTTTTCCCATCTTGGGTTTTCCTCATATATGATAGTGTTATGTGATGTCCCTTTATGTGTGAATGCATTTGTTATTAGTCTCCCCATTAACTAGTAAGCCTGCATTGAATTAGATCTGATAACTGGTATACACATATAGGATAGTTAAAGGGAAAAGATTAAGAACCACTAATTCACCCCCTCTCAGTGGTGCATTGTGTCTAACAACAACACAACTAACTATACAAAGGTCTCATATGACTATACCAATCATGCTATCAGCTCAAGAGATGCAATAAATATTGACCCAAAAGAAGAACTTGATGATGATGAGAAAATTCAATGGACTGATAACTATGATAATTAGGTTTTCATGATGTAAAAAGCACCAAGTTATGATAAAGATGAGAATATATGTCCTATAGATTGAGGGCAAGAAGAACCACCATATTCAATATGGTTTGAAGAAGATGAGGTTATAGAAAAATTCATGGATATCAGCATCCCACATGATGATTATAAGATGGGATATGAAATAATATTTGATAGCACAACATATCTTGAAGGAGTAAAATCCCTCACAAGAGATAATATAGTGGCTACTATCACACTGAATCGAAGAGATGAAGATTATGTAGTAATCACATGCAGATCAAAAGTTACCTTACAAGGAGTACCATCAAATTATTCACCAACAACAGGAAATTATAATATGGTTGAACAACTGAAGAAAACCCTAGCACAAATATCTCTTTTTGATTTGTTGTGTATATCACTCAATCACATGGCTATCCTAGATAAAGCACTTCAAGACTTGGTGGTTTCCAGGGACATAGATGAAAATACTTTTCAATCTAGGGTAGGAAATCTGGTTGCTTCTACCCATGTTACTTTCACAGAATGGGATGTTCCTAATGATAGACCTTTTCACAATGACCCACTATATCTAGAGGCTTACATACATAAGAAGAAACTCAAAAGAGTACTCATAGATGGAGGAGTTGGTCTTAACATCTGTACACTAAATTTGGTCAAGGCATTGGGATATTCTAAACTTGACATTGATCCCACAAAGAAAATAATTATCAAGGCATATGATGATGAATAGCACCCTTCAAAAGGTGTGGTTACACTACCAGTACAAGTAGGACCTATCACAACATAGGTTACCTTTAAAGTCTTGGATAGAGAGTTGGGATATAACATGATATTAGGCCACCCATGGATTTATGCCATGCAGGCCGTACCTTCGACATTCCACCAATGTGTTAAGTTTCCATACAATGGCATTGAAATCACCATCCATGGTGATCCGAACCCATTTCAACACTGTAATCACTCAAAAGAAAGTGTAGATAACCAAGTACCTATCAATCAAGTAGCCCTGTTAACCATAAAAATGTACTCATTAACAATTATAGAAACACATAAAGCTACACCTGCGACACCTTGTTTACAGATTAAAGATATGGTGTAGGAGCACCTACCTATGAAGAAATGAACCAAGAACAAGATGATCTTATATTATCCTAGAAGAAATATAATAAGACCCTATGGGTCCTTTTTATAATTCAATTTCCTAGGAGTGTGACAAGTTTGTCCATGTTTGGGTCAAATTGTCATCTGGGGTCTTGTAGAGCAAATTGAGTCAATAAGGGTTACAATAGTCTAAATTGATGAATCAAGTGACCACAAGTATATTTGAGTCATTTTTTATATTTTAGGATGAAATATAATCATTTTGGGGGACTATGATAGTTTGGAGTCTAAGTTGGTTGAATAATGTAAAAATTGTCATATTGACAATTTGTTATCATGACAATTTTGCACTTTTTTGTAAGTTGTGATTCTCCAATGGTTAGTTCAGTTTTAAAAATGGTTGGAGGAGGTTGTGTTCATTTTGGGTGACACCTTTAAGGACCCCAAACACCAAAATATATATGTTGGGTTGATTTGATTGTTTTGAAAAGGAAATTGAAGCATCAAGATCTGTTGGAAACTCGAAAAACCGTCTATTTTTTGTTGATTGCATATTGAAGGTGGATTGGAAAGAATGATCATGGAATAGATCCTAAAAATAGATAATTTTACCTTTTTTTTTCTTTAAGTATGAATTCTTGAAGTGATCTCTACCCCATTCTACTAGCAAATCTCTACTGGGTAGCCTAAAACCCCTAGGGTTTTACTGCAATAATGGGTTTTGGCCTATCAATCCTTAACTAAACACTCTGTTGTTATAGGAGATGATAGGCCACTATATCATATGTCATTTCCAAAATCCATTAAGAGGACACAATAGGGTGAACAGTTTGGAGAACTAACCCTAGGTCTGACATCTCTATGTGACAAACCGGTTTAATGAGTGCAGTGCGTGAGAATTGAGTGGTAAAGAACTAGAAAGGGGTTTGAATGTGGTAGAAGAGAACTTTGGAGGTCAAAATAAAATTTCATGGTCAGTGATGGTCACCAATTAGGAGAACCAAACTAGTTTGTGGAAGGTGTTCAGTCAAATAGGTCTAATAGCCTTATTAGGTCTGTTAGTACAGTATTGGTTGGGATATCTACAAGTTGGTCTAGTACCAGAAACTAAGATATTTTTGAGAGCTCCCAAAAGGGTATTTGAAAATATAATTTTTTTTCCAGGGTCCTCATGGTGTCAAAATTTATCACCTGATTCTTTCAAATGGAGGCCTAATTGCAATTGGTTATGTTTGTGGGCAAGTGAGTTGAAATTGATGTTTCAGTGGGTCTAAACCATGAAATCATGTTTCATTTATGTTATGGTGTTGTGAGAACACCCCTCCAAGGATCATTGTATTGAATTGGTCATGTGCGCCTTTCAAACCCCTAAAGCCTAGTAGTTGCCCACTCATGTATGCAAGGGTGTGTGTAGTCACACAACACTTGAGAGTGTTAGTTGTTTGTAAGTGGACATATTGGAACCTTAGAGTCTTCCAAGGTGTTTTTAGTGTCATTCAAACCATTGCTTGACTTGGTGTTATTTAAGGACCCTTTGGTAGTAGGGATTTGGTTCAGTTTGTGAGCCTTAGAGGTTGGGTGGTTCAAGGTTATCCTTCTAGTCAGTTGCCTCCTCATCATATTGGTATCAAAGAAGGATTTTGAAGATCACTTGGGTGGTATGGTCTTAGTGTATGTTAGAGGAAGAGATTGAAATAGGGACTGACAAAATTCTTGCTAAGAGTATGTCACAAGATGCGGTGATGAAGTTGATTGAAGAGATGCTTGAGTCCAAGCTTGAAGAATTGAAAAAGATGAAGGATAAGGAAGATGGAAGTGACACTAATGAAGAAGGGGATAAAAAAGATGGGGAATCCTCTAAGCAGGTAGAAGATATACCTACAAATTAGAGGGAATTTGTAGATGCCTTGAGGTTAGTCAATAGGGACACCATTGATGGGTTGCCTATATATAGTGGAAGTATGGAAGAAGAAGAGGTGATGGACTAGATTGAGGCATTGACCAGTCATTTTGAGTACAAACAAATCCCTGAAGATAAGAGAGTTAAGTTGGGAAAAGCAAGGTTGAAGGGGTTTGTTCTTGCATGGTGGAACTATGTATAAGGGGAGAGAGTTAAGGAGGGAAACAGTATGATAACCTCCTGGGAAAGGATGAAAGCTAAAGTCAAGGCACAATTCATGCCCATTGACTATGAAGTGCAGATGTATAAAAAGTTATAGAACCTCAGACAGAGAGACCTTGATGTGAATGCATATACAAAGGAGTTTCATAAACTCAGTCTTAGATCAAAGAGATAAGAATAGGATTGAGAGAATATGTTAGGATTCCCACATATACTGAGAGGGGGGGTGAATCAGTATCTAACCGGTATATAGAATTTCTTATCTTAAAACATGCAGAACATATTGTAATAGTGTATCGGTATGCAAGAAATAATGAAATAAACAAAATTAAAAACATCCACATGAAAAGCACACCATGACACAAGGATTTAATGAGGAAACCTGGTGTGGGAAAAACCTCGATGGGATTTGTGACCCACAATATCCACTTACTGGCCAATAAGAGAATATTACTTACAAGAGGGACCTGCACATGTAGGAAGGCCAACTGCCTAGAGCTCACTACTCAATGGGAAGTCTCATTGACTTACAATGTGGATTATACAAATCAAATATCTTGTGCTGCTTTACAATAGCATCTATAATGCCTGATCTAGTACCAGTTGCTGCTCTACTTCTTACATAAACCCTCTAACCTATATTTCGCATAATAGGTCTGCCTTAATATTTCGCTTGCATCACCTTCTTAACTTTCTTACAAAATGTCTACAATGATCTCTTTTATATATAAGAGTCATTTTACAACATGCCAAGTTGGCTTACAAAGTTTTTACAATAATAAACAAAATGTAATATAACAAAATCCTGTCGGCCTTTGTGCTGGTATACTTCTTTTCTCTATGTCGATGTCGGTGTCCTGAGTGCCGGTGTAGAGTGTGATTGTTGATGCCGGTGAACTATCTTGCCGGTGTAATACCTTGCTGGTATAATGCCTTGTTGGTGCCATAGGATTGTAAGGTTGCCATCAATGACAAAACCTTCAATCACCTACAATGTCTCATTGGAGTGTGCATATGCCAACAATCTCCCCCTTTGGCATTGATGGCAACACTCATGAGAAATTTCAAAAGTGTATCCAAAAATGTGTGCTCCCCCTAAGCATATGATTCCTGTGATATTTGAATTTTCTCATCCCACTACTCCCCCTTTGGCATCAATGGCAAAGGTTGTCAAGATGTCAATAGAGTTTGTAGTTTCAACCTTGTAACTGGGTAGTTACAATTTGAAATAGATCTGCCAAAATCAAGTTTATACTCTCCATAAACTTGTTATTGTCTCTTATTGTTGTCTATGTTCTTTTAACTATACCGGTGAGATGTTGCAAATGCTCTGCCGATGTTTTCTATCCCTGTATTAGTGCCTCAGATATTTCCTTCCGTAATGATGCTAGATAGTCCAATCTTGGACTCAGTTTTAATCTTAGATTCTTTGCCTTATTCACTATTCTCTCTTTTTCTCTTTCCAATTTAAGTAATTCTTCCTCAAAATTTGTTATCTTCTGTTCAAAAACTGATAATGTATCAGGTGAGTTAACAAAATTATCTGCAAGTTTATTGATTTCATCATGTACCTTGCTCATCTTCTTATCTATATCTACAATCAAAAAGTTTTTCTTATAGGTGTCTTTATACAGAGTTTTGTACTCTTTCAATAAATTACACAGTTCCGGTAGAAGTGTGTCAAAATCTCTGGTACACTTCTTTATCTGCTCATCAAAGAAATTTTGCTTTTCAATTTCCAATTTGTCCTTCAATGTCTCTTCCTTTATTTTCTCAATATTCTCTATGATATATTTACACAAGGTATCAAGTTGTCCTAAAGAATATTTATTGTCTATATTACAATTAGGAGCAATTACCTTCAAAATTGGTATTGTGTCATCTATTGCCTTATAAGCTTGTGAGCTACAATCTGTTATCTTTTTAATTGAATCCAATAGTACTTCAGTCACATTAGTTGATTTGTAGCCTGATGATGAACCTACATTCTGAGTACCACCAATGGAAGTAACCAAGCTTGTATTGACCTCTGGTAGGTTTATTTGTGTTTGCATTTCCTTAAGCAATGGTTTTTCTACTTCTCCAGTTGTCGGTGGCACTGTTTCCTTATGAACATGTTCTAGTTTCTGTTGTTGTTCCTGTTCCAGAGCCTTTTGCTCTATTTGTTTCTCTGTTTGTTGCATTGTCTCAGTCTGAGTCTAAGTCTCTACCTATTTCTCTTTTACATCTACCGATTTCTCCTATGTGTTATCAGTTTGCTCAGCTACCAAAGGTTTACTAGCCATGTCAATCTTATTAGTTGTATCTTTATCTACCACAATGTTGATCTTTTGAGTATCAACATCCACTGTATATAAGACTTCAAGATTAGGATTGACATCCTCTACATCCATACTTTCAACTGTCGGTTGATCTTTTGTAGCTGTTGTTGTTATTACCGGTGGAGTAATCAAAGGAGGTGGGGGTAAGTTGTCTTTAACCTTGATACTGGGTGGCCCACCAACTTTACCTTTACCCTTGTCTCTTTCTTTCTGATATACCTTTATAGGTTTGTGACTCATGTATTCTTCTTGTTTTTCTTTTTCCACTAGGAAAATGTCCCATGCATTTTCTGTCTCCTTAGTCACCTCATTAACTCTTCCAACCATTAAAGCAATGTGCCAGTGTGCAGTAGAAAATTCTGATCGGTTGGCTTCAGCAATTAAGTCATCAATTTCTTTGGGTGAATTTACCAGGTATATAGCAAGTAGCTTTTCTATCTTTATTTTCTTGTCAAGTTCTAATACTACTTGTCTCCTTGTTTCTAGTCTCTTAAATAGTTCATCTAGTACTTCATCTACTACTTCCATCAAAAATTTCTTCTACATATCCATATGCAATATAACACTATTTTCTACTTGTTCTTTTTCATCAGGTGTCAAAGTGTCATATAGTTTCTCTATATTCTTTAATTTCCCTTCCTCTATAATTTCATTCAATAGTATGTCAAGAGGGGCCAAGTCCTTAGTTGTCCTCTTCTTCTTCTTGGGTGTCAGTTTCTTCTTCTTTGGTGTAGCCTTTCTTACTAGAGATATCACTGCTTGTTGTTTTTGTATTGTCCTCCTAGGTGAGGGTGTGGTTGTCAGTGAGGGATCTCTTTTCCTTACAACTCTCTTAAAAGTTGCAGGCATGTCATTCTCTAAAGATGTGCCTACCGGTGATAGGTGAGTTTCAGGTTGTGGAGCTACTAACTCATCCTCTGTTATACCAGTTTGTTCCATTATTTTATCCTTGATTTCCTTTTCTTGCTTAGAACCTTTTCTTACAACTCCCTCAACCTTTTTCACTCTTTTCTTAGATTGTATTTGGCTTTCAATAGTTTCTGCACTACCAAATACTTCTTCCTTAGGATCTTTAGGGGCTTCCAGAAGTGCTTTAGCATAAGTTTCAATTATATGATCATCTGTTTCATAGCCCATCTTTGTTACCCAAACTGTCCTAGGGATGACTGCTTCCATCCAGATCTCATCCTTCTTGATTACAAATCATATTTCATCCTTATATTTGTCAACAATCTTTTGTGATAATTTGATTCTTTTCTTCATTTTGGCTTTAAGTGCTTGAAAGAAATCATGGATATTGTTTTTCTTATCTTCTCCCATATTATTGAATAGTTCTATTAGCTGTTTACCTATCGGTATATCATATCCAAGTTCTTTGTAGCCTATATCAGGAACCTATTTGGTTATATGTAGCATCAGACATACTAGCAGATTTCCAAATTTAAAAGTTCCTTTCTTGTCCTTCTTAATCTTGCCTAAGTTGTCAATTAATTTGTCCTTCAACCACTCACATACATCAATATTTGCATTATTCGTGACCATATCATAAGCACTCTTAATGCACAAACTTGAAACTGAATTGAGTCTATTTGCATGAGTAGCTTTATATCCTAATATCATGCTGACAAATCTCACATTAATATCTGTTACATCATTTACTCTTAAGGACCTTCTATCGGATGTGGCACCAGTTAGGTTTATAACTAGGTCATTGGAGACCTTTTTAGTCTTGTCTGGCCTTTTACCAGTGGTTGATAACCCTGTGATAGCTTTCACAGCTTCCTTGGTGATTTTGTGAATTGCATCTAACCAGAAAAATTCACCATGTACCCTGCTTAAGACTATCCTAATCACATCCTTGGGGAATTCAGGAATGCTAAGGATCTCTATAAATCCTAGGGTTTCAATGATCTTATGTTCATCTTTTACATTTCTGGATTCATCACATATGATAGTTTTAAACATGGTTTTAATCTCTTCATCTCCTAGTTCCTCATTGTTGTAGTGAATGTAAATTCTGGGGTCTTCAGCATAAACAACTCCCTTAGGAATTTGAGAAAAAGCACCTAAGTTATCATCTTTCTTTGCTACTTCGGGAACTAATTGAAATATGGGCCTAGGTCTTTTTATAACTTCGACAATAGTAGGGTTTGCTATATATTCAAGTGTAGAGGTGGATGCCATGATAAAATACCTTTCACTTCCTTTAGGATGGATGATTGCTTGAAGTGTTCTTGCCTCTTCCTTGAAATGCCTTAGCTCAGAATCTTTGCATTCTTCGTAGGTTTGAAATCTCGATGAAATGAAATGGAGCCAAAACCTCAAATTTATAGTGTCTTTTTGCCATCTACCACATTAAATGCATGCCAATTAAGTATTCACTTAACATTGTCTGTCGGTAATAAAGTAATTTCCAACTTCTCATCTTTAACCGAGGGAATAATAGCACATGTGTCATTAGATTGCCAAACCCTAAAGGAAACTTTCTTCAATTAGATGAAGAACTTCCTACCAGTGGAGCACTACTCTATCCTATTGGTGAAGCATCACTCTGTCCTGCTCATGAAGCATTGACTGGTTCTACCAGTGGAGGAGTATTCACAATATTTAGATCATCTTTTCTAATCCATTGTTTTGAGAATTCTTGCTTAACCTCTTCAACTTTTTCATTTCCTTTCAAGCTAGAACTTTTGTTGTCTACCGGTGATCCTTTACTTCTACAAAATTTTGCAATATGTCCAATCTTGTTACATGCATAACAAGTTACATTATTCTTCTGAATATCTTTCCCATAACCTATGCCGGTTTGTGTTCTGCATTGATTAGATAAATGTCCAAATCTTCCACAAACATAACATCTCACATTCATTCTGCAATTTTTAGAGTTGTGACCAATTTTGTTGCATTTAGAACATTGACCGGTGGGTGTGTTGATATTCTGATAATTTATAGATCTACATTCATTTGCTCTATGACAATACTTATTACAGTTAAAGCATTTTCCATTGAATTTATAAGCATTAGGTTGTCTTACTGGTTTGTTGTGATCTTGAGTATTTACATAACCGGAGCTTTCACCAACTTCAAAGCCAATTCCAGAAGTATCACCCTTAGGTTTTTGATTCTTCAGCAAAGTGCTAAGTTCCTCTGAGCTTTTCTTGAGTTTTTCTTTATGTTGATTTGCAGTTTCTAGTTCTCTTTCTAAGACTTCTTTCTATCTCATCAGTTCATTGGAGTCATTCTGAGTGTGCATCAGATCTGTCTTCAATAAATCATTTTCATAGCTAAGTCTTGTGTTCTCATTTGTTGCATCACTTAGTCTTCTGGTCAATTCTTCTTCATTCTTCTTCCTATCCTCAATTTCTTTATAAAATCTCATAGTCATATCCTGCATCTCATTCTTTGATGTCATGTTCTCCAATTTCAGCTTGCTTATCTGATCATTAAGTGATTCCTTTTCATCATTCTCAGTTTGCATCTTTTCACAAAATTCTCTTCTCTTATTTCTTTTAACAGTAAGATTATCTTGAAGTGCCTGAATGATATCCTGATCTGCCTTTAAATCATCTTCTAGTTTGATATTTTTCAATTTTTCTGTATCAGAGTCTGAGAAAGCTCCTTCAAGTTGCTTCATCAGATTTTCCATCTTTACCAGTGTTGAGATCTTCCTCAAGCTAATAGGCTTCTAAAAATAGAGGACCAAGCTCTGATACCAATTGTTAGGATTCCCACAGATACTGAGAGGGGGGGGTGAATTAGTATCTAACCGGTATATAGAATTTCTTATCTTAAAACATGCAGAACATATTGTAACAGTGTACCAATATGCAAGAAATAATGAAATAAACAGAATTAAAAACATCCACATGAAAAGCACACCATGACACAAGGATTTAACAAGGAAACCCGGTGTGGGAAAAACCTCGGTGGAATTTGTGACCCACAATATCCACTTACTGGCCAATAAGAGAATATTACTTACAAGAGGGGCCTACACATGAAAGAATGCCAACTACCTAGAGCTCACTACTCAATGGGAAGTCTCACTGACTTACAATGTGGATTATACAAATCCAATATCTTGTACTACTTTACAATTGCATCTATAATGCTTGATCTAGTACTGGTTGCTGCTCTACTTCTTACATAAACCCTCTAACCTATATTTCGCATAATAGGTCTACCTTAATATTTTGCTTACATCACCTTCTTAAATTTCTTACAAAATGTCTACAATGATCTCTTTTATATAAGACTCATTTTACAACATGCCAAGTTAGTTTACAAAGTTTTTACATTAATAAACAAAATGTAATATAACAAAATATTGTCAACCTCTGTGCCGGTATACTTCTTTTCTCTGTGTCAGTGTCGGTGTCCTGAGTGCCGGTGTAGAGTGTGATCGTTGATGTCGGTGAACTATCTTTCCAGTGTAATGTCTTGTCGGTGTCATAGGATTGTAAAGTTGCCATCAATGACAAAACCTTCAATCACCTACAATGTCTCATTGGAGTGTGCATATGCCAACAGAATAAACATCCAAGATGAGATCAGCATTTTGGCACCAAAGATAGTGAACAAGTGTTTTCAATTGGCCCTAAGGGAAGAAGAGAAACTAAAGAGAAGAAGTGAGCAGGGTAATAGAAGGTAAAGGAGGGAGAAGTTTCAGAGGTAGAGGTAGCTTTGGAGGAAGAATTCCTAACCAAATTTCTAGTGGTGAGTCTAGCCAAGGAGAACAAGTTGGGGACTCAAGTAGCAAAGGAGGCTACCATGGGAGAAGACCTAATGGAAGAGGTGGGACAAATGGATCAGGGAAAGGATCCAAATACTCTAGTATGAGGTTCTATAACTGCAACCAAATGGGGCACCCAGCCTACAAGTGTCCAGAGAAGGCCTCAACTTCTCATGGTGGTGAGAAGAGAACCACTTTGACTCAAGAAGATGCAAGGAGTGTGACATCTCCTAGAGTTAATTTGACATCGGAGATGGGAGAGGACCTGATGATCAAAAGGACATTTCTCAAGGAACCAGTGAAGACTGAGCCACCCCAAAGAAAGGCTTTGTTTAGAGTCAACTGCAAGATTCAAGGTAGTGTTTATAAAGTTGTCATAGATTCAGGGTCTACAGATAACATTGTCTTTGGAAGTAGTAAACAAGTTATACTTGGAAAGGATACCCCATAGTTGTCGATATAGGGTTAGTTGGTTGAACAAGGGACAACACATACTCATCAATGATTAAGCATGGGTAGATTTCAGTAGTGGGGGGTATAAGGATAAAATTTTGTTTGACATCCTTCCAATGGATGCTTGCCATATTTTTCTTGGTAGACCATGGCAGTTTGATAGAAAGGCTCATCATGATGAAGAAAAGAATTCTTACTCTTTCCAAAAGGATGGTGTGACTTTTAGAATACAGTCAGTAGTAGAAGGGGACCCACAACATGTAGGATCTAGTTTTGGTGAGAAAGAGCCTTAGCCAATGTGTAGTACCTACTATTTTAGCCCCAAAGAAGGGTGGGAAATGGAGGCTTTGTATTTATTATAGGGCTATCAATAGGATAACCATCAGGTATAGGTTTCCTATTCCTAGGATAGAGAATCTAATGTATTATTTGGGGGGATCTACCTATTTATCCAAGATTGACCTCAAGAGTGGGTACCATCAAATAAGGATGAGAGAGGGGGATGAGTGGAAGACTGCATTTAAAACCAATGAAGGGTTGTATGAGTGGCTTCTGATGCCTTTTGGTCTTTCAAATGCCCCTAAAACCTTTATGAGACTAATGAATGATGTGTTGTAGGATATTGTAGGGAATTTTGTGGCAGTCTACCTCGATGACATATTGGTGTTTAGTAAAATCAAGGAGGATAACTTGAAACACTTGGAGGTAGTCTTGAAGAGGTTGCGGGAGCAGAAGTTGATGATGAACTTAGAAAAGTGTAACTTCATGAAGAAGGAGTTGGTGTACTTAGGTTTTGTCATCTCTAAGGGTGACTTGAAGATGGATTCTTCCAAGGTAGAGGCTATTTTGAACTGGCCTACACCTAAGACAACATGAGAGGTAAGAAGTTTTCATGGTTTGGCAACATTTTATAGGAAATTTATTAGGAATTATAGTGATATTTGTGCACCTATATTAGAAACCATTAAGGGTGGTGGTAAGGTGAATTTTTTATGGACCAAAGAAGCAGATAAGAGTTTTGAGTGTTTAAAATAGAAAGTTGCCAAGTACCTTGTCCTAGTATTGCCTGATTTCAGTAAGTTCTTCACCATTGAATGTGATGCAAGTGGATTCTCTATAGGTGCAGTATTGAGCCAAGAGGGGATACCAATGGCCTTTTTCAGTGAAAAACTAAATGAAGCAAAGAGGAAGTATTCCTAATATGATTTAGAGTTGTATGTTATGGTACAAGCTCTAAAAAATTGGAGGCATTACTTGCTTCCTAAGGAATTTATTATGTATACTGACAATCATGCTCTTAGTTTTTTGAATGGATAGGAGAAGCTTAGTTATAGGCATATGAAATGCGTTGAAAGTATTCAAGCATACACCTTCATCATCAAGCATAAGAAAGGGGTAGCCAATAAGGTAGCAAATGCTCTAAGTAGGAGGTTGTTAATAGTACAAGAAGTTCAGTTGTAGAGTATGGGTGTCGAGGCACTCAAGGGATTGTATGAAGAGGACCAAGATTTCAAGGAGGTATATAAGGTATCTAGTTAGTTTGCAAATTCTTTTCATGGAGAGTTTTCTTACTACACCTTGCAAGATGGTCTTTTGTTCAAGGGGTGTCAATTATGTATTATGAGGTGTTCAATGAGGGATAATGTAGTAAAGGAGAAACATAGTGGTGGTTTAGGAGGTCATTGTGGGCTAAATAAGACTTTGGACCTAGTTAGGAGATTTTACTTTTGGCCAAGGATGCAGACTGATATCAGAAAGTTTTTGGAGAGTTGTACTATGTGTCAGAGAGAAAAGGGGGTCTCAACCAATGTAGGGTTATACCAACCTTTTCCTATACCAAGTAGACCATGGGAAAGTTTAAGTATGGACTTTGTGATGGGATTATCCAAGAAAAAGATAGGTTATGATAGTATGTTTGTTGTGGTAGACAAGTTCAGCAAGATGGCTCACTTTATTCCTTGTAAAACCACAAATGATGCTACCTATATTGCAGGATTGTTTTTCAAAGAGATTGTTAGAATTCATGGGTTGCCTTTGAGTATTGTATAAGACAAGGACAACAAGTTTGTAGGAAATTTTTGGAGAACATTGTGGAAAAGATTAGGTACAAATTTGTCTTTTAGCTCATCCTATCACCCTTAGACCAATGGCCAAAGTGAGGTTTTAAATAGTTCATTGGAAAATATTCTTAGATGCTTGACAAAGGAACATGGAAGTAGTTGGGATGTGGTGATATCTCAGGAAGAGTATGCCTATAATAGTTCAACTGTTGGGATCTGAGAACACTAAGAGGGGGGGTGAATCAGTGTTTTGTCAGAATCTACAATTTTTAACTTTCTAAACCATGCATGTATGTACCAGTAAATAAATAAGCATATAAAAAGAAGCAAAAAAACCATCCACATAAATGAACACCATAACATAGAATTTATACATGGAAAACCTCAATGAAGAAAAACCATGGTGGGATTTGTTACCCACAATATAAGTTTTGGCCATATGAAAAGATATTACATAAAACAGGGGCTTGCACTTGGAGGAAGGCACATTGCCTAGAGAATATTGCTCATCACTAAAGAGCCTCACTGACTACAAGCTTTCTGCCAAAGTAAATTAATGAAAATGAAATCAAGAATGCATATGCTATGCCAGATAGAGTTTTAGTTCTAGTTCTACTCTATACTACTTCACAGACTTGAACTATAACTGATATTGCTTCTCCTCCAAGAATTGTTTCCAAGCTATCTATAGATCATTGCATGATATAATGTTCGCATACAAAAATGATCTCCATGCATATATTTTGCATCTCACAATTCTTCTATACCTATATATGTCTATCTCTATTCCATCATAATACCATCATCTCATCAAATATTAAATTGACCTAGTAGACTAACTTATATACCTATTACACATGATATGCCTTATGTCGACTTACAATGCATTTACAAAAGATATTCAATGTCAGCCTTGACAATAATTACAAAATGATTTACTAAATAAATCTTCCTTGATGTCGACTTCCTTGAAGTATTGATGTTGGTGCTAGTGTAGGCCTGAATGCTTCTAGTGTCAATATCTATCGGTATATGCCTCCTAGTGCCAATTTGTGACTTCCATCAGATCTTGTTGCCATCAATGACAATAAAATGAATCAAATGAGTGTCAATTTCCAACAATCTCCCCCTTTGGTATTGATGGCAACACTCATGTGAAAAATGGATTTCCTGTCGGTGTGCTCCCCCTGAGCAATACACTCCATATACTCCATCTGATAATATTTTCTTTGATATTTTTCACATATGTACATATTCCCACTTTGACATTAATGCCAAAGACTGGTGAAAGAATAAAATAATTAAAGAATACTATTAGTGTCACTCGAGCTTAGTCATCTTCAGGATTTCTAGGTATGCCTTTTTGTAGAAATTGAAGATACATGTCCCAGCCTGATTTGAAAGTATCAAATACTGATGCAAGTCCACTAAGTAAGTGGGCAAATGATTTCTTCTCCTGGGTATCTATCGACATGGGTTTTGCTAGCATATCCATGCATTGTTTCTTGTGAACACCCAATGAATCAAGTCTAGGGATTACCAATCCTCTTAAATTTCTTGCTCTCCTTATTATTTTATCTTTCTCTTTCTCAAAAGGAAAAACTTGGTTCTCCAAGGACAAAATTTTTCCATCAACAGATGTAGTTAGTGCAATCAATCCATCAAAAGAGTTAGCAATATTAACCATTTTGTCTTATAACTCTTTCAATCTATTGTCTACATTAGCTGTAAGATTTCCTAAATTACAACATACTCTGTAAATATTAGTACATTGTTTTAAGAAAAATTCAATGGGAATAAGCTTGTCTTCTATTTTCTTCTTCCCAGTTCCTATTAGTTGAGAAAAAGTTGCTCTTCTTGTTGCAGAGAAACTATCCAAAGCCTTTCAATCTGCAATCTGTCTCAAAGATTGATAATTATTTGATATGTTCTTTGTTAAAGTCTTGAGCTTACCGGAAGGGATTACTCCATCCTCAATCTGATAGTCAGGCATTATTCTGTGTAGTACAAAGATCAATTGATCAATTAACCCTTTGTCTACAGTTCCTTCCTTTAGCAATTTCTGAGTGGCCATCATCATTAATTTTGTTGGACTTAACTTAGAGACTGATTTCTTCTCAACCTAAGAAGTGTCAATTGCCAAAACTCTTGCCAGGGAATCAATTTTACCTATCGGTATGGACTCAGTTGATTTTACCTTGTCCATCTCAACCTCTTTTGCACTGGTGGCTTCGCCACTTGGTGTAGTATCAGTTACTACTAGTGGAATATCATCCACGGTGTTCCCAGTGACTAGTACATTATCTTGCTCAAAATTAGTTTGTGTCGGTACATATTGTACACTCTCTTTAACTGTCGGTTGTGGTTGTGCCAAAACTGGAGTTGAACTGCCCAAAATACCCTTTCCTTTTGATTTGTTAGGAATGGTGGGGGATGTTTCCTTTGCAAATTCTTCTTGAGATGTGAGAAAGTATGGGTTTTTCGTAAAGAATTTTGGCTATCCCTTACTTGTCTCATTTATCACCTCATTTACTCTTCCCATCATAAGGCTTATCTATTGGTTTTTACTACTGAAAATTGTCCTATTAGCAGTATCTATACATCTTTTCATCTCTTCATTATTTATAGTACCACATTGTTCCAAAAGTGCAACTTCCTTGATTTCCCTATCCCTCTTGATAGCATCAAGTCTTCTAGCCTCAAGTTTATTATATAGGAATAAAGGTATCTCCTTCAAAATTTCAACTAAGGCTTTCTTATAGATGTCTATATATAGTAAAATAGCCTCTTCAAACTCATTTTGCTAATTTTCTTCAAAATATTCATAATACTTTGATATATTCTTTGATATTCCATCTTTTGTAACTTCATCAATAATTTCAGCATAGGTCATTGTTATCTTACCAGTTTCAGTATCATCACCCTTCTGCTTTTTGCTTGTGGTTGCTAGTGTGACTGGTTTCATATTATGCATAGGCTTCCTTACCAGTGGCGGAGGTGTAGTAGGTTGAACTGCCTTTCTGACAAGTCTCCGCCTAGGTTATGCCTTATATTGCTCTACTAGTGGTTTTACCACATTCTTCCTTTGCACCCTTCTAAAAGCCAAAGGTTCATTATCCTCAAGATCAAAATCAGAAGTGATAGGGGAAATGTGAACTTGTGGCTTCTTCACTTCTTCAGTAGCAACCTCTGTCGGTTTGACTGTATGTTTATATTTAGAGCCCAGTTGAGTGTCTATCTTATGCAACACATCTTGTACATATGCATACATCTTCTCTATTTTCTTTTCTCTTCTCTTCCTATTAAAACTTGTTTTTACTTCAAGAGCCTTCTCTCCTGCTGTACCAAAATGTTTTGTCTTATCATCTAATAGGGCATCTAACAACATCTTTGCATAAAGCTCAAAAATGCTATCATCTACCTCATATCCAATCTCAATAATCTAGATTTACCTGGGTTCAACTGCTTACATGAGAATTTCATCAGTTTTCACCATGAAACATGTCAGTGGAATACTTCTCTACAATATTATTTGAAATTCTCTCCCTTTTCCTCATATTCTCTTGAAAAATATTAAAATACCCCCAAAGTTTCTCATCTATGTCGATACAAAAACCGGTAATAGCTATCTTGATCTACATACCTGCCGGTATGTCATAAGCCCATTGCTTCTTTCCTAAACCAAGTAGCTCATTCAAGAAGTAAAGCATTAAACAAACAATTAAGTTTCCATATCTGAAGGTTCCTTTCTTGGTTCCTTTGATCTTAGTAACATTTAGCATCAATTCACTCCTCATTCATTCACATAATTCACACTTCACATCATTCCTTAGCATCTGATATGCGGCATAAATCAATGAACTTGCAATAGAATTCAATTGGTTGGGTTGAGTTACATTATATCCTATGATCATGCTTGAAAACTTTATATTTGTGTCATTTATTGTGCTTATCCTCATTGATCTGCTATCAGATGTAGCACCAATGAGTTTTTCTACCTCTATGTTGGAAATTTTCTTACCAGGTTCTTGTCCAACCCTGGGTAAGCTGGTGACATCCTAAATAGCCTCCTTCATGATCATGTAGGGTCTATCTAACCAAATGAATTCATTGTGAATGCTGCTCAGAACATATCTGATCACCTCATCCTTGAATTTCAGTATGTACAGAATACCGGTTAACCCTAGATCCTCAATTATATTGAATTTTGGTTTGATTGTTATGGTGTCTCCCAGTATCATTGATTGATACATGTTTTTAATTTCTTCGGTGCCCAAATCCTCAAGAGTGCAGTTAATGTATGCCCTCACATCTTCAACATACATTACTCTATCAAGAACCCTAGAAAATGCTCCCACAAAGTCTTCCTTCTTGGCAATTTTGGGAACCTCCTTAAAGACTGGCCTTACCTATCCTTGACTTTGACAATAGTGGGATTTGCAATAAAAGTAGGTTCTGAAGATCCAGATGCCATGTCGAGAAATACCTAAGAGCGAATGTCGGTGGACGATTGAGTGGTTCAGATAATTGCTCAAAATCCTTTCTCAATGCTTTGCTCGCTCTTAGTTCACCTTAATTTCACTCTGAATGCTTGAATTCTCAGTGAGTGAAAATGAATTCACTTACCCTCTTTTATCAGTAAATAAAAACCCTAACTTTCTATAATTAATGCTTCACCAATAACCCTATGGATATTGGTTTCACAGTTATGTGTCAAGGTAGCCATCGCCAATGATAAACACATTTCTTCGGATCTCTTTTCAGATCTCCTTAGATCTCTTCTAGGGTAATATGCAAAATTTCATAGTGACTTTGCCAACCCCTAAGGCTTATGCCTCAGTTACCAGTGTAATTTCCTACTAGTGGAGGAATACCCTATTCTACTAGTGGATTTGCCGGTATAGATCCATATCCACTTTGTTCTTTAGATTTTCTAACCCATCTCTTGGTGTGATTTTGTTGTATTTCATCTACCTTTTTCTTTCATTTCTCATTATTAACCGATTGAGTCTTGATTCTACAATACTTAGCAATATAACCTATTTTGTTGCATGCATAGCATGTAACATTGTTCTTCTGAATTGCTTTGACATATCTGGTATTATTATTTCTTGACCTACAATGATTAGAAAAATGTCCAAAATTTCCACATGCATGACATTTAACATTCATTCTACAATCTTTTGATCTATGACCATATTTCTTGTAGTTTGTACATTGACAGGGAACAAAATTGTAGTTTTGATTTGCCTTATTTCTACATTGTTTATCCATATGCCCAAATTTATTGCAAACAAAATATCTACCATTGAATTTATAAGCATTAGATTTCATGACTGGTTTCCTCTATTCTGATGAGTTCTGCATACCAGTTGTCTGATCTTCATTAGCAGTACCGGAGCTTTCACCTTGTACAAATCCAAGTCCTCTAGAATCATCAATCTATCTTTTTCTTTTCAGTAAGTCATCCAACTGTGTAGCACTGATCCTAAACTTTTCTTTATACTCACTTGTAATAGTCAAATCATCTCTCAGAGTAGTTACTTGTCTTTCAAGTTCTTATTCATTATTCTGGGAGTGTGCCAAATCAGTCCTCAATAGATTATTCTCATGAGTCAATATTCCACATCCATCAAACTTGTTCTTCAGAGATAAAACAAGTTCATCTTCCTTCTTCTTTCTGTCCTCAATATCTTTTGATAACCTCATGGTCAGATCTTTCATTTCATTCTTCATGAGGATGTTTGCTTGACTTATTTTCTAACATTGTTCCTTAAGAGCATTCTTCTCCTTGTCATCCAGTTGTGCAGAAGTTCTTTTCTCTTGGCTTGAGAAGATGATAACCTTTCTTGTAGGATAAGAATGAATTCATTTGCAAAATTTAATTCTTCTTTCAATTTCAAGTTCATCATCCTTTCAGCATCATAATCCTCAAGAGCCATCTCAAGTTGCTTCTCCATAGCCATGTTCAAAGATTTCAGTTTTAGGATCTTCCTCAAGCTATTAAACTTCTTCTAAGGTACCAAGCTCTGATACCAATTGTTGGGATCTGAGAACACTGAGAGGGGGAGTGAATCACTGTTCTACTAGAATCTACAATTTTTAACTTTCTAAACCATGCATGTATGTACCGGTAAACAAATAAGCATATAACAAGAAGCAAATAAACCATCCACATAAATGAACACCATAACACACAAAATTTATACATGGAAAACCTCAATGAGGAAAAACCATGGTGGGATTTGTGACCCAAAATATCAGTTCACTAGCCATATGAAAAGATATTACATAAAATAAGGGCCTACACTTGTAGGAAGGCACACTGCCTAGAGCATACTACTCATCACTAAAGAGCCTCACTGACTACAAGCTTTCTTCCAAAGTAAATTACTGAAAAATAAACTCAAGAATGCATCTACTATGCCAGATAGAGTTCTAGTTCTAGTTCTTCTCTGTACTGGTTCACAAACTTGAACTATTACTGATATTGCTTCTCCTCCACGAATGCTTTCCAAGCTATCTATAGATCATTGCATGATATAATGTTCATGTTGGGTCTCAAATCAACAGATTGGATAGGTTCTAAGGAAATGCCAACTCCTATGCTCAAACCCTCCAATTGACTTTGCCAACTTATTGAGTGAACCTATTTGGTTACTAACTCTCTCACTTTAGGCTCTGCAGGACCTAGGCGGGTATACCTACTCACTAGTTGTTTTCAATGACTAGTACTTTTTATAGAAGATTAAGTATCTTGATCTGACTTCCTCCTATCTCAGAATGGCATAAGTTCCTAGGATGGAGATATAGCAGATGAGTTCAAGATTGTTGTTGTAGAAACTATTTGGTCTTTGTGCTTGAAATTTATATGTATACACTATTGCTAATTTACTCTATATTTCCTACTCAGGTACTCCTATTACTTTTAATGTGAAATATGAAATGATGAGTTGTATTTTATAGATGACCAGTGCCTTTCTTTACTGTTTGGGCTACAGAGTCTTTATATTTCTTTAGGACTTATTGTGTAAACTTATGAGATAGTTTTTAAACCCACCCCCTCTCGGCGAGTTTGTCAATTACTGTTTCTTATGAGCTCTACTTCAATGTCTATATTGTAAACCACTTAAATGAATTTAACCCTAACTTTAAGAGACCATCCAAGGAAGAAATACAGAGAACAATTATAATTCACAAGTAAATCTTTTTGATCCAAATCTAAAATATGAAACACAAAATTTTCACTGGAAGAACAAAAATAACCTTATCTCCTTTATATAATATCACAAGCAAATACTTGCAGAAAATGCAGTAATCCATAGCACATACACAAAGGAAAAATGACTGATTATATTATATATATTCATCAAAATAGTACTATGGTAAGTCTGAGGCTATAATCTATATCTTGTCCTCTAAAAATGATAACCCCCACATTACAAAAGTTCCCTCATTTATATGAGAGCATACATTTTCACCAAGTAGTGTGGCTTTTCAATACCTAACTATTAACTAACACTTTTGTTAACAAACTGAAAGATAAACAAATTCAGCACCCCCATGTGCTCAATGTACTTGTCATATTTATACATTATAATATCATTGTTTATCTTTCTCATATCATTTTATGTTAGGAAATAATCAAATAGAATATGATTCACATAAGGTGACAAGTCTTTGTCCTGATCTAACTCTACCACTACTCGATTCTTTTCATTAAAGAACTCTTGTTTCCACTGCTCTAACAACACCAATTCATCATCACTATAAAAAGAGGGCATTCTATGGGTTTACCCATTGTCCAACTTCTGAATCTCTTTTCTCAATTGATTTGCAAACTCGTCATGGTATTTCAAGTAAGTCTCAGCTTTAGCTCTCTTACCAGGAGTCATCAAACTGCTATCATTCATCATGTCCTGCAATCATGACCTAATCCTTTTGTGCTCCCTCAAAGCTTTGATTGTTCCAGTGTATGTCTTCCAGTAGTTCTCTGCAACCTGCAACACACTCCTGAATGTATGTTCAATGAACTCATGAATTAACTTATCCATCTTTTTCTGTATCTTTTCTACTTGCCGAGATGACTTTTTGGCCTTGTTCCTCCAATATTGCATCCATCAAAATGTCCATAGAATCTCTGTCAATACCGTATGACATTCCTGTTTGACTGGTGCCTGTATCAATCTGAAGTAATCTTGCTTGTAGCCTTTGTTTTTCTTCATCGACTTTTTCATATAGGCTTTTGTACGTAGAATTCTCTCTAACAAGAAAATCAATTTGATCCTAGTTTAGTTTAGCGACATCCAAATTTAGTTTGGCAGTGATCCTAGGGTTAGTCTTTCCAACTTGCTATATCATCAGATGTCCAAAAGCTTCTTCTGTATCAACAAATATAGGTCTTGTATCTTTGGGATAGATAGCCCATTGTAGAAGAGCCTTTTGATCTGGATTATATCCTGACCCCCTGAAGAGTTTATCAATCTCATCCAGCATCATCTCCTTATTTGGATCTTGTTTCTTTAAGAAGCCATCAAACAACAGGGTAGATTTCATGTCACATCCAGAGTAGAATAACACATGAGCCTCCTTAAGCAGTTGTCTCCCCTTTTCAAGTGTCATTTATTTCATCACAAGATCCATCTCCTCTTGTAGTTTTTGAACTTGCTTCTCTTCATTGTTATCTTTCATGTTGTTTCTAATATGCGATCCTTTATGTTGATAGAGGAATGTAGTAAACTCTTTGGAGGCAATAAAGTCACTATTAGCAATGAAATCCTCATGTTCCAGGAATCTGATATCACCAACTTCTCAGACATTCAATTGTCCTATCATCAAATCTATCTGTGTACCCTCTGCATAACCAGGAGGGTAATCTTCTCGAGGAGTGAATGGAACAATACCAGATGTAGAAGTAGGAGACATATGAGCTAAAGGCTCTGTACTTCTAATAGTATCAATATACTCCCCAAAGACATGAGGTGGAACACCTTCAAGTATTTCCAATTCATTATCCATGAGTTTGTTGGCTAACTCCAAGGGGTCTTCACACTAGTACATTTGGGTCTAATTTTTTATGGCTAATTCTCATATTTGTGACGACACAACATTGGAGTTCTGACCAACTTTACCATCAAAAATTCATCATCGGGCTTCCCGATGATGCCATTTGCATTGGTCGTCCGATGATGTTATGAACTCCTCAGACGGTGGCTATATTTGCACCCCTAGCCACAAATTTTGGTGGATTTCCCTCGGAATTCCGACGGATGCTATGTTTGCTCCTCGACAACTGTCTGACATGGAAGTGACATCGGATATAGAACATCCTTGTTGGATGTTTTATTAGTTGTCATCGAAATTTCGACGGTGAGAGATGATGTGGGTCAAACGGCTTTTTTCGTCGATGCATGAAAGCATTGAACGAGTTCTAATTTTAAAAATTGCATAAAACATTTATTATTTATTTGATTCAACGTTATTTGCAAAAAGTGATTATCAATGATGTTTCCTTTCTCCAAGAATTTTCTAGGATCTTTCCATCAGATAATTTGTAACATCGAATGACTAAATATTTTCTTTACAAATGCATATTTTATTTAATTATTATTTGAGCGTGAATTAAAATTTATATCTGTACGGAAGCAAAACATACAAGCTGAAGAGTCATGTGCAAGAAAATTTCATAAAAGAAAGCAAGCAAGCATTATCTTGAATGACATGGAAACAAGATCATCAGCTGCCTAGAAGAGAGCAATTGGAGAAAAGCAGAGGAAATTTTTAAAGGGTGATAAATAGATAGAGAGTATGCAATACAAACAAACAATGTCTAGAGTGTGTGATGTGACATCTCTAATTTATGTTTGGAGGGACTAACTAGTTTTGGAGTTCCTGTGAAACCTATCGGGCCACGCTTGGAGGAAATCAATGTGTTCATGCAAGGAGTGCCTTTTTTCTATTATGAGAATGATGCTTTTTCACTGAAGGATATTTGGAAGTCAATATCCAAAAATTTCTATAGTGTGGAACCAGATTTGGTGAACTCAAAGTAATTTTCAGCTTTCAGAAGACCAAGAGGTTATGTACACAATATCCCAATAGAAGGGAGATTTCAAGCATTACCTCTCCCCCCCATGACTATTCAGGAAGCACTTCCTCAGACAAAGGACTATTGGCCTCCATGAGATCAAAGAAAAAAATTGAAGCATAGACTCTAGATGATGTGGTGGTGTCCTTCATGAAGAACTTTGCACTATAATTGAAAATTCATGAGGGAAACTGCAAGATAGTGAAGAGAAATACAATCTTGAAAAGTGGGAAGAATGGATCTTGGTTTGGTTGGGGCCAAGTCGGGTGGCTCCTCTAGAGTTTGATGAGATAGAAATCATATTAGGATTTGAAAAAGATCACACTCATGGAACTTCGTGTGCGACTGATCGATTGCGCTGTTTGGGTAATGCATTCCAAATAGATACAGTTGCATACCATTTATCTGTCTTGGTTAAAGACTTTTATCCTGATGGCATTAAATTAAAGTTCTTTCTCTTCTATCTGGTATTGGTGGAGAAGAGGTTGCTTTGCATCTACCTGACCTGCCACCTATCGAAGAGGTGAGGTCGATGCAAAGAAACCTCTTCTCCACCAATACCAAATAGAAGAGAAAGAACTTTAATTTAATGCCATCAGGTTAAAATTCTTTAACCAAGACAGATAAATGGTATACAACTGTATCTATCTGGAATGCATTACCCAAATAGCGCAATCGATCAATCACATACGAAGTTCCGCGAGTGTGATCTTTTTCAAATCCTAATATGATTTCTATCTCATCAACCTCTAGAGGAGCCACCTGACTTGGCCCCACTCAAACCAAGATCCATTCTTCCCACTTTTTTAGATTGTATTTCTCTTCACTATCTTGCAGTTTCCCTCATGAATTTTCAATTATAGTTCATAGTTCTTCACAAAGGACACCACCACATCGTCTAGAGTCTATGCTTCAATTTTTTTCTTTGATCCCATGGAGGCCGATAGTCCTTTGTCTGAGGAAGTGCTTCCTGAATAGTCATGGGGGGGAGAGGTAATGCTTTAAATCGCCCTTCTATTGGGAGATTGTGTACATAACCTCTTGGTCTTCTGAAAGCTAAAAATTACTTCGAGTCCACCAACTCTGGTTCCACACTATAGAAACTTTTGGATATTAACTTCCAAATATCCTTTGGTGCAAAATCATTATTCTCATAATAGAAAAAAGGTGCTCCTTGCATGAACACCTTGATTTCCTCCAAGTGTGGCCCAATAGGTTTGCAGGAACTCCAAAACCAGTTAGTCCCTCCAAACATAAATTAGAGATGTCACATCACATACTCCAGACATTATTTATTTGTATTGCATACTCTCTATCTATTTATCACCCTTTAACACTTTCCTCTACTTTTCTCCAATTGCTCTCTTCTAGGAAGCTGGTGAGCTTATTTCCATGTCATTCAAGATAATGTCTGCTTGCTTTCTTTTATGAAATTTGCTTGCACATGACTCTTTATCTTGTATGTTCTTCTTCCATACAGATATAAATTTTAATTCACGCTCAGATAATAATTAAATAAAATAAGCATTTGTAAAAAAAAGATTTAGTCATTCGATGTTACATATTATCTGATGGAAAAATCCTAGACAATTCTTGGAGAAAGGAAACATCATTGATAATCATTTTTTGCAAATAACACTGAATCAAATAAATAATAAATGTTTGATGTAATTTTTAAAAGTAGAACTCGTTCAATGCTTTCATGCACCGATGACAAAGCCATCTGACCCACACCATTATCCATAATAGAACAAATCAATATAATAGGCTATTATAAAGAATATATACAAAAATATGAAAGAACGTTAAATTACCATTACAAATCCATAAACCATTAAATAGTGAAAATAGATATAAATTTGTAAATGTCTCCCTACAAACACCACAACCATAACCAAAACAAAAAAAAATCGTACCCGCAAAAACTAAGTAGTCGGTGAGTTGCAAGTCTACAACATCTCTTAGATGATCAAACCATTTCTTAATTTTGTTATTCTGATTAGTCAATGGATTTAGTTGCATGTACAAGTTTTCTATTTGAAGCCTTTCATTTCCCTATATTTGAGACTTAATAAAATTCTTGTGAGTAGGAAATTGATTCAAGAGTTACGTGTGAAGAATTTGGCAAAGTAAATTATGATAATCAAACTCAAATTTTATCTGTCTTGAAAGCCTTTTATTTTGATGGCATTAAATTAAAGTTCTTTCTCTATTTTCTGGTGATCTCTGGAGGAGAGGTTGCTTTGCATCGACCTGGGATACATTTAACTTGTGTTGTATCTGCAGAAATATGTATCATAGGTCGATGCAATGCAACCTCTGCTCCACCAATACCAGATAAAATAAAAAGTACTTTAATTTAATGTCATCAGGATAAAATTCTTTCAAGACATATATTAGGTATAAAAGGAAGCCTACCCTATCATTTGAAGGGGTCTACCTACAATTCAAGTGATCTCTTAATTATAAAATCAATTCAATTTTAAGTGAACAAGCAATCAAGCATTGAAGGAGAATTCAAGTTGGTGCAGGTGCATTTGGAAGACCAAAGGACTCAATGAAGCCATTAAAGAATTTTGAAGGTCTTAGGAGTGAAGAGCCAATCAATTATGATGTCTTAAGGTCCATTATGGCCTTTAATGATGAAAATTGTAATAAGTTTGTAATTTGTCGTAAAGAGCCTGGTAAGGACCTTAGGACCAACAAAAAGATGTAATAGGAATTTATGGCTTATGGAGTCTACAAGAGTTTAGGCAAGTTAAATAAATCATTTCATGACCTTGTGTGTCAACAATTAAGAGTTTTTTATCAAATAGTTGATGTAATGCTTTGTACGGCAGAGAAGCTGGTGTACGAACTAGGACAAGCAATAACAACAATTTTTTGTTTTCTTGAAATTTTTTGGTGTTTTGTCTTATAGTATCTTTCTCTTGAGTGTGTATTTGAATTCCTAATGCATTGAAGAGACCTTGAACATCTTATTTGTAGGGAAGATGCACTAATAATCCATTTGTCTCAAACTTTAGACTAGTTGCATTGACTATTCTAATAGATTTGTGCAATTTGGCATTTGATTTGGTTGATTTACAATGAGAATGGTCATTCCATGAATGTAAAAGGCCTAATATTCATGCGATGGCACTCCTCTAACATTTACAATAAATTACTAATAGGTTGATGTGCAGATTGGGGGGAGAACCAGGGTGCTTACCAAAACAGCAAATGTAAGAGTGGAGAAATTGCTTACTAAGGAGCAGCAGTAGCAAATCCACCTTAAGGAGGGGCACATTTTATGATTGACAATGTTTATACATTTCAAATGAAAGGTGGATCCATCATCATTTGGATGGTATAGTGTTTGGAAGAGGGGTATATGAGAAACCCTACTTTTAAGGGTTTGTGAGAGGCTAAATAAGGGATTTTGCATCTAAGAAGGTTAAAAATTGTAAATAATTGCATTTCCTTAGTTTTGAATCATATAAATTCCAAAGAAACCTTTTGATAGTAGATTCTATGTACCATCCTAATCCAAAAAGCATTCATTTTGTCTACATCTGATAGCCATTGCTAAAATCAATTTAAAGTGTATTCATTTAGGGGCCTTTCATAAAATATTCTCAACTTACACATCATAAAAGGATCTTAAAATATTCATTGTTTACAATGATAAGAATTTGGTTGTTCCATACACCTTCCTTTACTATTTTAAAAATATCATTGACCAAAATATTGTGCAGCAATAGTATGGAGTGCATTTTATCTATTTTATGCCTAAATATTTCATCATACCACTTTCTTTTCAAAGGTGACTAATCGATTGCACTGTTTGGGTAATGCATTCCAAATAGATATAGTTGCATACCATTTATCTATCTTGATTAAAGACTTTTATCCTAATGGCATTAAATTTAAGTTCTTTCTCTATTTTCTGGTGATCTCTGGAGAAGAGGTTGCTTTGCATCGACCTAGTATACATTTAACTTGTGTTGTATCTGCAGAAATATGTATCCTAGGATGATGCAATGCAACCTCTACTCCACCAATACCAGGTAGAAGAGAAAGTACTTTAATTTAAAATCATCAGGATAAAATGCTTTCAAGACATATATTAGGTATAAAAGGAAGCCTACCCTGTCATTTGAAGGGGTTTACCTACAATTCAAGTGATCTCTTAATTACAAAATCAATTAAATTCCAAGTGAACAGACAATCAAGCATTCATCAAGAATTGAAGGAGAAATCAAGTTAATAAATATATTTAATAGAGGAGATATTAAATAAAGATAGCATCTTTTAAATTAAGAAATGGGTAGGAGATTAAGAATACAAACCTTCCATATTGCACACTTCAAGGTATATTCAAATTACAAGTTACATTTATAGGGTCTTTCCTATTTGAGCTAGCTACTATTTCAACACATTCTAACACGTATCTATTTCTATGCAATAATTAGTAGTAGCTACATAGACTAGCATGGTACATAAGTTCTTTTCTAATAGTTCCCTTCATATGCAATTCTTTCAAGATTATTTATTTGTATCTACCTTCTTAGGTTATGAAAATGGAGATTAGATTAGGTTATGTATCTACTTTCTTTCTCTATAATTCTCGTTGTGTTTAATAAATTTTTATCCCTTTGGTGGGAAAAAAGGAGGTTGATGATAAATATCTATGTTGTCTATTAGTTGATTCCCATGACAATAAGTGGTTAATGTTGATACAAAGTAACACTAACAGGAAACTTTGATGACAATCTAATACACATCACTATTGAACTTACCCCTGTCTCATATAACCCTATGTTGGCTAGGCCCCACAATAATTAGAAGATCCTAATTACTACTATCCTAAACCTTGCATTGACCATCACAATTTCACAGTGAGTTGAGTTAATTAGTCCATTAGCAAGATTGGGAAAGAGTTTGGTATTGAGTTAGGTGTTGGTGGAAGGTTTAAGGAGGTACACTATCATCATAATTAATGTTAGAGAGTTTTGTGTGAAGAAGAATGGCCATGAAAGGAGTGACTGTCCTAAGTGCTTGAGACTATCACAAAAAGTGAGTGTTGCAGAAGTGAATCTTCCTTTGACCTTTGTGTGTTTGGGAGGGTAAATAACCATGGTGGTATATGTTGAGTGGTTGGGAGGGTAAAGATCCACATATCAACTATCTACTTTGACATCCTAGGATGGTGTCCACCTACTCTAAAACCTTGTGGGCACTCTTTGTCTGATACTAACATATACATAACATGTGCCTCTCATACAACCCTATGTTGGCTAGGCCCCACCATAATTAGAAGATCCTAACTACTAAAAACACTAGATTCTCCCCTAAAAGGTTGTTGAATCATAGAAGGCCTAGCTTTAGAGCCCTATAGTCTCTCATACCCAAAATATCCTTGTGTCAGTGATGGTCAAATGTGACTACCCTATGGCCCCTACTATGCTCTATAACTTTGTCCCTAATATTGATACTATTGGGTTTTTCTTTGTAAATCATATAGTAAGTCTAAATTATCCTTTGAAGGATGGGGAGGCCTATGGACACTTTAATCCCTTCATCAAGGTTCCAAAATTCTCTCATGCCTCTTGTGTCCTCCCATGTACCTCCTTTTCCATAAGAGACTTTGCCATATCAACCCTAAAGTCACTTGGATTAGCCATGTGTAGGAAAACTGAAATTTTGGGCTTTCCACCCCCAATGAAATAATTGACAAGTAACTTGTCTTGAATGTAATCTAAAAACTACAAGAACTCCAAAAACTAACTCTCATGTTGAGCCACTTTGAAACCTTATTATGTAAATTGTGAAACTCATCTATGCATCTCTGTCAAAAATATTTTGAAATAGAACACACTTTGAAGAACTCCAAAATGGTATCTCGAGAGGGTTTCCAATGTGAGTTGGTGCATTTTATCCTCCCAGTACCACAAGGTGGAATCAAGTCCTCTCAAAAATTGCATTGAAAATTATGCCTTTAGGTTGCTCACATATAGATGCAACCTAAAGCATAAGTCTAAGCTAAGTAACCAAGACTTATCCTCAACCCCATTTGTGGATCTTAAAAATGTAGAGGATTGGAGATGAAGCAACTCTCGAATATGATCCTTTGGCTCATGATATGTGCTTTCTATAGTCTATACCTCTTGTATTTATGTATGATGAGGCTAGGTAATGTTTATTGATCAATATTCTATCTCCTCTATGTGTATTTCCCAAATTCAAGGCGAAATCCTAATAAGCTCCCAAGATGCAAGTATATGCTCCTCTACTATAAGTGGATCCTCATGGCTTGTAAGATTTGAGGTCCATACTCGGGCTACTCATCTTGGTGAAAAATCTCAAAGTGATATGACCCTTCCTTCCATTTCCTACACCCTATTTTCTAACCCATGCCTCATAACCTTTACCTCACTTCCTATCGTTATTACCTTCCATCTACCTTTCATATCCCCTATCTTAACCTCCTCCACTTTCCTACATCCTATCCTAAACCTTGACCTCATACACACTTACTTTTACTTCACCTACCTAACCCCATTCCATCCTTCACATCCTTTTATCTCCCCCCATTCACTCTCCTACCTTCCAAACCCCTAACATATCCTAGCTTACTCTTTCACCATTACATCCTTCATCACTTACCTCCATATCTTATCCTAACCCACAACTCATAACCTTATACCTCTCAGCTTCCATTTTATATCACCTTCCTAATGGTAGACTTATGTTCCCTTCCAAAACACCAACAAAAAATAGCACTCGATCACTACACAATGCTCTCACAATTCTACAGTAGGGATTTTCTGTCACAACCATATATACCAGCATCCATAATTAGGATATATTTTACATAATGGCACTCAATCACGCAAGTTTAGGTCATTCCTCTCCTTAATTAGGATATATTTTAAATATGGAAAGTAGTGTTAATATGTTTCAGGCTAACTATATTGTTCATTATTTAAAATGCAGTGTTTAATTAATACATGATTGTAGGATTGTTCAATAGTTTAGGTCTTGTAAGAAATTCTTCTTTTAAATCGATCATATCATATTACAAAAACCTCTCACCATCTCTTCTATTGGCAATTAATCTGAAAAATCTATAATAAACTTTGAATCTAAATATTTGAATATGTATAACAATGAATTTGTTGATTATACCCTACCTTTTTCTTGCAGCGATTAAACCATTCCTACATCCTACAATGATTAAACCCACAAGGAACCTATGTCTGCCTCCCTCCTTCGTGTTCATCAGGGGATGGCCCCTACCTACATGTTCCCTATTGTGATCCCCATTGTGATCCCCTAATATGCCTCGAGACAGCAAACTAAGATACCTTAGGAGGGCCTTTAGGTAGGCACTCATTCACTCGACCGGGAAGGGATGCTTACATGAATAGTTGTGGTTGAAGCCAGTGAAGATGGATGCAGATTCGATAGTGAGTGTCCAAGAATTCAGGTTGTTTTTAGTGTGGCTTTTCTTTCTTCTTTAGGTCAATAATTCCCATTCTTTGGGAAAGCATAGAACCAAATTGTACTCCCTCCATTTCCAGTCTAAGCTACACAACCATCTAGTTTCACCCCAATGATCTTCCTTGCCATAACCTCAACAGTAGGGATTTGGGGACCATAAATAACTTCTCAACTTACTAGACCCCCACCCGCGACTTCAAAGCATGTAATCGATCTGGAATCTTTCACTGGAATTTGCATGGGAGGAACCACTTCATTCCACGACTGCAGCACTAGTAGTAGATAGCTAGGATAGCTGACGATTAAACCCACAGGTTCCCTGTAGAGGTGGGATTTTGTAATGGCAAAGGTAGGATTTTGTAATGGCAGAGGTCAATGGGACGAAGAGGTAGGATTTATGAAATGACTTGGTCTTTTCTTCTTTTTTTAAGTAATGCATGTAATCGTCAGAATTTTGATGAACGCGGCACTTTTTCTTAAAAAACCCAAATGTCATTGCTAATTCCTTCTCTGTCAAAACCAAATGTTGCATTATCATCAGAATTCTGACGAAATCGAGCATTTTTTCAAAAAAAATCAAATTTGATCACAATATACCTTCTCCATCGGAAACCTCTGTCAAAATTTAAGGTCAAATGTATTAGTGTCAATCCTTTGTAATACATTCTCATCCATTTTCCTTCTGAAAAGATTCTATTTATAAGCCTACATTACTTTCTCAAACTTTCCTCTCTTTACTCTAGCCTCTTCTCTGCCAATGTTCTTAATGAGATCATCCAGCAAGTAAGATTTATGCTCTCCAGCCTTTAGCTTATGTGATGACTTGGTTGTCCTTATGTATCCCTCAGGATCAAAATTTGGCCTTGGATCCCCCACGATCATGCCATAATAATCCAACTTTGTCTGCAGTATGTTGTAGCTCTTGGAACTTTTCACTATAAAATCTGAAAAAATGAACCCAAGCACAATTGATTGTTTCCCATGGCTTGTCAGATGTTCTCTACTCACTATTGACAGTTGCCTTACAATCTCTAGACAAGCCACTCTGTTAGGAACTGTAAGTGGTAATAGGTATGGTCTTCCTTCAAACTCGTATACCCTTACTTGTGTGCAATCTGAAAAACAATACCAATCTCCTCAATTATGTTCAAATGAGGAATCTTCAGCAAAATCTTTGGTCTCAAAAAACTTTGAATCTCCGGTGCAAGGGCATGATCATATGGCCAACCCAACAATTTATATAATGTCTTGACAAAGAACTCCTCAAAGTGCCAATATTGATTATTTGCATTTCTCTTGTCCCATGAAGAAACCCATTACTGCACTGGTTTTCTCATTCCAACATTGTCATATGCCCTGACACATAACTCTTCTGGCCACAATCCTTCATCTTGGCCAAAATACAATAGCATATGCATAAGCAATAAATAATGCTTAAAGTGCACACTAATGATATCCCCTTTTAACTTTTCTAACCCATGATTCAAAATTTCAACTAAGCAAGCAACAAAATCAAAGAAGTGGGGGTCCTTAGACTGCAAATCAGCACAAATGACCATGGCTGCAATATCCATTAAAGGATGGGCTTTTATCCCTAGAACTTGAGCAACACAGTAATAAGTATATTTAAAGTATGGATGGAAAGAGTTGACATCCTAGGGGGCCTTGTCATCCTGACCTAATGGCACCAAGGACCCTACATTTCTGGGCCTGTGTATGGGGAGTCTCCATGTTTTGTAAATGTGTTCTAGGTTAAAATATTCATTTGTCAATTTCTTGAGGTCAATCGGTTCTTTGAACCCCCAGTCCAATTCAAACACAACGTCGACAAACTCTCTTGTAACTGAGAGAATTGGCTTACCCATATAGTTATATATGGTCTTGGTTTTAGGGTCATAGTTGTTTGTCAATGCCTTCATGAGATCCACATTTACAAAGACATTAGCCATAGCTAACTTGCCTAAGTTCAATCACCATAAATTATTTATAGGCTAAGGGGCAATTCTTTTGTTGTATCCATATATGAATAATTTATACCCTCTCAACTCTGTCCATGTGTCTCCAAGATCCTCAAACCAATCCTCCAGACCTTCTTCGTCAGCTCTAATATTTTTGGACCTTAAACTAGATGATGGCCATTGGTCAATCAGGTCCTGGGCCAAAGAATGCACTTCTCTTTTTTGTCTCTTGGGTTTTTCCTCTACAGCAAGAGGTTCCTTTCCCTTTCTATTTTTACTAGCCTTAGATGACGATTCCATTTTAATTTACAAAGGGGCTCTGTGTATGGATAACTTACTTGGAATCTCTGAGCTTTATCTGTGAATTCGCCCAATTTCTGCTTCTAGTTCATCGCCTGTGAATTCTTCAATGTTGTGTCCTTTGGTATCGATTCATTACTTATGGTGAATTTATTTAGTTAGTAATGGTAGTTTTAACAACAGTTACTTGGGAACACGTTTGAATTTAATGGTGATGTGACCCCCCTAGGATTTGTCTCTGATCTTCACGAAAATCAATAATCATCTTGATGAGAATATGGCTTTCAATCATTTATTTTTCAGTCCATCCATCTCTTCATTTCTATCGAAAATACTTTTGTTTCGAATATTACTTCAATTAGGTATTTTCTCCTGTAGCATCCTAAAATTGCGACACTTGCAATTTCGACTGCAGTTGGGTCTTCACGATGGCGGCGCAACACTGAACCTGAATGGAGACCCTGAAACTTGTTCATGACATCAAAAACTACATTTTCCAGCACCCTGGCCTGATCCTCCTTGCACCCTATTGTCCCTGAGGTGGGACCATGGTGCCTAGCACCCTGGTCCTTTAGGACTAGGGCACCCAGCGCCCTGGTCCCCTAGGACCATGGCGCCCAGCGCCCTGGTCCCTGGCCCTATTTTTGGGCCCGGTCTCTTTTGGGTCTCAGGTCTTTATGTTTGCAAATTGGAAAATAATCTTCCCAGGTCAGCCTAAGGTCAGAAAAATCAGTCTTTCAACCCTAGTTGACAAGTATATAAGCTACATTTCCTCTCCCATTTTGGTAGATGGAAAAAGGGCAGAAACGATATTCAAACATTCAAGCATTCAAGCATTCAAGCATTCAAGCATTTCCTTCAAGCAATTGAGCATTGTAAATCTCCATTCAAGGCTAAGTGTTGCATTCAAGACAAGGATTCAACCATTGAAGAGGAGATCACATACAACATACAACATACTACATACATTACACCTTCGCATGTAAGAATACAAACATTCTTACAACAAGGTATCAGTACTTGTTTACATTACAAACATTTACATTTACAGCATTCTCATTTCTTGGTTAATTCCAAAACCGGGGTTTGACCTAAAGGCAAACCCCTCATCCCTAACCCCCCAATCATCCTCTCTTTTCTGTGTGTAGGTTGTAGGTACGCGGCTTTAATTGAAGATCTGGAATCCTTGTGCAAAGACGAACAGATCGACCTTCGTTTCGCGGATTTTTCGGAGGACCGTGTGCACGCCGGGCACCATCGTCCCGTCAACTTTCGCTCAAATTTGCAAAATAGCACTGTGTCGACATTTTACTGCTAATTCCAGGTCCGCAGCTTCATCCCATATCAATATCTCTATTTATGAGCGAATCTTTCCTACTTTACATGCATTCCTAGTTCAATTTTTCTATCTACATTCTTTACAAAAGAGGGTATCCTTGATGTCTTAACCCTTGAAACTCATTTAGAATCCAATCTTGCATTGCATGGGATTGGATCTTGTGGGTTTCAACCCCTCTTTTGAATGTAAAGTCTCCCCTGAGTGAAAACCATCAACCCTAGTGACTCTCCCTTCTCTCTCCTTGGAGTTGGGGAGGGGAGAACAACTAGGGTTCGATTTTTCCACTTTACATCTCCTTTCATCAAAATACTGCATTCGATCATTATCACCATCTCTTCATCAACATATATCTGATGCCCATCAGGTTTTATGTCGAAGAAACCTTGGGCTTCGGTGACTTCCTCTATCTTTCCATCGAAACACCTTTTTTATTGACATCACTACACTCGCTCTATGAATGGGTCCATCGTTTCATCGAAGCCCTCCTTTCTTTGATGGCTTGCTTCCACTATCATCTTTCATCAATGAGCTCATTAGTAATCTTCCTCGATAAAGTTTCATTGGTCAAACCACACGTATCAGTAACATGCCTTTTAATCTCCTTGAAACTCATATCCTTATCGATCTCTTTTATCAATGTAGCTTCCTTCTGTTTGATCGATATAAATATTTCGATAGGAATGTTTCTTTCGGTAAGTCTCCTTCATGTTGAACCAATAGCATTGGTTCCTTGAAAGCCTTTTCCCATCGATGAAAACCGTTTCTACTTTCTTTGATATCCTTTTTCGATAGAATCATTGCTTTCGGTGAGTCCTTTCTAGAGTTCACCGATATTCCCTTTCTTCGATAGCCCTTCTATATCGATGAGACATCACTGGGTCTCATCCATACTATCTGAATTTGGATATTTTGATAGAATGCTATTACACTTGCTTGATAACTTAAAAGTTATTTTATCTTGCAATGAAAATGATGATTTCTTCTTCTAAAAATAGAGGGTTTTTATGATTTAATTCCACAAATCAAGATATTTAACTTAATTCAAATTTGATGCTCAATAGTGGCTCTGACTGGGGATAGGGGTATGCTACAGATACCTTCAAGAATCTAGACTCTCTGGTTTATACAGGGCAAAACTCAACGAAAATGTGGTTTTTACAATGGCATTGAAAGTTAAACTACTATACATGTAAAAGGCCCTTTTTAAGAAGAGAAGTTTTTCAAGAATTGTCCATGCACTAGAAATTCTTGAACTTCCCCTGTAGCACTTTGGAGAAAATAAGAATCTCCTCCTGCTTTATCCATAATCACATATGGTCCAAGCCATAGAGCCTCAAACTTGCCATGTTTACCTTTAGCTTGACTTCTAGCATTCCACATCAAAACCAAATCACCAATTTTAAATTTTCTATCTGTTGTTCTTTTGTCATACAACCTTTTCATCTAATTCTGAATTTTAATGTTTTGCACTTGAGCTTCTACCCTAACTTCATCAAGTTCTACCAACTGCATCAGCCTTTCTTGTAGAGGGTCATAAATCTCTATCCCTTCTCATGATATGAATTTATGTATAGGTAGGAGGTTATCCAAAGGGATTCTAGCCCTTTTACCATAGACCAACTCATATGGAGACCTCCCTATAGATTTTTTTAGTATCACTCTATCTGCCCATAATGCTAAATTCAGTTTTGAGTCCCACACCCTTTTATTTTTCCCCAACACTTTTTTGATGATCTTTAGGATGTTTTTGTTGCTTGACTCAGCCTGCCTATTACCTTGAGGGTGGTAAGGGGATGAATGAGATATTACGATGCCATACTCCTTGCAAAAGGTATTGAACTCTTCAGACCTAAAGGCCATGTCGTTACTAGAGATGATCCTTAGTGATGATATTTTCCAGTATGAATTTTATCACCACTTTACTGGTAGCCTGCTTAGTAGATATTGCTTCCACCCATTTGGTAAAGTAGTATGTGGCAACCAAAATCCATCTATGTCCTCCACTCGACTTTCTGATATTTCTCCTATAAAGTCTAATCCCCACTGCTGAAATGGTTCTTCAACTTGCATCGATCTTTGTGGGAGTGATCCTTGATAATTCATTTTGCCCAAAAATATCTAACAAGCCTAACATTTTCTAATATAAGCATAGGAATCATTCAAGACACATGGAAAAAAATATCCAGCTCTCAATATCTTGTGTGCAGTAGTTTTGGCTGAGAAATGACCACCACAAACCCCTTCATGCATCTCTTGTAGGATTTTCTCTTCTTGATGTTCATCTAGGCATAGCAACAATATCCCATCTCTATTTTTCCAATACAAGTCTCCATTGATGATCACATATTTTGCAGATTTTAGTTTTAATGTTCTCTTTTGATTATCAGTCATATCATCTGGACATCTTATGTGCTTGAGATAATACACGATGTCTGCATACCAAGCTATATTTTCAATACTGAAATTGGCTTCATCTAATCCAACCTCATTTACCTGAAATTCTTCAACCTATGATCCTGCCATAAGTTTAGCTAATCCCTAACCTTTGATAACTTGGGAGATCTTGAGCTCAATATTGAATTATTGAATCTGATTGATCCATTTGCATTTTTTCCCTATGACCTCAGTTTGCCTAAATATGTCTTTCACTACTGCATTAGGAACATATGCTATAACTCCTGCACCTACCAAATATGGTCTAAATTGTTTTATTACTTTTACTAGGGCATAGGCTTGCTTTTCATTTAGGTCATATTTAATTTCAAATGAATTCAATGACTTACTAAAATATGCAATGGGCTATTCACAATTGTCCTGGTTATTTTGTAACAACACTATTGCTACTATATGACAAGAGGCAAATGAAAAAATCAAAAAAGGTTTATTAAAATCTAGGGATATCAATACTGGTGCTTCAGATACTTCCCTCTTTCTAGCTATAAATGCATCCAATGCCTCTATATCCCAATCTATCTTAGCTCCCTTTTTCAACATCCTCACTATAGGTTTTATGATATCTGCAAAATTAAGGATGAACCTTCTGACAAAATTGATTTGTCCCAGAAACGATTGAAAAGTTTTGATAGTCTTTGGGATAGGGATTTCATTAATTGCATCTACTCTTTCAGGGTCAATTTTCACCCCTTCCTTGGACACTATATGTCCCAGGAGCTTTCCTTCTCCAGCTGTGAAATGACATTTCTTCGGATTTAGGGAAATTTCATATTCCAGAGCTTTCTTGAATACCTTCTCAAGGTGATCGCAATGGTCTTCAGCCTTTTTTGAATAAGTTGTTAAGTCATCCTGGTAAACCACCATTATTATATCAATTAGTTCTATAAACACTACATCCATTTCCCTTATATTGTTTAGCTTATTTAACTTTTACCTGATTATGCCCCGATATACATATGTGCCCCATGGTGTTGTGAAGGTTGTCTTATACTGTTCAGCTTATTTAACTTTTACCTGATTATACCCCGATAACCCATCCATCATGGATAGTAGATCACATCCAGTTACTTTCTACAGCATGTTATCCATGTTTGGCAAAGGGTAGTTATCTTTTAATGATGATATGTTCAGATTCCTAAAATCTATGCATAGTCTTATGTCCCCATTTTTCTTTTTGACAGGTACCAAATTTGAAACCCAAGTAGAATATCTACAAGGTTTAATTATCCCTACATCTTTCATTTTTATTATTTCCTCTTTCATCTTAGGGAGTAAAGTCAGATTTATAGTCCTCTCTTTTTGTCTGAATAGTTTAGCATCAGGCTTAAGAGATATCTCATGCTGGAAGAGATCCTCCTTGTATGCTTTGAGGTCATCATAAGACCATGCAAATACATGCTTATATTTTCTGAATAACATCACTAACTTCTGCTTCATTTTAGGAGTCAATTTATTACCAATAAAAACATGTCTTGGTGATTCTTTGCTTCCCAGATTAATCTGCTCAACATCAGTTTCTTTGATCGAGGATCCTTTGATTTCAACTTTGTCTTGTATGTTGAGAGCTCTTTCTAGTGCAACTAGTCCTCTAGGTATTTTATTAGATTTTAACTATATGAATTCTTGTCCCAACAAAGTTTCTTTCCCATCTGTCATCTCCATAAAATCATTGAATTTGATAGCCTATGCTTGGTAGTGATCCACATAGTGTAAAAAATTTAATAAATCATTATCATCATGAAAGACTTGCTAGTTGTATAAGTTATCTGGAATAGAAGACCTGACTTTTATTTCCATCTCTAAGACTCCATTCAGTGTTATATCATTTTATTTCAAAGCAACATTGGCTAAGAAGTCGGCCATGATATTCTTTGATCTGTCTGTCCAACTTATCTGGAAAGAATCAAACAATTCAATGGTATCCCATATAGCATCCCTATATTGTTTCAACCTAAGATGTTTTGAGGCATACTTTTCTTTGATTTGAGATATTACTAACTCTGAATCCCCAAAGACACTAAGCAATTTAATTCCATTCTTGGTAGCCACATTAAGTCCAGTGAGTAAAGCTTCATATTCTGCAATATTATTTGTACACTCAAACATCAGTTTGAAAGAATACTTGAACGTATCTCCATCTGGTGAAATAAATATGATTCCAGCCCCACTTCCTTTCTTGTTGTATGATCCATCAAAGTACATCCTCCATACTTGATCCTTATTCTCTTTGACTGCAAATTCAATTGGAGTCAAGCTTCCCGCTCTTGTTTTTGTCTACTCTACTTTAAAGTTATCTATATCTGACTGGATGAAACATACCAACTCAACAGGTTCCACCTCCTCAATAATGTACTCAGAATGAGGTTCTCTCTCAATCCTTACTTCCTATCCATTTACCGATATAGTAGCATATGATAAGTCTAACTGGACATGGCCTCCTATCAGATTCAACCATTGTCTAGATAACAACATGCCATAATTAGGAGGAACATCAACCACAGTGATGTCCATTTTATAAGATGCTTCTGGATATGCTGCTAACTTGAATTCAACATCCTTCATGACACCAACCACTGGGACGAAGCAGTTATCCATAGCGTAACATTTACCAAAATTTGTGTCCACTACCATTCCAAGTTCCTTCATGACTCCTATGGGCATAACATTTATAGCAGCTCCTGAGTCAATCATGCAATTTTTTATCATCGTGTTATTGATCATCAAGGTTAAATAGAATGGGTCTACTTGAGAAGGATTTTTTTATTGTTGACCCTAAGTATATGGTTGGAACAGGGTCATTCTTAGTGTTACTATTTTGGCCATTATGTTTATGTTCTTTAGTCTTTTCCTCAGATACACCATTGATCACCTTCAAATTTTTCTCTCTGTACTCAGGGAATTTCATCATCTCAAGTAATGGAACAGAGACCTTCATCTGTGTCAAGGTGTTAGCTAGAACGATTGATGTTGTGACATAAAGTACTAAAGCATTCATTGTCCCGTGCTTTTCACCCTTTTGCATCCTAAAATCCTACAACTCCTTTTCCTTAGTTAACTTTATATTCTCTTCCTGAGTCTTACTTGGCTTAGTTATTGGTTTAGATGTTTTATTATTCTCCTTTATGAACATGCCTGATGGTTTTCCTTGTTTATGGTTTATGACTCTGTTCCTTAGCATGTAAGTCCTTTTGGCTTGTTCAATAGCAACCGTGGTAATTCTTTCTTGTTCCTCTTTAATAGGGATCCTTAGCTTGACTTCATCTTCCTCATCCGAGAATATTTGTTACATATAGCACTATTGATTGATCCGCCTAGAATTTATATCGTTTCCTTCGCTCCCCTCAGATGAATCATATTCCTCAAAGGACAATAAGTTTATTGCATGATTATCTACATATTCTTCAAATTCTTCCTCTCTTCCCTGCAACTTCATTGCCACCACACATTGGTAAGGAGAATGAGGCATATCACACACTAAGCACCACATATCTTCATCAACTACTTGGTTCACCACTTTTCTCAAAGGATATGGTATTTAGTTACCTTCTTTCAGATTCTTGTCCACTAGCTTTCCATCCTTCCATGTGGTATTATAAGGCATATCATGCAATCTGGGCCTATCATGGTGATATAATTATTGTTTCTCTATTTTATTTACCTTGACAGACAACTCCTTCAGGACATTCAACACCTTTTCCAACTTGTCATCATCCTTTGTTTGTCTAGGGGCCTTTGGATTGAACAACCTTGCATCCTCCCTTCTTCCTATAGTTCCAGCTGCTTTTCTATTATTCTCTATAGTTATGTCCACTTTCATGACTCCTTGAAGAGTTGTATGATTTTTTGTTCTAAGCTCATAGTTTGTTTTACTGTCAAAAGCATTCATGTAGTATAAGATGCTCACTTCAGGAACCGGTTTTATTCTATTAGGGATTTTATTCATGATCCTGTTGAATCTCTTATTGAAATTGGCCACTACTTCATTTGGATCCTTCTTGGTGCTTATGATCTTGTGTAATGCAAACTTAGGGCTATTGTGGTCTTTGTATTACTCAAGATAAAGTCTTTTGAATTCGGCAAGGCTATTTACTGAAAAATCCGGTAGTGCTCTAAACCAATCTCATGCATCCTCTATCAATGATTGCATGAACAACTTCATCTTGACATCCTCATATGGGAGACAGAAATCCTCCATGACTATGTCAAAGGCTTTGCAATGTGCTTCCCCTAAGATGGTATTACTCCCAGTGAATTTCGGCATTGCAGTCCTAATTTCATTAGGAATAGGATGAGGATATACCATCATCCCTGAAAAGTCAAATTGCCTAATGTGTTCTATATTCATTAACCCATATCCTCCTCGGAAGAAGTTTCCATAATTTGGTCTCATATTATTATTACTAGGAGGAAATTGGTTTTGTGGTTGAAAGTGGTTTTGATATGTAAAGGCATTGAACTGGTTATGCTAATATTCAAGAGGTAAATTGGGGTATGGGAAGTTGTTGAAGTGATTGTGTTGGTGCTCAGGAGGTATATTATTATATGGGAGGTCATTTGGCCTATGATCATATAGAGGGTTTTCAGACACCTTGTAAGTATTGCTTTTTGCATTGGTTTTATCTATATTGCTTCTCCCTCTGTTTGATCCTTGGGCTGCATGTTCACATATCACCCTGTACCTCTCCAAGTCATGATCAATATCATCTTCATTGATATTTATACCCAATTTAGCACATAATTCTACACATTCTTGTACTCTTCCAGTATCCTTCATTTCAATGGCTACTTCCATCATTTGTTTCATCAAGTCTTCCATACGGTCTAATGCATCCATCTTGCTTGAGCTTGAGGAGCTTGAAGTTCCTGTCCTTGAATTTGGATGGTGGTTCTCAAAGCCAAGAGGGAATTTCCCTTTCCTCAATCTATCCATAGCTACCAAGTCCTCATCTCTGGGGTATGTGGGAGCTGTATAATTCTATTTACTCAGGGCTAGATGTGAATGGTTTTCAGAATAGTACTGATTATACTTACCATTCATGAAGTCATTTTGGGGTTCCATTGGATTTTCTACTGATTTTTCTTTTGAATTCCTTTTATTTCTTTTTTGGTCAAAGTTTAATTGGATTATTGGGTGGCATTGTGTTATTGACCTTCTTCCATACATAAAATTTCTTCTCAGAGTCTCCACCTTTCTTCTTGGAAGGAAATTGTATTCTGTGTATGAGTTCTTTCCCAAAGTAGAGTACCTTTTTGAATGAATCTCCCCAGCAGAGTCACCAATCTATTGGGTCTCAAATCAATAGATTGGATAGGTTCTAATGAAATGCTAACTCCTATGCTCAAACCCTCTAATTGACTTGGACAACTTACAAAGTGAACCTATTTGGTTACTATTTTAATTTGCTTCTCCATAGCCATGTTCAAAGATTTTGGTTTCAGGATCTTCCTCAAGCTATTAAACTTCTTCCAAGGTACCAAGATCTGATACCAATTATTGGGATCCAAGAACACTGAGAGGGGGAATGAATCAGTTTTCTGTCAGAATCTACAATTTTTAACTTTCTATACCATGCATGTATGTACCGCTAAACAAATAAGCATATAACAAGAAGCAAATAAACCATCCACATAAATGAACACCATAACACATGGAATTTATACATGGAAAATATCAATGAGGAAAAACCATGGTGGGATTTGTGACCCACAATATCAGTTCACTGGCCATATGAAAAGATATTACCTAAAATAGGGGCCTGCACTTGTAGGAAGGCACACATCCTAGAGCATACTACTCATCACTAAAGAGCCTCACCGACTACAAGCTTTCTGCCAAAGTAAATTACTGAAAATAAACTCAAGAATGCATCTTCTATGCCAGATAGAGTTCTAGTTCTGGTTCTGCTTTGTACCAGTTCACAAACTTGAACTATTACCGGTATTGTTTCTCCTCCAAGAATGCTTTCCAAGCTATCTATAGATCATTACATGATATAATGTTCATGTTGGGTCTCAAATCAATAGATTGGATAGGTTCTAAGGAAATGCAACCTCCTATGCTCAAACCCTCCAATTGACTTGGCCAACTTATAGAGTGAACCTATTTGGTTACTAACTCTCTCACTTTAGGCTCTGCAGGACCTAGGTGGGTATACCTACTCACTAGTTTTTTTCAATGACTAGTGCTTTTTATAGCCGATTAAGTATCTTTCTCTAACTTCCTCCTATCTCAAAATGGCATAAGTTCCTAGGATGGAGATATAGCAGACAAGTTCAAGATTGTTGTTGTAGAAACTATTCGGTCTTTGTGCTTGAAATTTATTTGTATACACTATTGCTAATTTACTCTATATTTCCTACTCAGCTACTCCTATTACTTTTAATGTCAAATATGAACTAATGAGTTGTATTTAATAGATGACCAGTGCCTTTATTTATTGTTTGGGCTACAGAGTCTTTATATTTCTTTAGGACTTATTGTGTAAACTTATGAGACAGTTTTTAAACCCACCCCCTCTCAGCGAGTCTGTCAGTTACTGTTTCTTATGAGCTCTACTTCAATATCTATATTGTAAACCGCTTGAATGAATTTAACCCTAACTTTAAGAGACCATCCAAGAAAGAAATACAGGGAACAATTACAATTCACAAGTAAATCTTTTTTGATCCAAATCTACAATATGAAACACAAAATTTTCACTGGAAGAACACAAATAACCTTATCTCTGTTAGATAATATCACAAGAAACTACCTGCAGAAAATGCAACAATCCATAGCACATACGCAAAGGAAAAACGATTGATTATATTATATATATTCATCAAAATAGTACAATGGTAAGCCTGAGGCTATAATCTATATCTTCTCCTCTAAAAATGATAACCCCCATATTACAAAATTTCCCTCATTTATATGAGAGCCCTCATTTATATAAGAGCATACATTTTCACCAAGTAGTGTGGATTTTCAATACCTAACTATTAACTAACACTTTTGTTAACAAACTAAAAGATAAACAAATTCAGCACCCCCATGTGTTCAATGTACTTGTCATATTTATACATTATCATATCATTGTTTAGCTTTCTCATATAGTTTTCTGTCAGGAAATAATCAGATAGAATATGATTCACATAAGGTGACAAGTCTTTGTCCCAATCTAACTTTGCCACTGCTCGATTCATTTCATTATCGAACTCTTGTTTCCACTGCTCTAATAACAACAATTCACCATCACTGTAAAAAGAGGGCACCCTATGGGTATTCCCATCGTCCAACTTCTGAATCTCTTTTCTCAATTGATTTGCAAACTCATCATGGGATTTCAAGTAAGTCTCAGCTTCAACTCTCTTACCGGGAGTCATCAAACTGCTATCATTCATCATGTCCTGCAACCGTGACCTAAGCCTTTCATGCTCCCTCAAAGCTTTGGTTGTTCCAGTGTATATCTTCTAGTAGTTCTCTGCACCTGCAACACACTCCTAAATCTATGTTCACTGATCTCATGAATTAACTTATCCATCTTTTTCTATATCTTTTCTACTTTCCAAGATGACTTTTCGGCCTTGTTCCTCCAATATATTGCATCTGTCAAAACATCCATAGCATCTCTGTCAACACCATATGACATCCCTATTTGACTATTGCTTGTATCAATCTAAAGTAATCTTGCTTGTAGCCTTTGTTTTTCTTCATCGGCTTTTTCATATAAGGCTTTTGTATGTAGATTTCTCTTTGACAAGAAACTCAATTTGATCTTTGTTTAGTTTAGCGACATCCAAATTCAGTTTGGCAATGATCCTAGGGTTAGTCTTTCCAACTTGTTATATCATCACATGTCCAAAAGCTTCTTCTATATCAACCAATATAGGTCTTTTATCTTTGGGATAGATAGCCCATTGTAGAAGAGCCTTTTGATCTAGATCATATCGTGACCCCTTGAAGAGTTTATAAATCTCATATGGAATCATCTGCTTATTTGGATCCTATTTCTTAAGGAAGCCATCAAAAAACAAGGCAGATTTCATGTCCCGTCCAGAGTACAATAACACACGAGCCTCCTTAAGCAGTTGTCTCCCCTTTTCATGTGTCATTTCTTTCATCACAAGATCCATCTCCTTTTGTAGCTTTTGAACTTGCTGCTCTTCATTGTTATCTTTCATGTTGTTTCTAATTTTCAATCCTTTATGTTGATAGAGGAATGGAGTAAACTCTTTGGAGGCAATAAAGTCACTATCAGCAATGAAATCCTCATGTTCTAGGAATCTGATATCAGCAACTTCTCAGACATTCAATTATCCTGTCATCAAATCTATATATGTACCCTCTGCATAACCAGGAGGGTAATCTTCTCAAGGAGTGAATGGAACAAAACCATATGTAGAAGTAGGGGACATATGAGCTAAAGGCTATGTACTTCGAATAGTATCAATATACTCCCCAAAGACATGAGGTGGAACTCCTTCAAGTATTTAAAAATTCATGCTCCATGATTTTTTTGGCTAACTCTAAGGGGTCTTCAATCCTTTGTAATACATTCTCATCCATTTTCCTTCTGAAAAGCTCCCATTTATAAGCCTGCATTACTTTCTCAAACTTTCCTCTCTTTACTCTGGCCTCTTCTCTGCGAATGTTCTTAATGGGATCATCCGGCAAGTAAGATTTATGTTCTCCAACATTTAGCTTCTGTGATGACCAGGTTGTCCTTATGTATCCCCCAAGATCAAAATTTGGCCTTGGATCCCCCATGGCCATGCCATAATAATCCAACTTTGTCCGCAGTAAGTTGTAGCTCTTGGAACTTTTCACTATTAAATTTGAAAAAACTAAAAACCCAAGCACAATTGATTGTTTCCCATGCCTTATCAGATGTTCTGTTCTCACTATTGATAGTTGCCTTACAATCTCCAAACAAGCCACTCTATTAGGAACTATAAGTGATAATAGGTATGGTCTCCCTTCAAACCCATATACCCTTACTTGTGTGCAATTTGAAAAACAATACCAATCTCCCCAATTGTGTTCAATTGAGGAATCTTCACCAAATTCCTTTGGTCTCAAAAACCTTTGAATCTCTGGTGCAAGGGCATGATCATATGGGCAACCCAACAATTTATATAATGTCTTGACAAAGAACTCCTCAAAGTGCCAATATTGATTATTTGCATACCTCTGGTCCCATGAAGAAACCCATAGTTGCATTGGTTTTCTCATTCCAGCATTGTCATATGCCCTGACACATAACTCTTCTGGCCACAATCCTTCATCTTGGCCAATATACAGTAGCATATGCATAAGCAAGGAATAATGCTTAAAGTGCACATTAATGACATCCCCTTTTAACTTTTCTAACCCATGATTCAAAATTTCAACTAAGTAAGCAACAAAACCAAAGAAGCAGGGGTCCTTAGACTGCAAATCGGCACAAATGACCATGGCTGCAATATCCATTAAAGGATGGGATTTTATCCCTAGAACTGGAGCAACATGATAATAAGTATATGTAAAGTATGGATGGAAAGAGTTGACATCATAGGGGGCCTTGTCATCTTGACCTAATGGCACCAAGGACCCTGCATTTCTAGGCCTGTGTATGGGGAGTCTCCATTTTTTGTAAATGTGTTCTAGGTTAAAATATTCATTTGCCAATTTCTTGAGGTCAATCGGTTCTTCGAACCCCTAGTCCAATTCAAACATAGCTTTGACAACCTCTCTTGTAACTAAAAGAAAATGCTTACCCATATAGTTATATACGGTCTTGTTTTTAGGTTCATAGTTGTTTTCCAATGCCTTCATGAGCTCCATATTTACGAAGACATTAGCCACAACTAACTTGCCTAAGTTCAATCACCATAAATTATTTACAGTCTGAGGGGAAATTCTTCTATTGTATCCATATATGAATAATTCATACCCTCTCAACTTGGTCCATGTGTCTCCAAGATCCTCAAACCAGTCATCCAGACCTTCCTCGTCAGCTCTAATCTTTTTGGACCTTAAACTTGATGATGGCCACTGGTCAATTAGGTCCTGGGCCAAAGAACTCCCTTCTCTTTTCTGTCTCTTGGGTTTTTCCTCTGCAGTAAGAAGTTCCTTTCCCTTTCTAGTTTTACTAGCCTTAGATGAGGATTCCATTTGTATTTACAAAGGGGCTCTGTGTATGGATAACTTACTTGGAATCTTTTAGGTTTATCTATGATTTTGCTCAATTTCTGCTTCTAGTTTGTCACCTGTGAATTCCTCAATGCAATGTCCTTTGGTATCGATTCATTACTTATGGCGAATTTAATCAGTTAGTAATGTCAGTTTTAACAACGGTTACTTAGGCACACGTTTGAATTTAATGGTGATGTGACCCCCCTGGGATTTTTTTCTGATCTTTGCGGCAATCAATAATCATCTCGATGAGAATATGTCTTTCGATCATTTATTTTTCAGTCCATTGATCTCTTCGTTTCTATCAACAATACTTTTGTTTTGAATATTACTTCGATTACGTATTTTCTCCTTTCATCAAAATGTTGCATTCAATCATTATGGTTGTCTCTTCATCGACATATATCTGATGTCCATTGGGTTTTATGTCAAAGAAACCTTGGGCTTCAGTAACTTCCTCTATCTTTCCATCGAAACACCTTTTTATCGACATCACTACACTCACTCGATGAATGGGTTCATCGTTTCATCAAAGCCCTCCTTTCTTTGGTGACTCACTTCCACTATCATCTTTCATCGATGAGCTCATTAGTAATCTTCCTCGATAAAGTTTCATCGGTGAAACCACACGTATCAATAACAGGCCTTTTAATCTCCTCGAAACTCATATCCTTGTCAATATCTTTTATCGATGTAGCTTCCTTCTATTTGATCGATATCATTCTTTGGATAGGAATTTTTCTTTCAATAAGTCTCCTTCATGTTGAACCGATAGCAGTGTTTCCTCGAAAGCCTTTTCCCAATGATGAAAACCATTTCTTCTTTCTTCGATATCCTTTGTCGATAGAATCATTGCTTTCAGTGAGTCCTTTCTAGAGTTCACTAGTATTCCCTTTCTTCGATAGCCCTTCTATATCGATGAGACATTGCTGGGTCTCATCGATACTATCTGAATTAGGATATTTCAATAGAATGCTATTATGCTTGCTCGATAACTTATAGGTTATTTTATCTTGAAATGAAAATGATGATTTCTTCTTTTAAAAATAGAGGGCTTTTATGATTTAATTCCACAAATCAAGATATTTTACTTAATTCATATTTGATGCTCAACAGTTCACATACAAAAATGATCTCCATGCATATATTTTTCATCCCATAGTTTTGCTATACCTATATGTGTCTATCTCTATTCCATCATATTACCAACATCTCATCATATATTAAATTGACCTAGCAGATTGACTTATATACCTATTACACATGATATGCCTTCTGTCGGCTTACAATCCACTTACAAAAGATATTCAATGTCGACCTCGACAATAATTACAAAGTGATTTACTAAATAAATCTTCCTTGATGTCAGCTTCTTTGAAGTATTTATGTTGGTGTTGGTGTCCGTGTAGGCTTGAATGCTTCCAATGTTGGTATCTACCAGTATGTGCCTCCAAGTGTCAGTTTGTGACTTCCATCAGATCTTGTTGCCATCAATGATAACAAAATGAATCCAATGAGTGTCAATTGCCAACATCAACAAATAGAAGTATGGGTTTGAGTCCATTTGAGATTGTGTATGGTAGTCATCCAAGAGGATTTTTTGAATTAAGAGATGTCCAAGGGCTGGACAAGAGGAGTGGACATGCTAATGAATTTGCAGAGGCTATGAAAGAGGTGCACCAACAAGTCATAGATACCTTACAATAGAATAGTCAAAATATTAAGGCAAGAGTGGATCAGAGAAGGAGAGATGTGCAGTACCAAGTGGGTGACATGGTCATGCTTCATCTTAGCAAGGACAGGTTGCTCAAGGGAATCTATAGAAAGTTGATGATGAGAAGTATTAGACCTTGTAAAATTCTGGAGAAATATGGTCCCAATGATTATGAAATTGAACTCCCAGATGATATTTATATTTCACCTATATTTAATGTTTCTGATCTAACATTGTATAGGAGTCCTACTGTAGGATAAAGTGTAGGTGAATCTATTCAGGAAAGTGAAGAATGGATAAAACACTTACCACCTAAGGAGTTGCCTAAGATGAAGTGCAATTTGGATAGCAAGGAAGCCAAAAAGACAAGGCACAAGAATTACTTTAAGCACTAAATTAAATAGAAAGGCCTTCCTAACTCAGAAGCTACATGGATGCTGGAGGAAGATATCAAAAAAGGAAGGTGGTGATTTGCAGTAGTTGGTCTCTAAGAGGACTTGAGACAAAATTTCACACAGGGAGTATGGTGTAGGAGCACCTACCTATGAAGAAATGAACCAAGAACAAGATGATATTCTACTAGCCTAGAAGGAATGTAATGAAACCCTATGGGTTCTTTTTGTAATTCAATGTCTTAGGAGTGTGACAAGTTTGTCCATGTTTGTGTCAAATTATCATCTGGGGTCTTGTAGAGCAAATTGGGTCAATAAGGGTCACAATGGTCTAAATTGAGGGATCAAGTGACCACAAGTATATTTGAGTCATTTTTTATGTTTTAGGATCAAATTTAATCATTTTGGTGGACTATGATAGTTTGGAGTCTAAGTTAGTTGAATAATGCAAAAATTGTCCTATTGACAATTTGTTGTCATGACAATTTTGCACTTTTTTGTAATTCATGATTCTCCAATGATTAGTTCAGTTTAAAAAATGGTTGGAGGAGGTTGTGTTCATTCAGGGTGACACCTTTAAGGACCCCAAACATCGAAAGATGCATGTTGGGTTGAATTGGTTATTTTGAAAAGGAAATTGAAGCATCAAGAACTATTGGAAATTCGAAAAACCATCTAATTTCTGTTGATTGCATACTAAAGGTGGATTGGAAAGAATGCTCATGGCATAGATACTAAAAATAGATTGTTTTACCTTTTTTTTCTTTAAGTGTGAAGTCTTGAAGTGATTGCTGCACCATTCTACTAGCAAATCTCTACCGGGTAGCCTAAAACCCACAAAACCCTAGGGCTTGACTGTAATAATTGGTTTTGGCCTATCAATCCTTAACCGAACACTCTACCATTATAAGAGATGATAGGCCACTATATCATATGTTATTTCCAAAATCCATTAAGAGGACACAACAAGGCAAAGAGGATGGAGAACTAACCCTAGGTCTAACATATCTATGTGGCAGACCGGTTTGATGAGTGCAATGCATGAGAATTGAGTGATAGAGAACTGGAAAGGGGTTTGAATGTGGTAGAAGATAAATTTGGAGGTTGACATAACATTTAATGGTCAGTGATGGTCACCAATTAGGAGAACCAAACTAGTTTTTGGAAGACGTTTAGTCAAATAGGTCTAATAGCTCTATTAGGTCGGTTAGTGCAGTATTGGTTGGGATATCTGCAAGTTGGTCAAATACCAGAAACTGGGATATTATTGAGAGCTCCCAAAATGATATCTGAAAATATAATTTGTTTGCCTAGGTCCTCAAGGTGTCAAAAGTTATCACCTGATTCTTTCAAATGGAGGGCTAATTGCAACTGGTTCTGTTTGTGGGCAAGTGAGTCAAAATTGATTCTAGTGGGTTTAAATCATGAAATCATGTTTCATTTGTGTTAAGGTGTTGTGAGAAAACCTCTCCAAGGATCATTGTATTGAATTGGTCATGTGGGCCTTTCAAACCCCTAAAGCCTAGTAGTAGCCCACTCATGTATGCAAGGGTGTGTGTAGTCACACAAGACTTGAGAGTGTTAGTTGTTTCTAAGTGGACATATTGGAACCTTTGAGTCTCCAAGGTGTTGTTAGTGTCATTCGAACCACTAATTGACTTGGTGTTGTGTAAGGACCCTTTTGTAGTAGGGATTTGGTTGAGTTTGTGAGCCTTAGAGGTTGGTTGGCTCAAAGTTATCCTTCTAGTCTATTGCCTCCTCATCAAGATGTCATTTGTGGGGAATATTCTATTTGAGGTACATCAAATGTCAGGAAATTATCTCTTTTGTTAGCAGTAGCCAAGAAGAAATACTAAGAGGGGGGGTGAATCAGTCTTCACTGGAATATCAAAATTAAACAAAAAACACACATCTAATAAGCTACATTAATAAGACAAATAAGAAAATTGAAAGCACAACACACAACACCAGGATTTTGATGTGGAAAACCCGGTTAAGGGAAAAACCACTATGGGAACCTACCCACAGTAAGATGATACTCTACAAAAGTATGTAAAAATATTACAATGGGGAATGCACATGCATTCAGAAACACTTCCTAAAGCTCACTGCTCAAATGATAATGGCCCAGAAGGCTACAACCCTTAGGGAAGTCTCACTGACTTACAATAAGATCCAAACTATAATCCAAAAGAAATGAACTGAAAGAATAGCTTCTCCAAATGCATGACTACAGTTCTAGTTATGCATAAATGTTTGCTCTGCAACACCAATCTCTCCTCAAACTCAACACTGAAGGATAAGTCACTTGTTCACACATAAACCTCTCTAATAATGCAGACATAACATCGACACTAAAATTACATGAATATATCACCTATATATACAAATCATCAACCTTGATAACAAGGTCGGATAAACCCTCAACCCTCAATTACAAAATTACATCACATGATACAAAGATCAACCACCAAAACACTATAATGGTTTATATAGCATAACATGGTCCTAAAAAAAATTCCCAAATGCATAACTCTACCAAAAATCATGCCAAGATCAACCGCAAGACACTACACCACCAGGAAAACTGCATAACATGAATACTAAGAGGGGGGGTGAATTAGTATGCCAAAAATATTTGCACTAAAACACTTACACAGTCTAAAGATAAACTAGTAAAGCAATTTGACAATCAAACCGGTTACCACACATACAAACCAAAATGTGAATAAAACATTCACCCACAAAAGCAATACAACCATAACACAAGATATTTGATGTGGAAACCCAACTGGGAAAAACCACGGTGAGATGGAACTCACAAGTCACTATCTACAAAATAGAAACCAGACCGGTTAAGGTCAGACTAGTTAAGGTCTTACAATGTTCTTCACCAGAACAGATCCTATTAGGAATCTCAATCTCTGTTAGGAGATAAGTCCGATTAAAGACTACCTTGTTAGAGGATTTTAGATTCACATGTGTGAACCACCTTGTTAGAGTATTTTACAAAGGCTTTGAGGCCTACCCAGTTAAGGGCTATAGACTTGTCAAAGATGTGAGTAATCAACAAGTGTTTGATCTATCTAATAGCACAAACTGCTTGGTTAGATCTAGTATTGTTCACAGCTAATGCATTCCAGCATTACTTCAGTCTTCTCTATCTCTCTTAGTTACAACTCGATCTTCTCAGATAAGATTGCTCTTCCAACAACTCAACATCCACCTTAAACCCTAGCTTAACATTAACCCTTTTTGTAACTTCTTCAACAACTCAAAAACCCTAAACATGATGTCCTTTTAAATGAATCTGATTTCATGTCGGTCCAATAGGATTACATTACAATTTCCTAGGTTCAGTGAATCTAGACATACTCAGTAACACGACACAAGAATCACCGTCAATGTGTCGGCACCGTCAAACAATCAGTGGATTGGTAACTCATCACAGAGTATTACCGGTTTATACAAAATGCCGGTTGCCGGTTTGACAAAAATGAAGACTGGTAAGAATGTGCTGTGCCATTTTGCTTCCTCGTACCACTTGTGATCTGTGAACCGCTTGGGGTCAACATGCTGCTTCATACCGGGAAACACATTATGCAAAATCACTACTAGTCTAAAGACTAGAATACAACATACCGGTTGGAACAAATACCGGTTGAGCATGAGCTCATACATATAAAGGGGATCTCAATACAAGTGTGTGTCCATCAATGACAATCACAACATAAACATCAAAAATGCCAACAATCTCCCCCTTTGGCATTGATGGCAACACTTAGGAAAATAAAATGTTGACATCTAAGTGTTTTACAACAAGAACTTGCCATTAAAAAAATTGCTCCCCCTAAGCATATATACTATCCCTTAATCAATAGAGTGTATAGAAATTTTGCATTCAGGGCATAATCATCAAAGCATATAACATATATCACAGCATATATCAAAATTTGAAAATAGATATTTCTCCCTCTGATATACTTCTCCCCCTGATATATCAAAATTTCAAAATTTTAAAACCATATACTTCTCCCCCTTTACCAACAATGACAAAGTACCACTGAAAAAAAAACTGTTTCCATGTATATATAAAAAAGTTTATGACAATAATGAATAATGCTTGTCAAAAACCACTTTGTAGTCCTGCAAAAATTGTTTCATGGAAAGAGACTAGGACTCAAGTAGGGAGGTCACCACTTCCTTCTCTATCTGCGTTTGTGATACCTATTACTCCATGGCATCTATTGTGCTTAGTTCTTGGGTGACTGTTAGGGCATCCAGGTTTAGATAGCATTTCTAGAGAATTTGCAGTTGTGGAAGTAATACCAATTGAAGCTCCTACAAATCCTGAGACCTTGTGCTGATCTCTTGCTCTATCTTGGCTGACTAGATCTGGAACCGGTGAACGGTTTGCCCATATGCTGCAAAGGAGTCATAAGGAGTCTTGAATGTGCTTAAGTAGGACTATAAGTCCATTTGAATCTGTTGCTTCTTGGCTAGCACATCATCACAGAATAGATGAGGTTGATAGATTTTGCTGAGTAGCAAGTTTCCCTCATCCAAAGCACTCCTTATGACCTTTTGATCCTTTAACGGTTCAGTCCTAAGCTCATTTAATTTCTTCATGAGAGCAACATTAAGAGCCTTTTGGTGCTCTTTCTTTACATTGGCCTCTACTGCTTCTTCTAGACCCTGCACCTGATCATCCACTAAAGTACACAAAAATTTGAGTTGTGCTAGTGATGAATCAGTGTCAGGAAGATTAGTACCAGGGATTAAACCGGTAAGTGTGTCTACAGCTGCCTAAATGATGTCCTGTTCCTTTTTCCTGTGAATGATCTCAAGGCACTCTTGAGCAACCTTGATTCTCTGCATAAGTTCTGACTCACTTGCAGATTGGAGATCAATAGGACTAGAAAGATCAACTGGTGAGGGTTGACTTTCGATTGCCGTCGGAGTCTCCACTTGAGAGCTTTTGGCTGCTTCTTGTTCCTTGGCTTCTTCAGCTTTCTTCTTTTCCACTTCTCTTCTCTTCTCTTCTTCCTTATCTTCCTCTGCCTTTTTCTTCTCCTCTGCTCTCCTCTTCTGCTCTTCCTTTTCTTCTTCTTCCCTCTTCTTCTTCTCTGCCTCTTCCTTTTTCTTCTTCTCTTCCTCTTCCTTTTCCTTCTTCTTCTTTTCTTCCTTGTCCTCTTCTTCTTTCTTCTTCCTTTCTTCTTCTTCTCTTCATCTTTTCTTTTCTCCTCTTCCTCTTTTTCCTATTTCTCATCTTCATCCTTCTTCTTTTTCTCTTCCTGTTCTTTTGTCACTTGCTGTGTTTCCATGGCTTGTTCACCACCCTAATTGGCCTATTGCCCCTATTCAGTTCCCTCATAAGGTATGTCCTAAGTGACATCTTCTATATCCAGGGCATCAACATCTATGGTGTCGATTGGTTCCTCCACCAGTTTTCCTTCCTCATCAAAAACCTCATCCGATTTGGAAATAACCGGTTCCTTTTCTGCTTGGAGGTTGGCCATTCGAGCTTTGTGAGAGCTGATAGCATGGGCCATGTGTTGATGTGTATCCTTTTGTTCAGTACCTCAGGGTAGCCGGTTCCAATGGCTTGCACACCTTCCTTTATCTGCTTGGTTACCAGTTGGTCAGGGGACCACTGGACATCTCCTACACCCAGAAAGTAGCCTTGGAAATAGAAAAACAACCCTACCAGTAGTTGTCCAAACTTAAATTTTAGTGAATTGTCCTTTTTGATTTCCTTAAGGTTTGACAGGAGTTGCCTCTGCATGCCAGTGCATAAGTCAAATGATTTATCCTCTATAATCATTTAGTAAGCGTTATTTACTACTGCAGTAGATACAGAATTAATCCTGCTGGCTGAGAATGTTCTGTAGCCTATCACCATGCAGGCGTATTTTACCAGTTCATCCTTGATAGGATTAACTGTCATACCTCATGAATCACTTGTCGAACCGGTGAGCTTGGTCATTTCCATTTTGCTTACCACTCTCAGGGCTGGCACTTCCCCTGTGTTGCAAAAATCGGTGACTACATGAATTGCCTCAGGTGTGATATCATGCATTCTCTCTAGGTACAACTTGTCACCATGGACTCTGCTCAAGATGATCCTGATGTGATCCTCTATGAAGTCTTCCAGAAAATACACCGTATTATGGATTTTCTTCTTCTCTAAGATACTAAACTCTGGTTTGATCCTTTTGTCCTTTCCGCAAAATAGACCTAATTGAGTATGCATGGCTAAGGACCCTAGGTCTTCTATCTTGCAATCAATATAGTATGAAATTCCTTCTTTGACTATGACTCTAGCTAGAACTTGTGACAAAGCATTATATTTGCCCTTCCTTTGAATAAAACTTTCTGACTCAATAGATGTGCTTGAATTGGTATGAGATGCAGAAGCCATTGAAGAGTATTTCAAGAACACGAAAAATACCTTTCTAATGCAAAATTAGGGCTTCCTGATTCTACTTTACTTCACTCTCCATCGGATGCCAAATCACTGCTTTGAGTTCTCCACTACCACTTGCAAACTATATTTGAATCTCTTTCAAAGCTCTCCAATTTCTTGAAATCTAAGCTCAAATCACCTTTTCTTCGCTCTGCACTTGAAAACTTTTCTTCGCTCTGCACTTGAAAACTTTTCTTTGCTCGAAAATAGATAGTAAGAAATGATTTGAAAAATGCATTTATACATGTCTCTCACCTACCATCATTATTGCTCCTATATTAGGGCGTAAACCCTAATTTTCCTTTTTACCATTTCCGGTCTTCTGCCAAGTGATAGGTGTAGCATACCGGTTAAGGTCTTTTACCGGTGTTAACTAGGGGTTTGAAAGCATTTTGCCATTTGCTCCCCCTAAGCCTTTCCGACTTAGTTTGTTGGTTCCGATATTTCCACACTAGGTGCAAAAACTGGTTCCTCCTCCAATAATATTGGTTTCTTCTTCCATGTTTTCTTCATGTCTCCTTGAACTTTTTCAACATCTATTTCTCCTTCCTGAGTGACCGGTATATCATCAGATATACTTTTTCTGCTTCTACAGAATCTTGCAATGTGACCCGGTTTGTTGCAGTGATAGCAAACAAGTCTAGGTACTCTCCAAGGTCCATTGTATATGTTTCCATTCTTCCTTCTGCATGTTGCAGCAGTGTGACCATGACCATGATAGATCATACAACTTTCTCTCCATCTATTTGCCGCTTGATGACCACCACTTCTTGACTGATGATTGAAGACATTAAACCAGTTGTGGTTCCGGTTCATAAAAGATTGAGGACTAGTTCCTTGGGTCCTCTAAGGATATCTTCCAGTGTTATCCATTACAGACCTGTATTCAAATTCTCTATGCCCAAACTTGTTGCATGCATAACAATGACCATTGAACTTATTGGATCTAGGTACATTGTTGATAAAATAAGGAAAATTATTGTAGGCTTTGCTCCTACATACATTGGCAGTGTGTTCTTCTTTAAGACAGTTAAAGCAAACAGGTTTGAATTTTTGCTTACCTTTTCCTTTGAGTGTCAGTTTCTTCTTTGATGCTTGAGCATTGTTCCTGAGGATTCTCCTTCCTCATGTCCAAAAAAACCAAGACCATTGGTATTCTTTGCCGGTCTAGATGACTCAAGCTTTTGCTCTAGCCTGACTGTACTTTTGCCAAACTTAACAAGTATTTCCTTTGACTCAAAGAGTTCTTTGGAGATAGCAGTGTTTGTCTCCATAAGACTTCAATTTTCAAAGATGGCAATGTTCAGTTCTCCTTACATGTCTTCTTTTTCCATTCTACTCTCATGAAGGTAAGCAGTTAGTGCACTAATCTCATGTTTCAACTTGGAGATCTCATGATTTCTGTCTTTTACCAGATTTTCAGCTTTTCTCTAGTTCTCAAGCTCTTGGCTAAACTGTATAGTCAGTCCTTCCAACTCCTTTCTCAAATTGGAGTTTGAATCATTCAGCTTATTCACTTCAGCAATCATAGCTTCCATGTTAGCTTCATCTTCAGAACTACTTTCAGATAGTTCCATCAGCCTCTCTACATGTTCTCTTCTTTTTTCTTGAGATGCCTTGTATTTGACCATAAGATCATCATAGGCTTGCTCAGACTTAGTGAGCCATTGAATAAGTTCCCTCAAGGTGTATTCCCCCATATCTCTTTCCAAGTGGTTAAACTTATAGAAAGGTTGGCTCTGATACCAATTGATGAATACTAAGAGGGGGGGGTTAATTAGTATGCCAAAAATATTTGCACTAAAACACTTACACAGTCTAAAGATAAACCGGTAAAGCAGTCTGACAATCAAACTGGTTACCACACATACAAACCAAAATGTGAATAAAACATTCACCCACAAAAGCAATACAACCATAACACAAGATATTTGACGTGGAAACCCAACTGGGAAAAACCACGGTGAGATGGAACTCACAAGTCACTATCTGCAGAATAGAAACCAGACCAGTTAAGGTCAGACTGGTTAAGGTCTTACAATGTTCTTCACTAGAACAGATCCTATTAGGAATCTCAATCTCTATTAGGAGATAAGTCCGATTAAAGACTACCTTGTTAGAGGATTTTAGATTCACATGTGTGAACCACCTTGTTAGAGGATTTTACAAAGGCTTTGAGGCCTACCCAGTTAAGGTCTATAGACTTGTCAAAGATGTGAGTAATCAACAAGTGTTTGATCTATCTAATAGCACAAACTGCTTGGTTAGATCCAGTATTGCTCACAGCTAATGCATTCCAGCAATACTTCAGTCTTCTCTATCTCTCTTAGTTACAACTCAATCTTCTCAGATAAGATCACTCTTCCAACAACTCAACATCCACCTTAAACCCTAGCTTAACATTAACCCTTTTTGCAACTTCTTCAACAACTCAAAAACCCTAGACATGATGTCCTTTTAAAGGAATCTGATTTCATGTCAGTCTAATAGGATTACATTACAATTTCCTAGGTTCAGTGAATCTAGACATACTCAGTAACATGACACAAGAATCACCGTCAATGTGCCGGCACCGTCGAACAATCGGTGGATTGGTAACTCATCACAAAATGTCGGTTGGTAACTCATCACAGAGTATTACCGGTTTATACGAAATGTCGGTTGCCGGTTTGACAAAAATGAAGACTGGTAAGAATGTGTTGTGCCGCTTTGCTTTCTCGTACTGCTTGTGATCTATGAACCGCTTGGGGTCGACATGCCGCTTCAGACTGGGAAACACATTTTGCAAAATCACTACTAGTCTAAAGACTAGAATACAACATACCAATTGGAACAAATACCGGTTGAGCATGAGCTCATACATATAAAGGGGATCTCAATACAAGTGTGTGTCCATCAATGACAATCACAACATAAACATCAAAAATGCCAACAAAATCATCACCAGTTCATAGAGACCACTAAAAAATTGCACAACAATCAATGTGGATAACCAAAAAAAATAGGACACAACTAGGAAACACTAGAAATCATGTTAGAGTCATTAGAAATAGCTGCACCAACACTACTTTTTGAATCTTCAACGGTCAATGTCTGAAATCTCAAGAACACAACCAATCAGCAACTATCATGAAGAAAGGTAAATTATGGAGCACCAAGTCATGATCCATCTGAAATGAAGATACACAAGACCATCCCAAGAAATATCCCAAAATCTCAGCATAAGCTCTGATCACACTGGAATATACCAAAGGACATACCAAGCTCTGTAAAATAGTAATCAACAAAACAAAACAACAAACCAGATCATAAGATCTTCCCAATCTACAATCTCCAGAGCAATACACAAGAATATGTTGACATCAATGACAACAACATATCATAGCAACAATAATGACTAACAATATCCAATAGTCTCCCCCTTTGGTATCGATGGAAACATATGAATGTGAAAAATAATCAATGCAATGAAAGAAGATATCTCCAGCAAATTCCAACAACCTCCCCCTAAGATCAGGATATATAAAACAAGTTTTCACATGATCTCTCTCCCCCTTTGACATCAATTCCAAAGATATCAAAACAAAAAACCAAAATCTCTCTCCCCAAAATAGAGACATGAGTCTCAAAGGTCTCTCCAAAAACATAGACTACTCCAGTAGAGGAGAAGCACCAACACACCAATCCAAAAAAAGGATAAGACTGTGAAGTCCACCGGATTGATGCAACTCAATGCATCTAGTTCTCATCAATAGGGGTGGATACCCCTAAATTTCCTCTCAAATAGACAAATGTATCTACGGGAAAGGGCTTAGTGAAAATATTAGCTATTTGTTCCTTTGTAGATATATACTCCAACTTCACCTTCTCATCACTGACTTGCTCTCTCAAGTAGTGATATTTGATTGATACATGCTTAGTCTTTGAATGTTGCACCAGATTCTTTGGTATGTTAATAGCATTGGAATTATCGCAGTATATAGCAATAGGCTCATCATAAATAATTTTGATATCCTTTAACATTTTCTTCATCCAGACTACCTAAGTGCAGTTACTAGCAGCAACAATGTACTAAGCTTTAGCAGTAGATAAGGACACTGAATTTTGTTTCATGCTAGCCCATGAAACCAACTTCTTACCCAAAAAGAATGTTCCACCAGTAGTACTCTTCTGATCATCAACATCACCAGCCCAATCAACACCAGTGTAAGCACATAGCATGAAATTATCATTCCTCAGATACCATAAACCATACTCCACATTTCCTTTCAAGTATCTGAATATCCTCTTCATAGTAGTGACATGACTCTCTTTCGGATCAGCTTGATATCTAGCAGCCATGCACACAACATGCATAATGTCCTGCCTAGTCTGAGTAAGATATAGCAGTCCACCAACCATAGGTCTATACAAACTCTAATTATCTTTTAGAGATTCATCATTCTTAGATAATTTACCACCAGACACCATAGGAGTTCCAACCGGTTTAGATTCATCTAACCCAAACTTCTTGAGCAATTCCTTCACATACTTAGTTTGATATATAAATATACCTTTTCTGGTTATGAAATTCACAAATCTAAGAAAAAATTCATCTCATCAATCATAGACATCTCAAATTATTTTTGCATATCATCGACAAATTCTTGCTCAAGTCATCATCACCTCCAAAGACAATATCATCAACAAATACTTCAACAATCAGAATGTTATCATTTTCAATCTTGAAATACATATAAGTATTAGCAACACCTTTACTAAATCCCAATTTCAATAAATATTTATCAATTCTGGCATACCAGGCTTTAGGGGCTTGTTTCAATCCATAAAGATCTTTCTTTAGTTTGCATACCATGTCTCCATCATATGACAATTAAAATCCATCAAGTTGCTCAATATAAACTTCTTCCTTAAGATCACCATTCAAAAAGGTATATTTGACATCCATCTGATATACCTTGAAATCTTTATAAGCAGCATAAGCATGCATCAGTCTAACATCTTCAAGTCTGGCAACCGGAGCAAAAGTTTCCTCATAATCAATTCCTTCTTTCTAAGAATATCCTTTGCAAACTAGTCTTTCTTTATATCTGACAACTTCACCAGCTTCATTAAATTTGATCCTAAATACCCATTTAGTACCAATAGCATTTTTATCCTTAGGTCTAGGCATAAGTTCCCAAGTATTTTTCTTCTCAATCTAATCTAGTTCTTCTTTCGTAGCTCTCATCCAATTTTCATCTTTGCAAGCTTTAGCAACATCTTTAGGTTCAACTTTAGAAATTAAAAATACTTCTTCAACATCTAACCTTCTTCTAGTCATTACACCTTTATTCTTTTCACCAGTAATCTGATTTTTAGAATGATTCAGTCTTACATACCTCAAAGTCTTCTAATTGTTTTGATTATCAGGTTCCTATATTCCTTCAATAGCAACAACAACATCTGGGTTAACTATCTCTACCAGATCATTTTGTTTAGGTTATTCAGTCTGAATAGGTGTTAAAACAATATGCTGACCATTATCATAACCATACACTCTAATCTCTTTTCCAAGGTTATCATCTAGCTTCACATTTACATTTCAACTATCTTCCTTGGTCTCTTACTGTAGCACCAATAGGATTTTCTCTTTGTAGAATATCCCAAGAAAATTCCTTCATCGCTTCTAGCATCAAAATTTCCTATAACCCTCATCTCTCTTGATATAGCATTTGCTACCAAATGGTGTGCCTATGAGGTGTGGTACCTACAGCTGCAACACAAACACTCAATAGATCATTACAAGCATGGTTAGCAAATTAAAAGCAAATGAAAGGTGAACCATGACAAAGCGACCTATCGCCTCCTAAGAGATGCGAGTGTGGATTTTCTCTTAGATCTGGATAAGCAATCCTAGTGACTTGACTACCTAGATGGAGGATATGAAATGATAATATGCAAGCTAGATGAGATTGATTATGCTAGATTGATCCAAGAGTCTGATTAAGATAATGATATGTATAGTTAAGTTATGATGATGATGCAATTAAGCTAGAATAGAGATTGATTTAGCTACATGATTCAATAATTATGCTAGAAAATGATCAAATTAAACTAGATCTAAGGTGCAATTACCTATAGTAACAATGCTCAAATGATATTCTAGAATGGATATGCATATAATAACAATGCCTAAGATGAAAATGAGATGGGATCCTTTATGCTCCAAAATGGGGGATATTTATAGAATTTCCAAGGCCAAGGGTGAGGTGGCAAGAATCAACGGTCAAAAATTGAGTCTGAAGATATCAAGGGTGAAATTGGAGGAGTTTGGAGAAGAGGTTGGAGGAACGGACACTTTTCATTTCTATGGTGACAAGTGTCAAGGAGCCTTGCTCATAAGAGGGAAAGTGTTCAAGAGAGGAGATACGTGGCCAAAGTGCCATTTGTCTCAAGGGGAGAATATCCACACCATAGAAGGTTAGGATAAGGAGGTTAGAATGTGCAAGATAGGATAGGGTTATTTAAACCCAAAGTTAGGTGGAATTGGTTAGGTGAGGGATGGTTAGGTTATGTGGTTATAAGTTAGGAGGCATGTGGGTAATTTGAATTTAAAAATTTAAATAATAGGAAAAGACTAATTAATTTTCAACAACTCATAACTTCATTTGTTTTAATTAATTAGGGGATTAAAAGAATTGATTTAAATGGAGGGAGGATTAATTAATTTGAATTAATTCATCAAAGGGGACTATTGAAATGAACCTATTAAATAAATCCTTAGATTTATTAATAAGTAGATGAAAGGGAGAATTTAATCAAATTGCTAATGAATTCAATTAAATTAGCAAGAATGATTAATTAAATAATTGCTTATTTAATTAATTATCTTCAAACCATTTTTAGGTGTATACATTTTGCCCCTCTTTAAAGTGAGGTGTGATGATGCATTGATTCAAAGAATAATCTCATTTTGATGATGGTATTGGTTCAATAGGATGCCCCAGACATTGATTGATAAATTGTGGTACGATGATGCCCCCTCGAAAGATCAATTGAGATAATTGACCTTTGGAGTGTGTGAATTTTTGCAAAATTTATATCCTGATTAGAAATGATTCAATTTATGCAACAGTGATTGATGAAAGTGCGAGTTCTTTGATCATGATGATGCGGTTCTCGATGTGATGATTGATAAAGCTTGATTGATTATATTGATAAGATCAATATTTAATCTACTTTCAGGAATGACACCTCCTGTATAAGACAAATATGATCAAAGCATCTGGTTTCAGGAATGATATATCATATATAAGACTTGATCAAAACATCTGGTTCTAGGAAAGATACATCTTGTATAAGACATGATAGAATAGATTAGATGTGATCGATTGATAGAATTGATAAGGTTGATTGGATAAAGAATTGATAGTTTGTTGATATCAGGTTGCAGGAAGATTCAGATATGTTGATGTTGGTTTTGTTGAGGGGGTATCATATGATTTGCACTAGGTCGACAATATCTGGAGAGATGAGTCATTAGTCTAATTGTGTATACACTTATGATGATACCTTGATGATTCTTGCGATAGATTTAACCTTGGATAAGATGAGCTTGCAGGAACCCACGCAAAAATGAGATGCAAGATAAATGAAAATGCTAATGCAAATGAAATACAAAGGTACGATTGGACCAGTCACTAGGTTATTGCATTTTGTCATCATTGAGCTTTTGCTTTTAAAATGTGGGAAGTGAGTGAAATCATCTATGGTATAATTAAACCATGATGACCTGAGCACTACTTTCCTAGATTTTTCTATTGCAAGTTAGCACAAGCATCGAGGTATAATTGAAAAAAGACAACTTGAGTATTGCTTGTGTAAAATAGACAGTATTAACCATTTCTATATGCAAATCAGAAATGTCTTCAATGATACTCTAATGATCATGTCCTGAGACAAATTTGAACATATGAATGATTAATTTACAGACAGCAGACAAGAAAAATGTTCTGTTCCTTCCTTGTTCCTCTAGTCAGAGACATCATGGAGTCACTCAGAAATCATGATAGCAAAAATAAAGATACAATAGTTGAACAATCATGTTAAAATCATTAGCCAAAATAAATCATCCATTGAAAGTGTGTGATGTGCTTTAGACTGACATGTGATAGTTTGATGGTGGACAAGTTGATCTTGTGTTCAACGTTGGATGTGTCTCAATTTTTGCTTGATAAGAGTTGTCTAACTATCATGCTACCTATTTGATGAATCCCTGAATGATAAAAAAATTTGCCCCCAGCTAGGTGCAAGAATTTTCACCAAGCCTAGAAACAAAGTCATTATGATATGCCCAATGATCCAAACCATGGTGAGAAATCACCTATGATTCCCACGTATGTACAAAGGTTCTTATTATGGATATGAATAGCATTGGTGGAAAATGAATGCAAGCAGAAGGATGCATGAACCAATAGATGGAAGAGCAGTTGGCTACTTCAGAAGGAGAACCACTAGCAAATCCGATCAACATCATGCACCTCAAATAGTTTTATACATAAGCTGCACAGAGCATCAGGCTCCCATACATACTAGCAAAACACCAAAAACATTCAAATAAATGACCTGAAGAAAATACAAAAAACATCAAAATAGTAAAGAAAAATCATGCATTCAAATGGTGAACAACCACTCTAGTGGCACCTTGGGTAAGTACGATAGTGAAAACTTGGCAAACAGGCACCACTCGTAAAGGATATGGCTCCATTGTCTTTTAGACTTCTTGCGATCACATTCACTAATCCATCCATCCAAACCATGGCTTGTTATTGATTTGTAATCCAGGATAAGTACCTCACATGTCTGGCATCCCACTTTTTCATAGTCATGTCTAAAACTAGGGGCAATACCCTTAATCTAGTTTGATCACAGTGAATACTACATTGTTTTATGATTCACTGAGTTCTTCATTGAAAACAATCATCACAATACCAAAAACATTGAAAAAAAATTGTCTCAGAAAATACAAAAACATTCAAAACTATCTCACAAAATCCAAAAAAATGATAAAACATCAAAAATCAATCAAAAACATGACAAAGCCCTGTACATACTTTTTTCAAAGCAGATACCAAACAAACATTGTGAAATACTCCAACGATGACCACTTATCCGATCAACCAAACAATCAACATCAAACACGCAAACTGTCTAAATGAGGATGCATCCTTCCTTACCAAAAACAAAGACAAAATGACATTTTCTTTGACAAAGAAAATTTTGTTTAAGCTATCAAGTACTTGGTTGATTTGTCGGTTATTCATTCATTTATATATATATCAGGTTCCTACAGCATTGTTTGTGTATCTTCTGTGAATTATTCTGATGAAATACAGGGGCATGTCCTAATGGTGTCTACGTGGGAAGTTCACTAAGCTACGTGATCTTATGCAAAATAGAGTCATAGATCACTACGACTTGCTAACTACAGCATATACCTTGACCATATGAGCATGAATCATTATCAAGGGTCCATATTCTTTATTCTTTATATATGTTGTTGATTGTAGGTACAATGCTCCATCCTTGGTTCCTACTACCTCACCCAAACTTGATAATGGTTTATCTCTGACTACGATATGAACTTGTCTCAAGATATGATCGACAAAATATTAAGGAGGACATTCCAAGTCATGGATGAAAGGAGATAATCCTTGGCTATTCCGTAAGCAATACTCAAGTCAACTTGGTCCATTATATCAAGTTGCTTGTATTAACTTGCTACATCAAAATCCATGTAAGGAATACTCGGGTCATCTTGAATCATTATGTCAAGTTGCTTGTATTTTCTTACAACATTTTTAAAATCTCAATGATGAAAATAAAGCACTATGGATCATCATTTAATCTAATCTGTATATATTGCATTCTATTGCATTCCACCCATCCATGCATTCATAATAGCTGCATATCATGCATACATAGTCATAACAATGCATACTCTATTTTACTCATCTTCTTCCATAGGACTCGGTCCTAAGTCCTCCATATCTTCTATCTAACATTGAATCCCCCCTCCTCACCCTCCCTATCTTGGTCATCATCATAATCCCTTCATCATTTCCTATCAACCCAATCAAGCCACGTTCATCACCATCCATCTCTAAATAGGACGGACTGTGTTTCCCATCCTAAGTCAACCCAATCAAGCAAGTTACTCTATCTACATAGGTACATCGATTCACACACACCTAGACTATCAATAGATACTCTGATCAAGTATCTTCGGGTCTCAATAGGTAATCGATCATAGTAATCCTAGACTACATCAGGCATTTATCATAATGACCTAGTCTCAACGGGGCTACTATGATTCACCACAACCATCCATCACACACACACACACTATCAATTGATCAACCAATCAAACACAATCCAATGTACAATTACATCAATTGTCTAAGTCTCAATGAGTATTTTGCTTCATATACCTTGACTTCATCAAGCAATTGCATCAATTGTCTAAGTCACATCAGGTCACTTTGATTCACTTACTCAAACTTTATCATGTCCAAGCGACTAACTGACATCAACTGTCATGCTTTGACTCAACCGGGGCAATTAAACTAATTGCACCAGATTGTTCAATCAATTTTAATCAATTGTATAGCATCAATCAAAAGCACACACCACATTTGCACAGTATATTTTGCTTGACCTAAAGGTACTCATTGGCTTGTTGTTTCTCCGTTTCACTTCGTTTTCTCCCATTCTTTCCCCGTTATTGCTAAAAACTTCTCTTCTACCACCTTGCCAATTTTCATTCTTTTTCGAGAGATCGCCCGATTTTTCAAAAAAAATTGGCCCATCTCTCGAGGGGGCATACCACCCATTAAATTAACATTTTATGGGGCATATTTCTTCACACCTATTTCTCTTTCTTTGAAACGACACGATAAAACTGCACCATCTCAAAGAGGGGTAAATGTAGTCACATAAATTTGTCCACTTAATTAAATAAATATTTAGTATTTATTTGATTATTTGACCATCAATCAATAATTAATTAAATTAATATTTAATTAATTCATCTTAACCCTCTTCTCCTATTAATTAAATAAATTATTCAATTTATTTGATTTAATTCACTTAACCAAATTCAGACCATTAATTAAATAAATAAATCATATGTGTTTAATTAAATCTTCTCTCACATTTAAATAAATTAATATTTATTTAAATCCCCCAAAATCCCATCTCTCACATTTAAATAAATTAACATTTACATTTATTTAAATCACCTTTATCCTCCACCCACTTACATTTTCCTACAAATGCAAGTTGCACAACTATTTTAAATAAATAAATTATTTATTTAAAATACTATTTATCCTCACCCACTTGAAACCTTTAATAGTTTCCCTTAAAGTCTTCAAACTTAATGACTTCCTTCTAGAGTCTTCTTAAGCCTTTAATGGTTTCCCTTAAAGTCTTCAAACTTAATGGCTTCCTTCTGAGTCTTCTTAAACCTTTAATGGTTTCCCTCAAAGTCTTCAAGCATTTAATGTTTTATCTTCCTTTTTCTCATGTAAATAAATTAAGATTTATTTAAATCCAAAATTCACATTCACATTTAAATAAATTAATATTTATTTAAATATCTATCCAAATGCAAATTACACCATTTAATTGAAATAAATGATTTTATTTCAATTGAAAATCCCAAAATTCCTCCCACTTGCATTCTCCTACAAAATCCACTTGCATGCCTAAATCCTTTCTAGATTCTTCTAACTCCTTCTAATTAGCCTAATCCTATCCTAATCATTGTCACATTCCTAAATAAAAGGAAGTCACTTCTCAAAAACCTCCAAAGTCTTCAATAACCATTAAAGGCTTTATGTCTTCAAATGGTTAACCTCTAAAGTCTTCCAAACCATTAAAGTTTCTTACATAACCATTTATGGTTAACTCACCTTTTACCTTTGGTTAGAGACTTTCCTCTAACTTAACCATCCTTTGACTCATTGGTCTCTTCAAAGCATTTATTTCTTTGACTAAGGTAACCATTTAACCGTTGCACATTCATTTATCCCTTGCATAAAAGGAATATCCATTAACCTAACCCTAACCCAACCCCCTAGGGTAACCATCATATCCCCTCAAGCATTTAATGTTCCTTATCTCTTCTCTCAAGCCTCCTCATGGTGACACTTGTCAACATGGGATTAGGTTGAAAGTCTCACCTGGATTGAATATCTTTCAATCCTAACCCTTGTTAACATTTTTCAATCTTAACCCTTCATTTCCCCATTTGTTCTATAAATAGAACCCTTCTCCTCAAGCAAAGAAGGAAGCATTAGAGTATTGTTGTTATACTAGTATTAGCATAGAGATTTTTCATAGCATCACTATCTACATTTGCATAGCATTTTTTTCACATCCAACCATCTTGAATCTCCATATGGCATCCATGGCTAGTGCTAAAAGCTGAGACCTACACTCATTTGGGACTTGGAGAGGGGAGAAACAAGGGAGAAGCATAAAAAGGAATCATGGAAGCATCTTAGGGAGGCTCTTCTCCTTTCTTTTGTTTTGTTAAACTTCTTTCATGCTTTTTGAAATCTCTTTTGATATGTTTGGAATGGTTTTTTGTTTTTTGTTTTGGTTTTAAGGTTGAAACTAACTTATTAACATTGAACTTTGTTGTTGCCTTGTCCCCATTTCCATGACATCAAAACTTAATGAAGATGGTAAGGTAATCAGGAAAAAAGCAAGATTAGTTTGTAAAGTATATTCACAGAAAGAGGGAATTGATTATAATGAAACCTTTGCACTGATAGCTAGAATTGAGGCAGTTAGATTATTTCTTGCATTTGCAAATCATATGAACTATAAAGTATATCAGATGGATGTAAAATGTGCATTTCTGAATGGTGATTTTGAAGAGGAAGTTTACATTGAACAGCCTGATGGATTTTCATTGACAAATGTTAAATATATGGTTTGAAGATTAAGGAAAGCTTTGTATAGATTGAAGCAAGCTCCTAGAGCTTCGTATGCTAGATTGGACAAATATCTTTTGAAGCTTGGTTACACTAAAGGTAATGTTGACAGTAACTTATATTACAAAGTGACTAATGATGACATCTTAGTTATTGAAGTTTTTGTTGATGATATCATTTTTGGAGGAGAAGATGGATTGTGTAAGGACTTTGCTAACAATATGCAAGAAGAATTTGAAATGTCTATGATTGGGGAGATAAAATTCTTTTTAGGATTGCAGATTTCATAAACTGAAAAAGGTATATTCATATGTCAAACAAAATACTTAAAGGAACTACTAAAGAAATTTGGTATGGAAAACTCTAAACCGGTAAGTACTCCTATGACTACAACTGATAAATTGGCATTGAAGGATGATTCAGCTCTTGTTAATCCGACAAGATACAAATCTATGATTGGAGGTTTACTGTATTTGACACAAACCAGACCTGATATAATGAATGTGGTATATATTGTTTCAAGATTTTAGAGTAATCCTAAAGAAAATCATGAATCAACAGTAAAAAGGATTTTCTGATATCTACAAGGCACAACAAATCTTTGTTTATGGTACCCTAAAGATGAAAAATTTGATTTATGTGCATACACCGATGCAAATTGGGTAGGAGATGTAGATGATAGAAAGAGTACCACTGGCGGTGGATTCATTCTTGGTGGTAGATTGATTTCATGGATAAGCGAGTAGAGTTGTACATCATTATCAATAGCAGAATCAGAATATGTTGGAGCAGCAACTAATTGTACTCAGGCATTATGGATTAAGCAAATGTTGAAGGACATAAAGGTAAAATGCAAAGAACTGATAATCATTTATTGTAATAATTCAGCAGCAACTGATATATCAAAGAATTTGGTATTTCACTCTAAGTCTAAGCATGTTTCTATCAAATATAATTTTCTGAAAGAGAATGTTGAAGCAAAAGAAGTAAGATTGGTTTATGTGAATATTAAAGAGAAGATTGCAGATATCTTTACAAATCCTTTGCCTAAGGAAACCTTTCAATATCTCATAGAGCAGCTTGGGGTAATACCCTCACCGACAGAGACTTAGATAATTGAAGATTGGCATCAAACTGGCAGAAACTAACAGAGAAATCTTTTTCCGGCTTTGATGGAGGAGAGCTACTTCTCAAGGGGAGTAGTTGGTTGTATGTTCTGGTATTTCTTCTTAACTACTTTGGCATTTTATGTCAAAGGGGGAGAGATATCTATATAGAAAAACATTCTTTGGAGAGATATTATTCATTGAGGAAAAGATATATACTCTTTGTATTTTGGTTTTGATTTCTAGTATTGATCTATTCTGGAGATTGTTGGTTTTTGGTTTTTGGCATTCTATTTCGACACTTAGATGTTTTTCCATCTAGTGTTGCCATCAATTGCAAAGGGGGAGATTGTTGGTATTATGGATGTCCTACATTAGTTTTGTCATTGATGTCAACACTTATCCTTCTAAAGATCTATATTCTTGACTTGGCACTATGGTTATATTGGTTTACTGTTGAACCGGCACCTTGTGTTCACCGGCAAGGTCAGTGACTTATGCACAGTGACCGGTATATGCTCACTAGAAGGTTATATGGTAAACCGACACTGATGATGACTTGTTACCATCTTGAGATCACTTGATTATGTCAAAGACATGGTTTGGATACTTGGTTTTGGTGTTTTGGTTATTGGTCTAATCGAGTTGACATATTTGTTGTTACCAGCAGATTGGTCTAGGTTATGGACTGGTATGCATTATATATTCCAGATCAGCACGACATGTTATGGAGATGATTTATTGATTGGATATTGTTGTAATTACATTGAGATGACATGTTGTATCGCATCAAGACTTATTTGTAATTGATTTAATTGTAATATTCTTACTGAGCCGACCTACACATTTGGTCTTAGGTTTCGTATATATGTAAAATCTCATTTATGAGATAAATATATGATATGGTTATGGTATGGTATTGTAACATGGTATGTGCGAATATTGAAGATCATATGAGTAGACCATAGAGAAGGTTCAAGGAAGGTTTGAAGGTGTTTATCAGAGCTTAACCGGTACTGAATCCAGCATTCAAGATACTATTTTGAGCAGTACATTATTCTAGGATTTAACCATCCTAATATAGTCATTGTGACTCTCATTTGAGCAATGTGCTCTAGGCGGTTGGTCTTTTTGCATGTGCAAACCCCATTTGTATACACATACTATCTGTAGTAGTATCATCTGATTGTGGGTAAGTTTTCCCATCATGGTTTTTCTCCTTACAAGGTTTCCATGTCAAAATCTTTGTGTTATGTGTTGTTGATGTTGTTTCTCTTTCTGTTTCATGCATTAAGTTTCATCGGTATTGATATTAACTGCTAATCTGTTAACCGGCATTAAGTTTGGTTTACCAGTATTAAGTATTAAGTTTGATTAAGTTATAATTAGGTTGAAATTCATTAACAACTAATTCACCCCCCCCCTCTTAGTTGTCCTTCCGCTTCCTAACAACAAAATCATTAATAGATTTGGCTTGGAGATTGCAACCGGCACATAGAAAAAAGGTAATATATTTCATTTGAACTCCAGTGAGAAGACATGTTTGATTACACATATTGATGAGAGTTGGCTATGGCATAAATGGTTGTGTCAAGTGAATTTTGATTGCATTCTGAAGATCTGTTCAACAAAGGCAATTAGGGATATACCTAAGATTATGAAGCCCTATAATCCGGTATGTAAAGAATTTTAAATGGGTAAATAGGTCAGAACCTCTTTTAGGAGTATATTGATATACTAATTGATCTTATTCATACTAATTTATGTGGTCGTGCTAGAGTTAAACATTTTCAAGGTGATAGATATTTCATGCTAATCATTAATGATTATTGAAGAATGATGTGGGTTACTTTTCTATTGGAGAAATATGGGGCTTTTGAAAAGTTTAAAATCTTTAAGGCTAATGTGAAAACTAAAATAGGATTGAAGATTAAATGTTTGAGATCAGATCATGGTGGTGAATTCACATCCGGTGAGTTTAATAACTTTGGTGACAAGCATGGTATAAGAAGACAATTTTATGCTCCTCGGACACCTCAACATAATGGAGTTGTGGAAAGGAAGAACAAAACTATCTTGGATGCTACTAGAACAATGATGATGAAAGCTAGTCTACCTCATATCCACTAGAGAGAAGCAGTGAGCACAGCAGTTTATACACTCAACAAAATACATATCAAAGGAGAAATCGGTAAGACACCTTATGAATTATGGTTTGGCAATACACCTACAGTTAAGTATTTCATAATTTTTGGTAGTAAATGTTATATCAGGAGAGATGATATTATTAGTAAATTTGATCCTAGATGTGATGAAGGCATATTTCTTGGTTATTCTAATGAAATCAAAGCATATAGATGTTATAACAAGAGATTGCATAGAATTGTGGAGTGCTAATGTCAAAGTAGATGAGCTAAATAGAAGTCAAATCAGAGTTTATGAGAAGGAACCGGCAGTGGAAATGATTCTATCTAAACTAGTAGCACCTTTACTAGAACAGAGAGTTGAAGCAGTTACTCCGACAGTATCAGAGAATTCTACAGTAACTGAAGAATAGAGAAGAGGAACAAAAAGTCAGAAGACTTCTAAGTATGTGAGATTGAATCATTCAAAAGATCAAATCATTGGGGATAAGAGCAATGGAGTGATTACAAGAAGAAGACTGACAACTAATGAGGTATTTTTAATTTCACAATTTGAACCGGTATTAGTAATTGAGGCATGTAAAGATGAACATTGGTTGAAAGCTATGAAAGAATGATTAGATCAGATTGAGAAAAATAAAACATGGACCTTGGTTCCCCGACCTAAAAATAAAAATGTTATTGGAACTAAATGGGTTTTTAGGAATAAATTGAGGATGATCAAATTATAAGGAATAAGGCTAGATTGGTTTGTAAAGGATATTCTCAGAAGGAAGAAATTGATTATGGATAGATTTTTGCACCTGTAGCTAGGATTGCAGCTCTAAGATTATTTCTTGTCTGTCCTGCTTATAAAAACTACAAGGTTTATTAGATGGATGTTAAATGTGCATTTTTGAATGGGGATCTTGATGACAAAGTTTATATTGAGCACCCTGATGGTTTTTCACTATCAAATGATATAGCTATGGTTTAAAGGTTAAGGAAAGCTTTATATGGATTGAAACAAGCATCTAGAGCTTGGTATGCAAGGTTGGATAAATATATTTTGAAGCTTGGTTTTACTAAGGGCAGTGTTGATAGTAATTTATATTATAAGATCACTGATGATGATATACTAATTATTGAAGTATTTGTTGATGATGTCATTTTTGGAGGTGAAGATAAGTTATGCATAGAATTTTCTAAGAATATGGAGAAAGAATTTCATATGTCTATGATTGGTGAGATGAATTTCTTAAGTTTGCAGATTACTCAGAATGACAAAGGTATTTTCATCTATCAAACTAAATATGGTAACGAATTGATGAAGAAATTTGGTATGGGAGATTCTAAACCAGTAAGTACTCCTATGGTTACAAGTGAGAAATTGACAAGAAAAGATGTTTTTGCACTGATAAATCCTACAAGATACAAATCTATGATTGGAGGTCTGCTTTATTTGACTCGGACTAGGCCTAACATTAGGAATGTTGTTTGTATTGTTTCAAGATTTCAGAGTGATACTAGAGAAAATCATGAGATGGCGGTGAAAAGGATTTTTAGATACTTCCAAGGTACATCGGAATATGGCTTGTGGTACCATAAGGATGATAACTTTACTTTATGTGCATATACAGATGTTGATTGGGTTGTGTTGGGACTCATAAAATTTTAATGAATTTGAGAGGCCCATTTCAAAAAATTTGCATTTGCACTTCATCCTGGCGTGGTTTATGGCAGTTTATGATTTTTTGCCTTATCGGCAAAACCTAACCCGATCAGCAGGACCTACTCCGATGAGGTCGCTAGAGTTTTGAACAGACCGGAGTAAGTTATCACGTATCGGGGTGAGAAGTTTTAAGCTATCCCGATGACTCGATGAGCAAGCATGAGCACAAAGTAGTTGTATCGGGTATTAGCTGGTAGGGTTCTCCGCTACGTCGATGACCCGATAGAAAAGTAGACGGACAGGAGTAAAGCCATCGGGTATCGGGTGGAGCGGATTAATGTTACGCTGATGACTCGATGAAAGTGTGGAGCGCAAAAAGTCATCATTGGCCATCAAAATTCAGGTTTTGATGTCTTCCTGATGACCCGATAGAAAGTGTAGGAAGATGGCATCAGCCATCGAGCTAGCATTTTAGGAGAGGTCCCGATGATCAAATGGAAATGCCCTTGCATGAAGGACCATTCCATTATTTATATACAAGGCTGCATATATCCTTAGTGTCAAAGCTTACGAGATTTTGGCAAGGAGCATCTCAGCCTAATGCCCCCCCATGTGTGCATGCATCTCAGAGTGCCCTAATTTTGCAATAAAATGGAAAATTAACGGGTGAGCAGGTTGCAGACGATTGGACAGAGTTCACTATACCACTATGCGTATGTGCTCGACTGTTAATTACCTTCAAGTATTCTTTGATGTTAGCATTCCAATGTAAAAGCAATAGAGCTAAATTTGAAGCTCTGTTATTAGGCTTAAAAATTTCTAAAAGACATGGGATAAAGTTGTAAAGAGTTTATGGAGACTCTGAACTTGTAGTGTCTCAGATAAGGTCAAGATATGCATCTAAAAATGACAAGTTAAAAAGGTACAAGCATGCTATTTGAGATGTCATTGAACAATTTGATGCATTTTTTATTGATTCGATTGAAAGGTCTAAGAACATTATGGCAGAATTTTTAGCTAATGTTGCATTAAAGAATGATGATGTGACATTGACTGGAGTTTCAATAATTGAGACAAAAGCCAGACAAGCCATCCTAGATAATGTGTACAATTGGCAAGATTTTGAGGATGATGAAGACATCCTTAAATTTGTACAATGCATAGATGACTATGAAGGTCAAAAGATTGATTGTAATGCATTGGTGGAAGTAGTAGATGGACAGGAAACAATTTTTGGAAGTGACATAGTGTAGCAAGGGACAAATGAAATACCCAGGGGACTAGTTGAACTAGAGGGTATGTTTAGTTACAGTGATGGTCACTTGCCTCAAGTATCATCTACAAAGTTGTAGGAGTTAGATGAGGTGAACTTAGGAATAGAAGCATTCCCTCAGTTGATGTATATTGGGAAGAAATTGTCTCCCCGTATTAGGACTATAGACATCTAAAAATGGTCAACGCTTGCGGAGTTATACTTTAACATTTGTGCATTGCCTTATTTTAGGGTTTTTGCATCGCATTAACATTTCTTCTATGTTGCGCACTTGGTCTTTATCATTTGTGAACACTGAGTCCTTCTTCTGCATTCTTCATTTATCTCACTTTCAAATTTGGTCTTGTCGATAACAATCTTCAGTCATGATTTTGGTTGATCTTATCCAGTCACATCAATGTGCGTGCTCATTTGGCATATTTTGACATCATCAATTCGATTTCATTCTCGACATCGTCAATCCTAATCGATGATAGAATTAGGGTTTTGTCCTCTTGTAATTCTTGTCATCTTGTGATCGATTCACCATCGATCCTTGTCAATCTCATCAATTTTGCGATCGATTTGTCATCGATCGTTGTCCTTTTCAAATCATGTCAATTTGGATCAATTAGTCATTGTTCCTCGTCAATTGGTGCCTATCAATTTGGTCTCTTTATCAATCTTGGTCAATTTGTCAACCAAACTCAATTGTTTATCAATCAAATCATTTATCAAGTTAGAATTATCGACCTTATATCAATTATCTTTTGTCAAGACCTAATTGTCGTCCTTGCATTTCTAATTCATCTTCTAAGATTTTATGAATTATTCATTTAGTCTTGTTTGTCATTTTCCCTCTAGGTTAAATAATTTATTTATTTATCCTAAGTCTTCTTGTCACAATTAGATATTTATTTAGTTGGCTGATTAATTCCTCCCTCTTTTTGTGAATTAATTAATGAATGAAAAATTATTAATTAATTTACCTAATTTTCCAATTTACTAATTTCTCCTAATTCCTAATTTTCTAGTTTTCATAAATTTCTAATTTCCTAATTTCCAATTCATCTAATTTTCTATTTTCTCCTATTTTTCTAATATTTCTCCTAATTTCATGGGAATGGCATTTCAATCTTGTCATAATTTGTCAATCAATCAATTTTGCATAGAAACCTTGTCAATTTTGTCATAATTTGTCAATCAATCAATCTTGCATAGAAAGTGTCAATTTTGTCATTCTTGATTTGAAATTTCCTTTCAAATCTCTTCATGCTAATCTTGTCCTCTCTCCAATTTGTCTATAAATTGGATGAATTTCTTCAATCAGGGCCGATCTGATCCGAATCAATCACGCTTCTAGTATCCTTACGCTGTCATCTCATCTTGTCAATCTTGCTTTCATCTCATGCTTATGCACTTCTAGGTAAGATCCACAAACAAAGCAATTTGAAGGAGAAAGAAGGACAATGGAGAATTATGAAGGAGATATCTGCATTTGGTTTGCTTTAATTTCATTTTGAATATCTTGTCTTCATATCTCTATTGAATGTTTTTAGGATTGTTATCACTGCAATTTAGTTTTCATGATTGAGCTAGGCTAATGTTTAAATTGCTTTCATGATTTCCAGATTCCTATCTACAAGGACCAACCTCATTAACTTATTAAAAGGGTATAAACATGTTTTTGCTTGGTCCTATGAGGACCTAAAGGCATATAGAAAAGACTTATTTCAACATGAAATTCCTCTGCATGCTGATGCTAAGCCTTTTCGACATAAGCAAAGACCTATTAACCCCCTTTTGGAGACCAAAATGCAACAACAATTAACCAAGTTAAGGGAATGGGGGATTATAAAACCTATAAGACATTCTTCATGCATATCCAACTTGGTCCCTGTCAGAAAGAAGAATGGGAATATAAGGCTTTGTGTAGATTTTAGAAATTTGAATGTTGCCTCTTTAAAAGACAATTATTCTTCCCTGAATATGGAAGCCATGTTACAAAGGGTAACAGGTTGTGATCTATTGTCAATGATGGATGGGTTCTCAGGTTATAATTAGGTACTAGTAAAAGAGTTTGAGAAATTTAAGACTTCTTTTACTACCCCTTGGGGGACTTATGTGTATATGAGAATGCCATTTGATCTGAAGAATGTTGGAGCTACTTTTCAGAGAGCAATGGATGTATCTTTTAAGGAGTTTATTAACATCATAATGGTGGTTTACTAGGATGATTTGACATGTTCCTCAAAGAAGGCAGATGATCACTACGGTCACTTGGAAAAGGTTTTTTACATGGCTCTGGAGTTTGGTGTATCCTTGAACCCAAAAAATGTCATTTTGCAGTGACAAGGAAAATTATTAGGGCATATTATCTCTAAGGAAGGGGTTAGAATAGACCCTGAAAGGATTGAAGCTATAAATAATGTACATCAGCCAAATAATGTTACAGGGATTCAGTATTTCTTGGGCAAGGTAAATTTTGTTAGGAGATTTATAGCTAACTTTGCTGAAATCGTTAAGCCTATCATTAAATTACTTAAAAAAGAAGCAACATTTTCGTGGGGTGAAGAAGTTGCATGGGCTTTTGACAAAATTAAGAAGGATATTTAGGAAGCGCTAGTGCTAAAATCCCCTAACTATAGTAAGCCTTTCTCATTATTTTATTTCGCTTCTTATCACACAATAGTCGTGGTTCTACTACAAAAGGATGATGAAGGGTATGAACATCCAATTTCTTTCTATACCAAATCATTACAAGCTGCTGAATTAAAGTATGAAATCATGAAGAAGCAGGCATATGCTTTAGTCAAAGTCGTAAAGGCATTTAGGCCTTATCTGGTAAATGCTCAAATTGTAGCCTATGTACCACATGCAGCTATGAAAAACATTCTATCCTAGTCTTAAGTAACTGGAAAGAGATGCGGATGGATAACTAGAACACAAGAGTTTGACGTAGAGATCAAGATCACCAAACTGGTAAGAGGATTAGGCCTTGCAAAATTGATGGCTTGATGTTAATAATGTTGAAACTGAGGAAGTCCTGGTCACTAGTATTAAGAGGCAACCGTGGTATTCAGATGTGTTGTACTTCTTGAAGAATGCCTCATGACCAGAAGGTATGACACACAACCAGATGAGAACATTAAGATTAAAATCATAGAAATATGTTCTTATTCAAGGAGACCTGTACTGGAGGAACAGTGATGGGATGCTACTGCTTTGCCTAGATGAATTTCAAGCTAAGAAGGTTCTGAAAGAGATGCACAATGGGGTGTGTGGAGGCCACCATTCATCTAAGACTACTGCTCATTGAATAATCAGAGCAAGGTATTATTGGTTGACTTTGTTCAAGGATGCTCATAAATATGTTCAAAAATGTGATCCTTGTCAAAGGTTTTCCTCTTAACTAAAGTATGTTGGTGCTTTGCCTTTGAATTATGTTACAATTGAAGCCCCTTTTGTTCAATGGGGCATTGATTTTATTGGAGAGATAATAGAAAAATCTGGCAAGGGTCATAGATGGATCCTGGTGGCTACAGATTATTTCACCAAATGGATTGAAGCCATACCTACCAAACAGGCCATTAGTAAAGTATTCATTAATTTTTTATGAATAATATAGTGAGAAAGTTTTGTGTACCAGCTAAAATAGTCATTGACAATGCTATGTGCTTCAGGTCTGAGGAGTTTGCAAAGTTTTGTGCTAATTATAGGATTATTATGTCATACTCTTCACCATACCACCTACAGGGAAATGGTCAGGCAGAATCGAGTAATAAAAGTCTCCTCAACATCATCAAGAAGATTCTACTAGAAAATAAAAGGTCCTAGGATCAAAAGCTCAGGTTAGCTTTATGGGCTGACAGGGTGACTGTAAAAAGGGCCATTGGTACATCCCCTTTTGAGCTAGTTTATGGAGTGAAAGTCAGATTACCTATGAATAATTTGCTTCCAGTTTACCAATTTTTGCAGATTGAACAACTAGAAATGTTTGAACCCATGGAAGAAAGAATGATTCAGTTGGTAGAACTAGAGGAAATGAGTACTGCAGCCCATAAAATGAATATGAAACTTCAATTACAGTCAAAATACTTTTTTGATAAAAGGACTAGTGCAAGAAAATTCTGGAGTGGTGACATGGTGTTGCAATGGAATGCAAAAGACCAAGACAAAGGAAAACATAGGAAATTTGAATCACTATGGATAGGCCCTTTAATTGTTTTTGATATCAATGGAAAGGATTCATACTTCTTTCAAACAATGAATGGCGAAGTACAAATTTTTCCAATGCATGGACAATTCCTAAAATATTACTTCTCTTGATTTGTTTCAATCCATGCACAATAGTTGTAGGCTGTATATATTTCAATTTTCCTTTCACTAGGATTTTGTTGGTCTGCGTTCCAGTGTTTTTTGCTAGATTCTTGTGTTGATCTTGCAATCAACCATCCCCAGTCAGAGCTACTGTTGGGACTCATAAAATTTTGATGAATTTAGGAGGCCCATTTCAAAAAAATTGCATCTGCACTTCATCCTGGCATGGTATATGGTAGTTTTTTATTTTTTGCCTTATTGGCAAAACCTACCCCTATCGGCAGGACTTAACCTGATGAGGTCCCTAGAGTTTGGAATAGACCAGAGTAAGTTATCAGGTATCAAGGTGAGTAGTTTTGAGCTACCCTGATGAGCAAGCATGGGCACAAAGCGGTTGTATCGAGTATCATCTGGCAAGGTTCTTTGTTACGCCGATGACCTGATAGAAAAGTGGATGGATCGAAGTATAGCCATCGGGTATCGGGTGGAGCAGTTTACTGTTACGTCGATGACCCGATGGAAGTACAGAGTTCAAAAAGTCATCATCGGCCATCAGAAGTTAGGTTTTGATGTCTTCCCAATGACCTGATAGATAGTTTAGGAAGATGGCATCAGCCATCGGGCTAGCATGTTTGGAGAGGTCCTGATGATATGATGGAAAGGCCCTGTCATGAAGGACAATTTATCCCACATTGGGCTCGGGGATGAGCATTCTAGTATTTATATGAAAGGCTGCATATAACCTTAGTGTCAAAGCTTACAAGCTTTTAAAAAGGAGAAGCTCAGCCCAGTGCCCCCCTCCCCCCGCATGCGCGTGCATCTCAGAGCGGCCTAATTTTGCAGTAAAAGGGTAAATTAATGGGCGAGCAGGTTGCAGACGATTGGACGGCGGCCACTATACCGCTATGCAAATGTTCTCAACTATTAATCCTCGTGACTTGGTGACAAACCACTATCAGTGAACTATGGCCGGTAGTTAGTACAAGCAGTTAAGGTAGACGGTTATGAGGAAGTTCATTTTAGCGGTTAGTGGAGGCCATGCTAAGGTATCAGGACAGGGACCCTGGAGCCAATCAAGGCGGACCTGGCAAACAGGTGGCTCCCAAGTAGATCTCATAAGTGAATCAGGAGGTGCCACTTGGTGACACCATGGCATAAGAGAGAGCCATTCAGAGAGGCTAAAGCTCATGTAAATCAAGGAAGATCAACAGTGATCAGAAGAGATCTTACGGCGGTTGCTATACCGCAATGGAAAGATGCTCGCCAAATATCCCCTACAACTTGGTGACCAAATGGTGGGACCCATAGAAAGAACAACCAAAAGGAAATAAAGAGCAAGCAAGTCCGAGGGAGATTGATAGTGATCACTGATCCGTAGTCTGAAGATGTACGATGAATATCCACTACAGATCAACGACAAAGAAAAGACAAGGAAGAGCTTCATTCTAGGGCTGAGTCCAGGTCGTGTTGAGGTGGTAGGACAGAGACCCCAGAGAGAATCAAGATGTGCCACATGGTAGAGCGTGGAAGAAGGACCAAGGTAAGCCAAGGTCCAATGGCAAGTCCCAAGTGGTGAGTAGGCAAATCCAAAGGCAATCCAGAGGTGATGCATGGCAGGGGTCTACAGACAAGTAAAATAGATAAGGGACCCGCTTTGAAGGTTAGAATGGCTAATGACTGGGCAAGTCCTATACAGATCGACGGTTGTCGCTATACTGTAGCACGAAGGTGCGTGATGGTTATTCCTTGCGACAAGGAAACAAACTACTAGTGGCAAACCCAAACAACAGTTAATACCAGTGGTTAAGGTGAGCGCTTATGGTGGACTACTAGTGGTAGTAGTTAAATTTTTAACGGATCAGAGATCAAGTGGTGGGGCCTGTTTGGAATGAGTTACTCAGGAAAGTTAAAGGGCATGCTAGTTTTCCATGATCGGATGGTTGTCTCTATACCGCAATAGAAACACATCTGAGCTTTAAACGCCACAACATGGTGACTAAAGGAAAGGTGCTCAAAAAGATGTCTTTCTTGGTCCGTTGGTGCCAAATTTTAAAATATTCAAAAGAATCAATGGCAGAAATGTGTGAATCCTATCAGATATTGTTCAAAGTGAAAAGTTGGTGAGACGTATCTAGGGAGATTTGTAGAGAACATAATGGTGCATCGTTGTGTGTTTTCTTAGGTGGAACTCATCAATGCTCTGGCATAAGATGATCCACCGTCATTATGAAGCTGACGGTGGTTGTAACTGATTTTGGGTAATAGGAAATTACCCTTTCGGCCATATTCCAAATGAGTGCCAAGTGAATTAATGAAGCACACATCCCAGAAAGAATGTTAGGTTTCTCCCTCAACTGCAATGGCACAGAAATGTAACTATTGGAGTAAATGATTGTTAGAGTATGATTTTTCTTCTAGGTAGTCCAAAGTTTGTTGCATCCTGATTTTTTATAAAAGGGTACTAAGGCTACCTAGAAAAAGCGACATAAAATTTTCGTAGCTAAACTCTGGAAAAATTAATACAGGCCTTTGTCTTAGCAATTTCTGAGTCAACTATGAAGTACTTGTAACCTTCTGACAGAGGAATAAAATATACAGCCTAAAGAATTTAAACTTCGATTTGTATTGTCTCTGTGTCATTGTACTGGTGTTCATTCTATTTAAGTAATCTAGGATTGCTTATTTGAATTATTTTCTAGGCATCTAATGAAGTTGCTTTGAGTCTTTTTCTTAAGGAGGAAAATATAAATATACTTTGAACAAAGTCATTGATATCAATATTCTTGGTATGGATTTGATGATGAAGTCTGGTGTAGATTAGGACTATGTATATGTCAGGCATATTCAGAGTTGACAGATCAGGAAGTTGTGATTTTTGTACTAGTTTCTCTTGTCAGGTTGCAATCTGTTGTAGATGACTCTATTGCCCAGATAAGCCACTGGTTTACCTATTGGTTTTTATTGCATTTTGTGGTCCTTTTTAAAAGTCAAATCAACATTCCATTTAGGTTTAGTTGTATTGGTCAGTAAGGAAAATTTGCAGGAATTTACACTGGTTTTTTGTAAACCATTGAATATTTTTGTGAGAAAATAGTCTTAAAAGGGTTCACCTGCCCAAGCTTTTATAAGCTTAAAGTGTAGGAGGTCTCCTAAATCTGGAACCTCACATTGTTGTCTTTATTTCAAACTTTTGTTGTTCTCATCCATTGCAGCACAAAGGCAGTAGCTTTCATTTTTAAAGAGAAGAAACAGAGGTTTTCAAAATGGAGAACAACAAAAGTGGCGACTCTGCTAGGGAGTAATCTAAAGATCTTTGGTGTAGATTGTTGAATTTCATTGTAAGTGAGTTTTCCCATTTGAGTCACCACAACAAAAGTGGTGACTCTACTGGGGAGAGTAAAATAAGATAAGTCTTATATTGTAGATTTGTGTCTTTATTGCATAAAAGTGTTGAGTCACTTGGTTTTAGTCTAAAAAATTATTGAGCTTATCTTTCTAAAGAAAATCCTTAATCTATCTCATCACATCTTAGAATACTATTATGTTCTTTTCTAAAGATCAACAGTCTCATTCTTGAGTGTCTTGTAAGTGATTCACTGTGTTAAAATATATATCTTATTCCCAAGATATTGGGTGGCGACTCTGAACTAAGTAAAATAATGTTCCTTTAGAAAAAATCACAGTCACTTCATAAGGTTAGAAAGATGAATAGGAAAAGGAATACTAGGCCTTATATGAAGAAAAACCCTCAAGATAAGTTGCATGAAGGGTTACCTGAACCAGTCAAGAAGGGCTGGAGAGGAATTGTTATTCTTGAGCAGTCAAATCAATCATGGAAACAGAAGAGTAATCAAATAGGTAAGTCTTCTAAGCGTCATGTATACGCAAGGTCCAATGCCTCTTCTCATGACTCTGACCATGATATTATGGGTTTTCATGTTGTCCTATTTGAAACTAATGATGATATCCAAACCTTTCACCAAAGATTGTCTAATACCAGCATTTTTGGGAGAGATAGGCATAGTACAAGTAATAGAGCTAGTTCCATTCCCAAAACTATGAAAGGAAATATCAGCCTGATTGATATGGACCAGTTAAATGTGTCTGATTCAGAAGAAACTTTGTCAGACCAAGATGAAGTGACTCAGGAGATTGAGGTTCTAAATTAGAGAGTACATCAGTTGATTGCCATAAGAAAAAAGAAAGAAAAGGAAAAGGAGAATGAAACCAAAGCCAAACTCATTGAAAGAGATAGGTTATTAAGACAAATTGCAGAGCTTGAGTTGTTTACTCAAGTAGAACTTGTGAGTAAAGAGAAAGGTCCTATTATTAGGGAAATCCTTGATCCAAAAATTGTTTCTACACCTAAAGTTGCAGCACAACCTAGTAGGGAGGTTCACAGTGATCCCCAACCTATCAGACATGTTATTGACAAAGGGAAGCAGAAAGTAGTGGAGAATAGATCTACAGGTCTAGTGTCAGGAAGTGCAGAAGGACCCCAGGGAATGATACTGCATGAGATCAAGTTGGAAAGGGTAAGGAAAGAAAATGAAGACCTGCAAAGGGAGTTAGAAAAGGCTGAAATAGAAGCACATAATGCTGAGTTCAAAAGAAAGATACATTGCTTAAAAGCCCCTCCTATAACTTTCCCACCTATAGATCATAGTAATCCTATGTCCCAACATACATGCCTCTCTATTGAATACTCAACCAATGATGCAAACAAGTGCTATCCCACCCATTAACCAATCTAAAAATGTTGCCCTAAATAATTTTGCTATTCCTCCAAGTACATTTCTAGCAAACCAAACCAGTCATGGACCATCCCATAATCAAAGTCATCAAACTCTTATAGCTAGTAGTTCAGGTCCAAGGGTGAATATTGGAAACAACTTTATTGGAAATCAATTTCAAAGGAGAACGATAAATGTTGAGCTGTATAGGCCGTTGTATTTTGATGGAATTCCAGGATATCCAAACCATGTCCCTATTGAAATGAGGGATAAACTCCAGAAGTTTGTTGGGAACAAAGCTATCGGTGTTGAAGAGCATTTGAAATATTTTGGTGACATGATTAATGACTATGAAATTGCACATGAGGATGTCATGATGAAATTGTTTGTGCAATATCTAATTGAAGATGCTAGAGATTGGTACATAGGGTTACTTGTTGACAGCATTAACTCTTGGGAGGAATTCAAGAATTTATTTACAGAGCAATATGAAGATAAGATGAATGTGAGCTTCATGCTCAACGAATTTAACAATATCAGGAAATCTGATAATGAAGTCATCATAGATTTTAATGCAAGGTTTCAAAAGGCAATGTGTAGACTTTTTCAAGTAATGAGGTTAGATGAAAATGTGTGTCTAACTACCTACTATAATGCATTTGACCCAAAAATGGCTTACATTCTCAGAGATAAGAACACACATAGTTTAAGAGATGCTTTCAAAATCACAATCAATGTAGAGAGTAATAGAAAAGCATCGGGTAAAGTGGGAAGAAGGACTGATGGAATATTGTGGCAAGAACAAAAACCACAACAAAATAAATCCTCCAAAGAAGAGGATAAGATAGAGAAATTAATGACTGCAGTCAAGGATCTTACTGCTAAAGTAAATAAACCTAAGAGGCCTCACTACAACTGGCAAGATAGACCTGCTGGATTGCATGATATGCCATATAACACTGCATGGAAAGATGGCAAACCTATGCAAGATAAATCAAAAGGAACACAAAATCAAAATACCCCTGATCCTTTAAAGGGAGGAAACATATATAATGTGGAAAATACCCCTTGATGTATGGCATGTGATGGGCCACATTCCCCCTATCAGTGTGTTGGGTCTCAAGCTCTAAATGAATCCATGAGAAGTGAGGATGAACCTACAGTTAATATGTTTGAGTATACTATTGAAACTGACTGTGAGTCTTAAGAGGATGAAGCAAGTGAATATGATGTCTCAAAAAGCAATGCAAATTGCCAAGAGAAATTGACAGTTGATTGGCATCCCACTTTGAATGTAGTCACAATAGAAGATCAAGAGATTCATCTTAGAAGGCCTAATGAGGAGGAAGTCAAGAATCTCACTAAGGATGCAATAGCTAAAGCTAAGCATAATTATAATCTGAGAAGTACCAAAGATGATGGAAGTCAAGGTATGCCTGGTTCTTTGTTTTTTAAAGAAACTTCTTCTAAGAGGTCCACTGAGAACAAAACTTCTATCAAAGATAGTCAGGCTAAAGGTGATCAGTCAAGTAGTTCAGTGAAACCTGATATTGTTGATACAACTGGATGTAAGGCAGAAACCATTGGTGACAAGAGAACAAGTTGTCAGAAGGCAAAAAAGGTTAAAGCTCATGTTGAGTCTAATCCTAACACTATTTTTGATATGACTCACGCTTTCACATAGATGACGGTTTCAGTACCTTTGATAGAGCTGCTGAAACTAAAACAACATACGGAGGCTGCATTTTCTTTGATTTCAAGTGTATCAGATGGAGATGCTTCTTCTAAAAAGGGAAATCCAAAAGATGAGAAGGATCAAGAACAAGGAGTCCCAGAAGTTTATGTGGGCACCTCTATTAATCAGGAACCATCTTAGATAGATCCCTTTTATGTCACCCTGTTAGTAAATAACATATTGATAAAAAATCGCATGATAGATTCTGGTGCAACTGCTAATGTGATGCCTTGTGGGGTTATGAAAGAACTAGGTTTGTCAGTACACACTTCGTATGGGAGGTGTTATGCTATGGATAATAGAGAAGTGCCTGTTGTGGGTACTATGAGAGATGTAGAAGTAAAAATAGAAGCTTTCCCTGAAGCTACTTATAAAATGGATGTAATTGTTATAGACACCAAACCACATTATGGCATGCTTCTGTCTAGACAGTGGGTTGTTGCTGTTGGAGGACATCTTAAGCTAGATTTATCATATGCAACTATCCCAATGAATGGGAATTTTGTAAAATTGTACAGAGAACCATGTGCCCCAGTGGTTATTGAAAAAATAGACCCAAACATGCTTAATTGCATGATTGATGTGGGTATTGATAACTTTTGTTGGCAATATTACATTATAGCAGACAATGAAAGATTGTTGACATTTCAATAAGGATATTGAGAAGGTTGTTTATGATTATGGACATAACTGATTAAAGATGTTTTACTATCTTGATATTATTATTTTTTCATTGATGTCAAGAAATTGATTTTCTAATTTAGTATGATGTTGCCATATCTTGAGAAGTATGATATGAAGATTATAAAGAAGTCGGTAAAAGACACAGGAAAGAATATGATGAATAAGGCGATAAGTTATTCAATGGGCAACTACTACCAAGTCAGACAATGATGAGATCATGATGTTTTAGATTGTTTTAACATCATACATATGTTGTAAAATGTAAAGGTTAATACTATACTATGTTATCAAGCAAAGAACCTAGTCGGTAAACCCTAAGGTCATCGCTATCGGTTAATGAAGGCAGAATGTCTATCGAGTGAAGTTTAGCATTCACCGAGTTACAACTGAGCTATAATAGAATGCACTAAATGTTTACATGTGATATTTAATGAAAGAAGCTGATGAGCTGGAGCAGATCAATGATTGGTAAGTCATGGAAGAAGTTTGTTAGAAAATCTAAGGCAATGGAAAGTTAGCAGGAAGATCTACAGCTCAGATTGAACCGCATTACCCTAACACAAGTTCCAAGGTGAATATGCAAGTTCCAAGGTGGGGTAAAATGTTTTCAGATCAAAAGATACAATGAATTTGGACAAGATTGAAGATCTGATGGCTATGATTGATCATGAGAAATGTGATCAAGAAGATTAAGCAGTTAGAAGATTGTTTATAAATAGGAAACTGTTGATAAACAAGGTATGCGGGCAAGTGTATGCACAGGGATGCTACATAGTGATTACCAAGCACAGAAGCTTGAAGACCTGTTAGAATAACAGAGTATTGATGCCCAGTAGATAGACAAGATTAGTTCTATGTCTAGATTGTATTAAACAAATAGGAATCTACTTTAGCATTTTAGATGTGAAGTTGCAGATAGATTTTTATTACTATTATTTTGTGAAAGTGACAGAAAATCTCTTAACCGAGTGGACTTAACAGTCTTATATGTAAATCCTCTAGCAAAGTGACATTCTAATTGAGTGTTTGAAATCCTTTGACAAGGTCACTTCTAACAAAGTGAAGATCCTAACAGATCTGAGGGAAATCCCTTAACCGGGTCACATCTAGCAATGTGTTTGTAATCCTTAACAGGATTTGCTTTCAGCCAAGCATACTCTAGAAGAGTATATTTCTTAGTGGGTCCGAAATCCCACAGTGGTTTTTCCCTATTTGGGTTTCCACGTTAAATCTGGTGTTATGAGGTTTATATTGTTCATATGCTTTTCAATTTGCATGTTTGACATTTTTTGGTTATACGACTAATATATATGTTACCGAGGTTGAATCTGATGTTTTTATGGATGATTAAGTTTGTATGATTCACCCCCCCCCTCTCATCTTGTTGGCTATTGGATCTGTACTTATTTTAAGTATTAGAACTATCAATTGGTATCAGAGCTTTGGACTCCAAAAGGAAAGTTTAAAGGCACTTGAGTTAAAGATCCAAAGATGTATAAGAGGGATGCACCTAAGCTGAATAAGTCAAGTTTCTCTACATGGCAGAAAAGGATGAAGCTACATCTATCAGGAGTTGGAGAATATGCTATATACTATCTGGAGAATGATTTTGTTGCACTGAGCACCTATCCATTGACTATGGAAGAGATAAAGGCAAAGCAAGAACATATTCAAGCAATGATTGAAATAACATCTGCATTGACCGATTCAGAGTTTAATGATCTAGAAGGATGTACTGATGCAAAGGCAATGTGGACTAAGCTCATATCTGTATATGGAGGAGATGAACATGTTCAAAGAGAAAAAGTAGATAGTTTAAGAGGACAACTTGAATCTATGAGGATCAATGAAGGTGAGAACATAACTCAGTATAGTACTAGACTAAAGGAGATTGTAAATCAAATCAAAGGAGCAGGAGGAACTATTGAAGAAAAGGATGTAACAGGTAAGTTGTTAAGAACCCTTCTACCTACCTATGCAATCTGAGTCTCTGCAATCAATGAATTGAGGTCTATACCTAATATGCCAGTTTCCTTGGATGCCTAATTGGTAAGCTACATGCTTTTGAGTTAAGTAATTTTGATAACAGTGGGTCATCGGTAAATAAAGTTGAATCTGCATTTAGTTCTTTTCATCTGAATGAATCTAATGATTTCAATGAAAGAAAGTATAAGTACTCTGAAGGAGATCACAGTGGAGCAAGTGAAATATTTTGGAAGAACATGGAGGAGGTACACAAACTGTATGAAGAAATCAGAAAGCAAGAAGATTTTGAAGCACTGTTGGCCAAAAGGTTACCAAGAGGCGAAGGTAAGTATAAAGGAAAAATACCTTTGAACTGTTTCAATTGTGATAAGATTGGACATATGGCTTCTAACTGTCCTGAAAAAGATTTTACTCAAAAGAGAGATTACCAAGATGACAGACAGAAAGATAACCATTAAAGAGGACACCAAGACTTCAGAAGAAGAGATAGAAAGATATGCTTAATTGTTGATGAGGAATCTAACGATGATAAATCAGATGAGACTAATACAGAGGAAGTTGTTTATGTGGCTATCAAGGATGGATCAGATGAAGATATGAAGAAAAAGCCCTAATATCTCACATAAACACTAATGATTCTTGGATTATAGATAGTGGATGCTCACAACATATGACAGGAGATAAACACAAGTTTGTTATGTTAGAAGATTATGATGGAGGCTATGTTAGATTTGGTAATGATGCACCATGTCTGGTAAGAGCTAAAGGATCCATAACACTTCTTGATAATGCAAGATGCAATGATGTTTATTGGGTTGAAGGTTTGAAAGACAATTTGTTGAGTGTAGCATAGCTAAACAACACAGGTTACCAAATAGAATTTCAGAAAGGAATTGTCAAAGTTCATGACAAGAATGGAAAGTTAGCTGCTACCAGGACACAAACAAAAGGCAATACATTTCACCTTGACTCAACTCACAATAAGTGTTTGCATGCAAAGATTGATGATACCTGGTTATGGCATAAAAGGTTTTGTCATGTTAATTTTGATAATCTGATCAAAATAAGTAAGAAGCACTGAGTAAGAGGTCTACCGAGTCTTGAAAAACCTGAGAATGCTATGTGTCGAGGATGCCAAATGGGTAAGATGACAAGATCAAGCTTTACAAGTAAGTCTTACACTTCTAAGGGAATTTTAGATCTTATGCACACTGATCTTTGTGGTCCTATGAAAGTTCAAAGTTATTATGGTGATAAGTATTTCATATTATTTGTGGATGACTATTCAAGGATGATGTCAATAATGTTTTTAAAACAAAAATCATAAGCTTTTCAAATGTTTAAATGGTACAAGGCTAGAGTTGAAAGTGAAACAGGAAGACAACTGAAATGTCTTAGATTAGATAGAGGAGGAGAGTTCACATCTGATGAGTTCAACCTATTTTGCAATGATCACGGTATAAAAAGACAAGTCTCTGCACTGAGAACTCCATAGCAGAATGGAATAGCTAAAAGAAGAAATAGATCTATTGTGGATTGTGCTAGAACACTGATGATTGAGAAGAAGGTTCCAGAAACATTTTGGAGAGAAGCAATAAGCACAGCTGTTTACACCTTGAACCAAGTTCAATTGAAGAAAGGTACTTTGAAGACACCTTATGAAATCTGGTATGGCAAGAAACCTAATGTAAGTTATTTTAAGATCTTTGGAAGTAAATGTTATGTTCATAAAGATGATAGAAATGGCAAGTTTGATCAGAAAAGTGAAGAAGGAACATTTCTAGGATATTCTTCTAGAAGAAAAGCATTTAAATGTCTGATCAAATCATCTAACAAAATAGTAGAAAGTGCAAATGTGAAAATTGATGAATTTGTAGAAAGAAATGATGAAGGGAATTCCAAAGAACTAGAAGACTATGATGAATTTGTCTATGTGCAACCAAGAAGTCCTACCGAGATAACTGTTGAAGAAAATGAAGAAAATATCCAATTACCGAGTGATGAAGAAGATCATACAAATCCTACTGAGCCTGTATTAGCCAAGTATGTTAGAAGACATCATGCACCAAGTCAGATTATAGGAGATAAGGATGATCCAATGATGACAAGGAACAAACTGAGACAGAACACATGTTTGATATTTGAATTTGAACCGAGAATAGTGAAAGAGGCATTTAACAGTGAAGATTGGATAAATGCTATGACAGAAGAGATTGATCAAATCAAGAAGAATGACACATGGACACTGGTCCCAAGACCGAAGGACAAAAATGTAATCAATACAAAGTGGATCTTCAAAAACAAGCTAAATGAAAAAGGTGAGGTCATTCGGAATAAAGCAAGACTAGTTTGCAAAGGTTATGCCCAAGAAGAAGGAATTGATTATGGTGAGACTTTTGCACCTGTTGCTAGACTTGAAGGAGTAAGAACATTGTTGGCATATGTTGCTTTCAAGAACTTCAACGTATATCAAATGCATGTCAAATCTGCATTTCTGAATGGAATATCAAAAGAAGAAGTTGTCATTGAACAACTTGAACGATTTGTTGAAGACAATAATAAAGATCAGGTATGTAAATTGAACAAAGCTTTATATGGTCTAAAACAAGCACCTAGAGCATGGTATGAGAGATTGCACTCTTATTTGATTGAGACTACTTTTATGAGGACAAGTGAGAACAGCAACATGTACATGAAGAATGATGAAAATGGAATACTGATCTTAGTCATATTTGTTGATGATATTATATTTTGTGGAAATGACTCTTTATGCAAGAACATTGGAAATTAAATGAGAAAAGAATTTGAGATGTCATTAATCGGTGAGATAAAGTAACTTATAGGCTTACAGATACTGCAAATGAAAAATGAGATTTTCATTACCCAATCCGAGAACATAAAGGAAATCTTGAAGAAATTTGGAATGGAGGATTCAAAACCAGTAAGTACTCCTATGACTACCAATTGTAAACTATCAAAGAATGATGAATCTGCATCTATTGATGAGACACTCTATCAATCCATGATTGGAAAACTACAATATGTTGTTCACAGCAGGCCAGATATAGCACATGCAATAGGTATTGTTGTAAGATTCTCTGCAAATCCTAAGGAAACACACATGACGGCAATCAAAAGAATTTTTAGATACTTGAAAGGCACTGAAGATTATGGCTTAGTATATCAGAAAGGAAATGATTTTGATTTAAAAGTTTATACTGATGCTGATTTGGCAGGCAACATTGATGACAGGAAAAGCACAAGTGGAGGAGCTTTCTTTTTAGGAGAAAGACTAGTGAGTTGGCTTAGCAAGAAACAAGGATGTGTTTCTTAGTCAACAGCAGAAGTTGAATATGTTGCTGCAGCACTAAATTGTAGCAACTTTGCATGGATCAAACAACTGTTGGAAGGTATAAATGAGAAAGTTACCGAGCCAGTAACTATATTTTGTGACAATACTAGTGCCATTAATATTTCAAAAAAACCTATTATGCACTCTAAGACAAAGCACATATCTATCAAATATCATTATCTTAGAGAAGAAGCTCAAGAGAAGAAAGTGGTGTTGGAATATGTTAGCACAAAGGAGCAAATAGCAGATATCTTCACCAAGCCACTACCAAAGGACACTTTTGAATATCTCAAAAGTAAGTTAGGGGTCCTACCCCTATCTTCTACTCACTGACCGAGTTCAGTGACAGCATCAATTTGATGACTCCATTGAATATCTTTTGGGGAGTTGATGTTGGAGTGACACACTTTAGAATGTTTTCTAAAAGTGTACTGGAAGTAATACTGGAATTAATAATACAGAGAATGTTATAGGAAACAGGAATTGAAGACAAATGCTCTAACCGAGACTCAATTGATACACAACAGCAAGAAATAACTTCTTACAGAAAGAAATTATGTTTTAGTTCTTTTCTTTTTGGCATTGTTGTCAAAGGGGGAGAAGACCTACCAAAGGGGGAAACGACTAATATATGGGAGAAAACCGAAAGAAGACTACAGATTGAAATAAAGACTAAAAATAGAAGAGAAGTCTAATGTATGGGGGAGAGCATTTCAAACATTTCAGAATCACAGCAATCCAAATCTTTTAAAGGTCAAATCAATTGGTTTGGCCATCAATGCCAAAGGGGGAGATTGTTGGCAATATTACATTATAATAGATAATGAAAGATTGTTGACATTTCAATAAGGATATTGAGAAGGTTTTTGATGATTTTCAACATAACTGATTAAATATGTTTTACTATCTTGATATTATTATTTTGTCATTGATGTCAAGAAATTGATTTTCTAATTCAGTATGATGTTGCCATATCTTGAGAAGTATGATATGAAGATTATAAAGAAGTCGGTAAAAGACACAGGAAAGAATATGATGAATAAAGGGATAAGTTATTCAATGGGCAACTACTACCGAGTCAGACAATGATGAGATCATGATGTTTTAGATTGTTTTAACATAATACATATGTTGTAAAATGTAAAGGTTAATACTATACTATGTTATCAAGCAAAGAACCTAGTCGGTAAACCCTAAGGTTATCGCTATCGGTTAATGAAGGCAGAATGTCTACCGAGTGAAGTTTAGTATTCACCGAGTTACAACCGAGCTATAATAGAATGCATTAAATGTTTACATGTGATATTTAATGAAAGAAGTTGATGAGCTGGAGCGGATCAATGATTGGTAAGCTGTGGAAGAAGTTTGTTAACGAATCTAAGGCAATGGAAAGTCGGCAGGAAGATCTACAGCTCAGATTGAACTGCATTACCCTAACACAATTTCCAAGGTGAATATGCAAGTTCCAAGGTGGGGTAAAACATTTTCAGATCGAAAGATACAATGAATCTGGACAAGATTGAAGATCTGATGGCTATGATTGATCATGAGAAATGTGATCAAGAAGATTAAGCGGTTAGAAGATTGTTTATAAATAGGAAACTATTGATAAACAAGGTATGCGGGCAAGTGTATGCACAGGGATGCTACATAGTGATTACCGAGCATAGAAGCTTGAAGACCTGTTAGAATAACAGAGTATTGATGCCCAGCAGATAGACAAGATTAGTTCTATGTCTAGATTGTATTGAACAAATAGGAATCTACTTTAGCATTTTAGATGTAAAGTTGCAGATAGATTTTTATTACTGTTATTTTGTGAAAGTGACAGAAAATCTCTTAACCGAGTGGACTTAATAGTCTTATATGTAAATCCTCTAGCAAGGTGACATTCTGATTGAGTGTTTGAAATCCTTTGACAAGGTCACTTCTAACAAAGTGAAGATCCTAACAGATCTGAGGGAAATCCCTTAACCAGGTCACATCTAGAAATATGTTTGTAATCTTTAACAGGATTTGCTTTTAACCAAGCATACTCTAGAAGAGTATATTTCTTAGTGGGTCCAAAATCCCACAGTGGTTTTTCCTTATTTGGGTTTCCACGTTAAATCTGGTGTTATGAGGTTTATATTGTTCATATGCTTTTGAGTTTGCATGTTTGACAGTTTTTGGTTATATAACTGATATATATGTTACCGAGGTTGAATCTGATGTTTTTATGGATGATTAAGTTTGTATGATTCACCCCCCCCCCCTCTCATCTTGTTGGCTATTGGATCTGTACTTATATTAAGTATCAAAACTATCACTTCAAGATTGAACCCATTTAGCCTCAGTTGAAGAATACCGATCCTATTGTTGATGAGCTGGAATCACAACAAGAAGGCCTATGGCAGATGTACTTTGATGGAGCTTGCTCTAATGAAGGGTCTATAGCAGGAGTGCTATGTGTTTCCCCATGAGATATTACCATTAAGTATTCTTTTCTATTAGTATTCCAATTTACAAACAATATAGCTAATTATGAATCTTTGTTATTAGTCTTAGAAATTTCTAAAAGACATGGGATCAAGTTGTTAAGGGTTAATGGAGACTCTGAACTTGTAGTGTCTCAGATAAGGTCAAGATATGCATCTAAAAATGACAAGTTAAAAAGGTACAAGCATGTTCTTTGGGATGTCATTGAACACTTTGATGCATTTTCTATTGATTGGATTGAAAGGTCTAAGAACATTAAGGCAGACTTTTTAGCTAATGTTGCATTAAAGAATGATGATGTAACATTGACTGTAGTGTCAATAATTGAAACAAAAGCTAGACCGGCCATCCTAGATAATGTGTATAATTGGCAAGTTTTTGAGGATGACGAAGACATCCTTAGATTTGTCCAATGCATAGATGACTATGAAGGTCAAAAGATTGATTGTAATGCATTGGTGGAAGAAGTAGATGAACTAGAAGCAATTTTTGGAAGTGACATAGTGCAGCTAGAGACAAATGAAATACCCAAGGGACTAGTTGAACTAGAGAGTATGTTAAGTTACAGTGATGTTCACTTACATCAAGCATCATCTACAAAGTTGGAGGATATATATGAGGTGAACCTAGGAACAGAAGCATCCCCTAAGTTGGTGTATATTGGGAAGAACCTATCTCCCCATATTAGGACCAACCTCATTAACTTATTAAAATGGTATAAACATGTTTTTGCTTGGTCCTATGAGGACCTAAAGGCATATAGACGAGACTTATTTCAAAATGAAATTCATTTGCATGCTAATGCTAAGCCTTTTCGATAGACGCAAAGACCTATTAACCCCCTTTTGGAGACCAAAATGCAACAAGAATTAACCAAGTTAAGGGAAGGGGGGGTTATAAAACCTATAAGATATTCTTCATGTGTATCCAACTTGGTCCCTATCAGAAAGAAGAATGGGGATATATGGCTTTGTGTAGATTTTAGAAATTTGAATGTTGCCTCTTTAAAAGACAATTATTCTTCCCCGAATATGGAAGCCATGTTACAAAGGGTAACAGGTTGTGATCTATTGTCAATAATGGATGGGTTCTCAGGTTATAATTAAGCACTAGTAAAAGAGTCTGAGCAATTTAAGACTTCTTTTACAACCCCTTGGGGGACTTATGTGTATATGAGAATGTCATTTGGTATGAAGAATGTTGGAGCTACTTTTCAGAGAGCAATGGATGTATCTTTTAAGGAGTTTATTAACATCATAATGGTGGTTTACCAGGATGATTTGACATGTTTCTCAAAGAAGGCAGATGAGCACAGCGGTTACTTGGAAAAGGTTTGTTTGCAAGGCTCTGGAGTTTGGTGTATCCTTGAACCCAAAAAAATGTCATTTTTCAGTGATTGAAGGAAAATTATTAGGGCATATTGTCTCTAAGGAAGGGGTTAGAATAGACCCTGAAAGCATTGAACCTATAAATAATGTACCTCGGCCAAAGAATGTTAAAGGGATTCAGTCTTTCTTGGGTAAGGTAAATTTTGTTAGGAGATTTATAGCTAACTTTGCTGAAATCGTCAACCCTATCGTTAAATTACTTAAAAAGATGCAAAGTTTTCTTGGGATGAAGACGTTTCACAGACTTTTGACAAAATTAAGAAGGCTATTCAGGAAGTGCCAGTACTAAAATCTCTTGATTACAAAAAGCCTTTCTCATTATTTTCTTTCGCTTCTTATCACACAATAGCCGCATTTCTACTACAGAAGGATGATGAAGGGTATGAACATCCAATTGCTTTCTATAGAAAATCATTACAGGCCGCTAAATTAAAGTTTGAAATCATGGAGAAGCAAACATATGCTCTAGTCAAAGTCGTAAAGGCATTTAGGCCTTATCTGGTAAATGCTCAAATTGTAGCCTATGTACCACATGCAGCTATGAAAGACATTCTGTCCCAGTCTGAAGTAACTGGAAAGAGATGCAGATGGATAACTAGAATGCGAGAGTTTGACTTAGAGATCAAGATCACCAAACTGGTAAGAGGATTAGGCCTTGCAAAATTAATGGCTAAATCAAATCTAGTTACTGTTGATGTAAATAATGTTGAAACTGAGGAAGTCTTGATCACTAGTATCGAGAGGCAACCATGGTATTCAGATGTGATGTACTTCTTGGAGAATGCCTCATGTCCAAAAGGTATGACACATAACCAGATGAGAACATTAAGATTAAAATCATAGAAATATGTTCTTATTCAAGGAGACCTGTAGTGGAGGAACAGTGATGGGATGCTACTGCTTTGCCTGCATGAATTCAAAACTGAGAAGGTTCTAAAAGAGATGCACAATGGGGTGTGTGGAGGCCACTATTCATCTAAGACTACTGCTCATCAGATAATCAAAGCAGGTTATTATTGGCTAACTTTGTTCAAGGATGCTCATAAATATGTTCAAAAATGTGATCCTTGTCAAAGGTTTTCCTCTAAACTAAACTATGTTGGTGCTTTGCCTTTGAATTTTGTTACAGTTGAAGCCCCTTTTGTTCAATGGGGCATTGATTTTATTGGAGAGATAATATAAAAATCAAGCAGGGGTCATAGATGGATCTTGATAGCTACAGATTATTTCACCAAATGGATTGAAGCCATACCTACCAAACAAACCACTAGTAAAGTAGTCATTAATTTTTTTATGGATAATATAGTGACAAAGTTTGGTGTGCCAACTAAAATAGTCATGGACAATTCTATGTGCTTCAGGTCTAAGGAGTTTGCAGAGTTTTGTGCTAATTATGGGATTATTATGTCATGCTCTTCACCATACCACCCACAAGGAAATGGTTAGGCAAAATCGAGTAATAAAAGTCTCCTCAACATCATGAAGAAGATCCTAGAGGAAAATAAAAGGTCCTAGGATCAAAAGCTCAAGTTATCTTTATGGGTTGACAGGGTGACTGTAAAAAGGGCCATTGGTACATCCCCTTTTGAGCTAGTTTATCGAGTGAAAGCCAGATTACCTATGAATAATTTGCTTCCAGTTTACCATTTTTTGTAGATTGAAGAACTAGAAATGTCTGAACCCATGGAAGAAAGAATGATTCAGTTGGTAAAGCTGGAGGAAATAAGGATTGCAGCCCATAAAAGGAATATGAAACTTCAATTACAATCAAAATACCTTTTCAATAAAAGGACTAGTGCAAGAAACTTCTAGTGTGGTGACATGGTGTTGCAATGGAATGTAAAAGACCAAGACAAAAGAAAACATAGGAAATTTGAATCACTGTGGATAGGCCCTTTAATTGTTTGTGATATCAATGGAAAGGATTCATAGTTCTTTTAAACAATGAATGGCGAAGTACAGGAATTTCTAGTGCATGGACAATTCCTAAAATATTACTTCTCTTGATTTTTTTCAGTCCATGCACAGTAGTTGAAGGTTGTATATATTTCAGTTTTCCTTTCATTAGGATTTTGTTTGTCTGTTTTCCAGAGTTTCTTGCTAAATTTTTGTGTTGATCTTGCAATCAACCATCCCTAGTCAGATCCACTGTTGGGACTCATAAAATTTTAATGAATTTGGGAGGCCCATTTCAAAAAAATTGCATATGCACTTCATCTTGGCATGGTTTATGGCAGTTTTTTATTTTTTGCCTTATCGGCAAAACCTACCCCAATCGGCAGGACTTACCTCGATGAGGTCACTGGAGTGTGGAATAGATCAAAATAAGATATCGGGTATCGGGGTGAGTAGTTTAAGCTACCCCAATGACCTGATGAGAAAGCATAGGCACAAAGCACTTGTATCGGGTATCGGCTGGCAAGGTTCTCCACTACGCTGATGACCTGATAGAAAAGTGGACAGACCAGAGTATAGCCATTGGGTATCGGGTGGAGTGGTTAATGCTAGTGGTTAAGGTGAGCGGTTACGGTGGACTGCTAGTGGTAGCGGTTAAATTTTTAACGGATCAGAGATCAAGTGGTGGGACCTGTTTGGAGTGAGTTACTCAGGAAAGTTAAAAGGCGTGCTAGTTTCCCATGATCGGATGGCTATTGCTATATAGCAATAGAAATACGTTCAAGCTTTAAACATCGCAACATGGTGACTAAAGGAAAGGTGCTCAGAAAGATGGCTTTCCTGGTCTGTTGGCACTAAATTTTAAATATTCAAAAGAATCAATGGAAGAAATGTGCAAATCCCAGCAGATATTGTTCGAAGTAAAAAGTTGGTGAGACGTATCTAGGGAGATTTGCAAAGAACATAATGGTGTGCCGCTATGTGTTTTCTTAGGTGGAACTCATCAATTCTCTGGCACAAGATGATCCACCAGCAATATGAAGTTGATGATGGTTCTAACCGATTTTGGGTAATAGGAACTTACCCTTTCCGCCATTTTCCAAATGAGTGCGCAGTGAATTAATGAAGCACACATCCAAAAAAGAATGTTAGGTTTCTCCCTCAACTGCAATGGAACAGAAATGTAACTTTTGGAGTAAATGACTGTTAGGGTATGATTTTTCTTCTAGGTAGTCTGAATCTTGTTGCATCTTGATTTTCTATAAAAGGATACCAAGGCTGCCTAGAAAAAGGGATGCAAAAATTTTGTAGCTAAACTCTGTTAAAATTAATACAGGCCTTTATCTTTGTAATTTCTGAGTCAAATATGAAGTACTTGTAACCTTCAGATATAGGAATGAAATATACAGTCCAGAGAATTTAAACATGGATTTATATTGTCTTTGTGTCATTGTACTAGTGTTCATTCCATTTAAGTAATCAAGGATTGCTTATTTGAATGATTTTCTAGGCATCTAATGAAGTTGTTTAGAGTCTTTTTCTTAAGGAGGATATTGTTCAAAGTGAAAAGATGGTGAGACATATCTAGGGAGATTTGCAGAGAACATAATGGTGTGTCATTGTGTGTTTTCTTCGGTGGAACTCATCAATGCTCTGGCATAAGATGATCCACCATCATTATGAAGCTGACGGTGGTTGTAACCGATTTTGGGTAATAGGAAATTACCCTTTCGGCCATATTCCAAATGAATGCCAAGTGAATTAATGAAGCACGCATCCCAGAAAGAATGTTAGGTTTCTCCCTCAACTGCAATGGCACAGAAATGTAACTTTTGGAGTAAATGATTGTTAGAGTATGATTTTTCTTCTAGGTAGTCCAAAGTTTGTTGCATCCTGATTTTCTATAAAAGGGTACTAAGGTTACCTAGAAAAAGGGACGTAAAATTTTTGTAGCTAAACTCTGGAAAAATTAATATAGGCCTTTGTCTTAGCAATTTCTAAGTCAAATATGAAGTACTTGTAACCTTCTGACAAAGGAATAAAATATATAGCCTAAAGAATTTAAACTTGGATTTGTATTGTCTCTGTGTCATTGTACTGGTGTTCATTCCATTTAAGTAATCAAGGATTGCTTATTTGAATTATTTTCTAGGCATCTAATGAAGTTGTTTTGAGTCTTTTTCTTAAGGAGGAAAATATAAATATACTTTGAACAAAGTCATTGATATCAGTATTCTTGGTATGGATTTGATGATGAAGTCTGGTGCAGATTAGGACTCTGTATATATCAGGCATATTCAAAGTTGATAGATCAGGAATTTGTGATTTGTGTACTAGTTTCTCTTGTCAGGTTGCAGTCTGTTGTAGATGACTCGATTGCCTAGATAAGGCACTGGTTTACCTGTTGGTTTTTGTTGCATTTTGTGGTCCTCTTCAAAAGTCAAATCACCTTTCCATTTAGGTTTAGTTGTATTGGTCAGTAAGAAAAGTTTGCAGGAATTTACACTGGTTTTTTGTAAACCATTGAATATTTTTATGAGAAAATAGTCTTAAAAGGGTTCACCTACCCAAGCTTTTATAAGCTTAAAGTATAGGAGGTCTCCTAAATCTGGAACCTCATATTGTTGTCTTTGTTTCAAAATTTTGTTGTTCTCATCCATTGCAACATAGAGGCAGTAGCTTTCATTTTTAAAGAGAAAAAACAAAGGTTTTTGGAATGGAGAACAATAGGCTGGAGATGTTGATGACTAGAAAAGTATTTCTGGTGGAGCTTTCTTTCTTGGAAAGAATTTGGTTTCATGGGTCATCAAGAAACAGTCATGTACTTCTTTATCTACTGTTGAAGATGAGTATGTTGTTGCTGCTACTAACTGTACACAAGTTTTATGGATGAAGCAAATGTTGAAGGATATAAAGGTGGATTGTGATGCACTAGTAGTTATTCACTGTGATAACTCTGTTGCTATTGATATATCAAAGAATCTGGTATTTCATTCTAAAACCAAGCACATATCTATCAAGTATAACTTTTTGAAGGAGAAGGTGGAAGAAAATGAAGTTAGACTAGTTTATATGAACACTAAAGAGCAAATTGCAGATATTTTCACTAAACCTTTGCCCAAGGAATCATTTGAGTACCTGAGAGACAAATTGGGAGTTTCTGCCCCTCCAATAGAAACTAGATTGATGCAGTTTGGCATTAGTCTAGCATGCACTATTAGAGATACTATTCATTTCGGCACTGATGTGGGATGCTACTGTTCAGGGGTAGTAGTCCGCTTTGTGATTCAGAGGCTTGTGTTTTTTCTTGGATATTTTTGTCAGATTTCTTGCATTGATGTCAAAGGGGGAGTGCTATTGATGTGAAAAAGAAAAAGAAGTTGAAAAGGAAAAAGAGAAAGAAAGAGAAATTCAAATATTTATAGAGATATTATTCACAGGGGGAGTTTTAGTTGTATGTGGGAGATTGTCGTTGTCTACCATTGGGGGAGACTTGTTTGACATTTCTTGGTATTTAGATGTTTTTCACGTCTAGTGTTGCCATTAGTGCCAAAGGGGGAGATTGTTGACCATTTGGTGGAATTTATTATGTGTTACATTGATGTTTTGTCATTGATGCCAACATTAGTTGTTTGTATGCTTTACTGGCACCCTTCTAGTCCTGGGAGGTTGAGTTTTTTCTGGTTAACTTGGATCTGGCATGATCTGGTGGGCTCCGATATAGTCTGGTGATGGAATCAACTTGTTCATGATACTTATACTCATATTTGGTCAATTAATTTTGGTATGGTAATCAATTGATATCCTACTTCCTTAGAAGATTGGTTTTGTGGTTTCGGCGAGGTTTTCACCGGTAGAGATTTTGGTGGAAATATTTGATGAATTGCATAAGTGGTGCCGGTGCAGCTTCTAGTGGAGTTTCAAGATGTTGTTGTTGATCATGTCCAAGACTTGGTGGATGGAGATCATTGTTGTAGTGTGTGGACCCATACTTGGTCCGAGTTGATCTAGGTTATGTACCGACTTTAATGTAACGTGTGGATAGGACCTATTAATGTATTTTTGGGATATCTTATGAGTTGATATTATTTGTTTGGTCTAAGGCCAACATGGTTTGTAATTATGTAATTGGTTTACTATCTGGTGGCTAACCTGATTGTTTATGGTAGAGGGTTTGTATATATAGATGTAATATCTCATTGTAGATCATCATGGTTATTGTTAGAGGTCATGGTCAAGGAATGTAATGTGCGAATAATGTAATATCTATTAGGCAGAGGAGTTGGTCGATCATTGGTGATTGAATTGGGTTTATGTAAGAGGATTTAGTCCTTTGGTATTGAGCTTAACTGAAACTGTACTCAGGCATAGGAGATGCTATCTTTTGCAGTACAACACTTCTCTGGATTATAGTCTGGATTTATTTGTAGTCAGTGAGGCTCCTTTTGTGATGAGCAGTGCGCTATAGGTTGTTGGCCTTCTTGCAAGTGTTGGCCCCTCAATTCTAATTCACATATTTACTACAAAAGTATTATCTGACTATGGGTAGGCCTCCCACTGTGGTTTTTCCCTTTACCAGGTTTTCCATGTACAAATCTTGGTGTCATGTGGATGGTATTTATTTTGTGATTATTGTTTATGCTTAATTGGTTTATCTGCTATTTCACTATTAATATTTTGAGTTCTAATATTAAAATTTAAATTGCTAATGGTTTCAGTAATCTGTGACAACTGATTCACCCCACCCCCTCTCAGTTGTCTTCTGGTTATTTAAACTATCTAACAGTCCATGCAATGACTAATACTCCTAACATGTGGAAATCCATTAGGTACATTATTTGAAATGATGTCCTCATATTTTGTCAGCAAATCTCTTATCTCTTCCAGGTGTTCTCCTTCTGGTTTTAGTCTCTTAGTCTTCTTAGGAATTAAGGAAAAACATACATTCTCATATCTCAATCCATCCATGAATTTCCTTCCATCTACTAAACAGATTTTGGTATTCGTACAGACTTTATTCTTCAACACTCTCCAATTTGATCATATTGAGTTCATCTTGTATAGAAATCTGCAATCCATTCCAATATCTTGCAATTTGTTCAACTTCATCATCAACATGTCTGGATCTGATGTTCAACTTGTAAAATGCTTCAGTGTACTCCACACTAGATTCCTTGTCTCTGATTCTGCAACTTCCAGAACAAATCCACTTGATAATTCATCAGCACAAACTTTGATTTCAACTTAGCAATCATCCTATCCCATGTCTTAATAATCTCTATACCTCTTCTATGTCTATCAACTTGCAAATTCTCGCACAAAAGAGATGCATGACCTTTCAACCAGGTACAGACATATTTCACCTTCCTCTCTTCTACAGTGTTTTCAAAAATCAAAATAATTCTCCATCTCTGAGATCCAATCCATCAATTCATCTGAATCTAACTTCCCATCATATTTCGATGGGGTAAAATGAGGTTTAGTGTTCACCCTACTCAAAACCCTCAAAAACCTTTCTTCATCTGGATCAACCACTGGTAGGTTTACTTGTTTTATCGAGGCTTCTTCTCCTTCATCTTCACTTACATCTTCAATATGTCGGCCTCTTCTCTAGGTTGTCTCCATGGCTTCTAACCGGTTTGGTATTCCTCACAATATCTCCATCATAGTAGGGTTTGCATTCCCACGTGCTCCATCATTCCTATTCCTCTTCGTGCCATATATTCATGCTCATCCTCTGCAATTACAAGTTAGATCCACAATTTGTCACCCTACAACAAGAAATTTGGGACACACAACCTCCGGAATGAAACTTCACTCTAATACCACTTGAATAAGACACCGGTAAGGAGGGACCTTATAGAGATCAATCTGGATCAGTTAGCAAGAGAAAACACAACAGAAACACACAAACATGATGGAGGAAATGCAGAACAAATTGATTAATTGCATGAAATTTTATTACATCCAACCGGTAACAACCAGGTTACAACATACCGACACACGGGCCTAGTAGAATAGGTCACAACCGGGACCATGAATCAAAAGATCTATCTTCTATGTATAGTCTAGCTATCTGATTCTTTGATTGATTGTTCATTGATTACATTCTAAATCATAGTTATAAATATATATATATATATATATATATATATATATTGATCCAAAGGATCTAGTCGGCCCAAAAGGGATCAAAACCCAAAGAACAAGACCTAACATAAAAATAACAAAGGTCGGCCTCCACCAAGAGATTCCTCCAGGAAATCCAAAGGATAAATGTAGAAGGTCGGCCACATGCCAAGGAACATCGAAATCAATGCCCAAGGCTCCATAAGCTTCAGAATGGATTTCAGTAGATCACCAGAATAGGTCTTAGGCAACCGATAACAAAAGAACAACCAATAACAAGAAATTTTCATAGAAACTAGTAGCGATATCTTGCCGGAAAGTGATCCAAATGTGAGGTGGTTTGAAAGAAAGAAATATGATCAAGTCTTCAACTAGAATCCAACTCCACAAGATCCAGTGAGCCAAACCTGGGACACACAGAAAGGAAAACTGAAAATACAAATATAAAGAAAAACATAAAGGAAAATATTTTTGGTTGATGCAAGATTGCTATGAACCGAGGATGCTCTTGCATCAGTAGGCTTCCCACCATGGGTTTTCCCTTTACCAAGTTTTCCATGTACAAATCATGGTGTTATGTGTTATGGATGATTGGTAATTGTTCTGTGATTTATGTTTATGCTTACTTGTTATAACTGCTATTTTGGTATTTGGTTTATGCATTTCGGTAAAAGGTATTGTGTGCTTAAAATTTTATAATTTGTTGACAACTGATTCACCCCCCCTCCTCTTAGTTGTCCACTAGTTATTCTAACAATTGGTATCAGAGCTTGGTCCTCTCTACATAAGCTTAACCACTTGAGGAAGATCCTATGGCAACTAATAGTTCAACTGCATCTATTTTCTGGAGAGAAACCCCTAAGATTCATTCGACAAATTACAGGGTGTGGAAGATTTAGATGGAAACTCATTTGAGATGTATTGGGAAAGAGATTTGGGAGGTCATGGAGAAAGGCTATACTCCTCATAATCTAACATCTGGCAACCCTCTTCTGGCAACCTTGGATAAGGACATTAAGAATGATTGTAGATATAGAGAAGCACTCTTAAGTGCACTTTCTGATCAGAAAAGTATGGGATTAACTAACCAATCATCTATGAAGTCTATATGGGATAAGTTGGAAGCTATGAATGAAGGTGACCCTACTATTAAAATTGCTAAACTTGATGGTTACTAGGTAAGATATGAGAATCTAAAGATGGAAGAAGATGAAAGGATTACTGCTTTTATACAAAGAGTTAAATAAATTGTTATGGGAATTCAGTACTGTGGTGGATCTCTGAGTGAAGATGAGATTGTTTCTATACTATTGTGAGCTTTGCCACTTGCTTACAAGATGAAGGCAACTGCAATTAATGAATTGAGAACAATGGCTATTACTTTTGTTTTAGATTAAGGAAAAAATAGGTTTTGAGGGGACTTGAAACCCCTTACAAAAGAGAACCAAACACTAGAACCCAATAGATAAGGTTGTCCAGATAGATAGGCATTAAACACCACCAGCCCAAACCAACACTAGATAATAGGATAGTGAGAAACTATCCCCAAAGATCAATGAGGGTTTTAGTTGGCTCCCTTAACCAAAAGAGTACAAACGACACATTACTTCTTCCCTTTTTAGGAGTGAAGGGTCATATCAAAAGCACTCACAGATTTAGATTTTTTCCTTTTCATCGATATCCACCCTTCTTCCACCTTCACTGCAGAGTCCATCCAAGAAAGGTGCAAAGGACCTGAGAAAGAACCAACCACACCGAAAGGATCAGCATCATCCAAAGAGCGAGCAACCTCAACTTCCTCCCTTTCAGCATTGCAGAGGACAGTAATATCAGAAGAAATGCCAGCCTATTGCCCACAAGCCCTAGCAGCTACCATAGGCCATGAAGAAATAGAACCACCCTCCTTAGAGGAAGCATCCCCATCCACCAGAGGACTTGTAGGAGTTGGGTAATGCTGAGCAACCACCTGGGAGAAGCTTCTCTGTGAGGATTTCTTCACAACATAATAATACTGGGCTGAGGTACCATTCCACCAAGACACAGAATGTTTCTTAGTAACACCAAGATCACATTTAGTAGCAACATGGCCCATTTTATAGAAATTTTTGCACCTAAAGGGAATCCCTTTATAATCCAAAGACTGAATCCAATGGCCCTTAGAAGACATAAGCTTAATCTATGAAGGAAAACCCTTGGACACATCAATGTCCACCAAAATGTGAGCATAGGTAGAATGGAGAATATTAAAAAAATCATCGTCAATCATCAGAAAGTTCCCAAGAGCCCCACCCACTTCCTCTAGAAGAGAATCCACCCAAAGATGAAGTGGGAGGTTAGGGATCCTAACCCAGATATGCATCTTGTTGAAAGTTTCAAAAGAGGGGTTGAAATCTTTGTGTCATGGCTTAACCATTAATACAAAACACTCATCCTAGCTAAAGAAATCATCACATAGAATATAGTTTTTGTCTTCAACATTCTCAATTTTTTCTATGAAAAACCCTTTAGCCAAAGGGAAGATATGAATTTTACCAGACATGATGGGCTCCCGGTGCTTGGATATCCATGCATGAAGTTCTGGAAGGCTGGGCCAAAAACTCCTAAAGCTAAAAATAATGCCATGAGAAGCAAAAACAGAGGCAGAATGATCAATCTCAGCCTCAGTATCCTCCTCCAAATAAATGGCAATGGACCTGTAGATAGAAAAGGCTCAGCCACAGGAGAAATCTTCCTCTCATCCCTAGCATTAGATCAGTTACCCCCTGGAGGTGGAGCAAACACAACACCCACACCCAAAGAGGGAAGAGTCAACACTGGCAGATGAACAACTGAAGCAGAAGGAGAAGACAATGGGGAAGACACCTTCGATCGCAATCCACCTATAGGCATTCACATCCAGCATCGTTCCCCATCAGTCACACCCAAAGAAGTCTTAGGAGAAGCCAACAGGGAAGACACCTTACCTCCTGATCCACCCATAGGCATCGACAAGCGACATCACTTTTCCCCATCCGTAGCACCCAAAGAAACCCTAACACCCTGTCCACCTTAGTAGGAGAGGTTTGAGCAATGGCAGTCAAAGAAGGGGACATCCGAGTAACTTCCACGGCCATATTTGAGATGACAGGCATAGTCGGGGAAACCCTAGATTCTTTGCAAACAAAGGCATATCACTATCGCAGGCACATGGCATCGCTATATATATATATATATATATATATAGGGATGCTTTGGTTGGAAAATTATCTACTTTTGATCTTGAAGGATTTGGTCCTCAAGGAGCTACAAAGACTTAATCTTCTTTTTACACATCTACATTATCAACCAACAAGAGTCATTGGAAAGATTTATATGTGAATGAACTAGAGGAAATGAAGAAAAAAAGATGATGAGTTTGAGAAACTTGAAGCCCTATTTGCTAGAAGAGTACCTAAAGGTCTCGGATGAAGTAAGTATGAAAGAAAATCACCTTTTAAATGTTTTGCATGTAATAAGATAGGTCATTTTGCATCTAGATGTCCTAAAAGGAAATCAAGATTTGAAGAGAAAGCTAAAATATCTTTTAGGCCTAACCATGATTATCAGAAAAAGCATATGTACATGAGAAACAAAGATAAATCATGTTACTATGCGGATGAGGAAGGTGTGACTGATTCTGATGATGAACCGGCAGAAGATTCTATGAGAGTTGAGAAATACAACACCACAGGATTCCAAATGATCTCTGCGAGCTGAATAAACCTGTTACAATTAGAAGCAAGGAAGCAACAGAGAAAAACCAAATACACAGAAAATGCTCAAAAAGATGAGAGCTCTATATTCACAAAAAAAGTGTAATAGAATAATGATACAAAAGAAAATATTCAACCTCTAAAAAGTCAAGAAACCCTAAAAGGGAAAACCTTAGGCTTGCACATAATAATTAATAAAATAATTAATTATTATGCACCTAATGTTAGCTTAAGTGTAAAAGAGATAAAGGGGAACTTAATTAATTAAACAAATACCATTTAATTAATCAAGTAAAGACCTGATTACTCTAACACCCCCCCTTAAGCTAGACTTAGGGATAAGCTAAAACCTAGAACAGCTACTGAAAGCTGGAAAGATGGATCCTAGCAACAAGGCCTGATCAGGTACCCAAATATAATGAAATCTCTATGAAACGGAGAAAAAGGAGAAAACCTAGTGGGAAAAAACTCCTCTCAAAAAAGAGATAAAAGAACATGCTGAAAGAAATAAGAAGGAAGGAAGGCCTCATAAAGAGCCCCTAAGGACAACTTCCTTCACCCCAAGCATAGAGCGCAACTGAAGATAGTGCGGCAATGCAAAAGGTTTTGTGAAGATGTCTGCAACCTGCTCAATAGTGGGAATGTACTCCAGAATGAGAGAACCATCCTGAATCAACTAGCGGATGAAATGCATGTGAATCTCAATGTGCTTCATGTGCTGATGCTCTGTCGGATTGCGATAAATGTGAATAGCACTCTAATTGTCACACCAAAGAATAGTGGGACTAGCAGGAGGAAAACCAAACTCAGTCATCAATTGTCAAAGCCATAAGATCTCTTGACTAGCAAGCACAACAGCTTGGTAATCAGCCTATGTAGATGATAATGCATGAGCAGTCTGCTTCTTGAAAGGCCATGTGATAGGACCATAGCCAAGATAGAAAAAAAAAGCCAGAAGTAGACTTCCAATCATTGACATCACTAGCCCAATCTGAGTTAGTGTAGCCAACAATGTGAGGTTCCCCTGATGTGTAGTGAATGCCATGAGAAATAGAGCCCTGAATGTACTGCAAAATACATTTGGTAGCTTGCCAATTGCTCTCATGAGGACCATGGGAGAATTGAGAAACAAGGCCAACAGCAAAGAAAAGATCAGGATGAGTGTGTGTCAGGTACAACAAACTGCCAACCAACTGCCTGTAAAGTGTAGAATCTACTAAAGGAGTGGAGCAAGTAGTAATTAAAACAACCCCTAATTGAAAATGAGTGGGTGTAGGCTTGCAATAAATCATGCCAAAGCATTGAAGCATGTCAAGAGCATAATTTTGCTAGTAAATGAAGATCCCATCAAAAGTCTAAATCACCTAAAGACCAATAAAATAGTGCAGAAGACCAAGATCTGTCATCTCAAACTGGTCCATCAAAGCTTGTTGAACATGCTAAATCATAGAGGATGAGCTACCTATGATGAGGAGATCATCAACATATAGCACAAGAATCGGGATCTCACCCTCAAGAAGCTAAATGTACACTATGTGATTGGAATGACAGCATGTGAAACCAATGGAGATCAAGAAGGAGTCCATCTTCTCGTACCAAGCGCGAGGGGCCTATTGAGACCATACAATGAACACTAAAGTCTACAAAACAAAGAACTATCTTGCACAAATCCTTGAGGCTGCTCCATGTAGATTTCCTCATGTAGGTCTCCATGCAAGAAGGCACTCTTCACATCCATCTGAAAAATGGGCCATCCCCTAGTAGCTACAAGAGAGAGTACAAAGCGAATAGAGTCCATTGTGGTGATAGGGGAAAATGTCTTAGATTAATAAATACCCTCAACCTGTGAGAAACCCTTTGCAACAAGACATGCTTTGTACTTATCAATCAAACCATCAATAGCATACTTAGTGCGATATAACCAGCGGCACTGAACTATCTTTTTGCCCTTAGGAAGAGGATAGAGATCCCAAGTATTATTCCTCATCAAAGAAGAATACTCCTCCTACATAGCACAATCCCACTCAGGGTGTCCTGTAGCCTCAAAAAACTTTTGAGAATCATTTGAAATGGCATGACTCAAAAGACTATAACCCATAGTATGAGAAGGAGTGTGACGAGTATCTGAAGGATCATCATCCATAGAGCCTGCTGCCTCAATAGTAAAGCAAGCCCACTTGGGCATCTGAGGTGGAGTAGGTGGAGGTGGGGATGGTGGATCATTAGCAGCATCCTCAAAATAATCCTGAATAAATGCAGTGAGAGGAGTAGGTAGAGGGGTAGGCACTAGAGACAGGGTACCCATTGTGGGGAGGTGCTCATCAAATTAAACATCCCATCAAAATGGGACCTCTCTAGAATTAGGATCAAACAACCTGTATGCCTTAACATCCTCATAGTAGCCAACAAAAATGAGGGGTTAGCTCTTCCGCTCCAATGCTTTCCTCTGAGAATCAAGAATAAATGCCCATGCCTCACTGCCAAATACTCAGAAAAAAGAAACATTAGGCTTGTCATGAGACCAAGCCTCCTCAGGAGTCATATGTTGAATCGCCTTGTCAGGCATCTATTTTGAATGTAGTTGGCACAATTGACTGCCTCAACCCAAAAAGATGAATCCATGGACTTGGAATGAATCATACAATTCACCATCTCCCATAAATTTATTTTCTTTCACTCAGTGACACCATTCTGTTGAGGGGTGTAGGGAATAGTAAACTAATGATGTAAACCATTCTCAGTGCAAAAATCTTTGAAAGCCTGATTCACATACTCCCCCCCATTATCTATAGGTATCCACCTATTAGAACAACCAAACTGCTTCTCTACAAATGTCTTGAAGATTAAAAATGAATCAAAGACATCAAACTTGTACTTAAGAAAGTACACCCATGTGTGTCTAGAGAATTCATCAATAAATGTGAGTACATACTTGGCCCCAGAAAAAGGAGTAGGGAATGACATGAGGTCACTGTCAATCAACTCCAAAGGTGCCAAAGCATGAGGGTCTCTTCCCTTTGGAAAGGGATCCCTGTGATGCTTGCCAAGCACACAACCATGACAAACACCATCAATGCAGGAAATCGGTGGGAGCCCAAGAACAAGCGCCTATGTACTCATCTGTTGAAGATATTTGTAATTGACATGGCCCAAGCGCTCATGCCAAATCTTACTCACTGAATGTGCATGTGTTATAAGAGACGAACTTGCACCCACAGATTGCTCAAATCCATCAAATCTATAAAGGCAAGATGCAGTATCAACACTCCCAATAGCCACAACTAAATTAGAGTCATGGAGGTCCTGAATAACCACATCATGTGGTGAGAACTCAATTGTCTTACCATAGCCAGAATGGTAAATATGATAATTGGATAGGAGGTTCATCGAGATGTTAGGGACAACCAGAACATCCTGTAGAGTACCCCCATCCAAAGAGACAGAACCTGAACCCAAGACTGAAAGTTGAACAGAGTCACCCACTACAATCTGTGAAGTACCACAAGAGGCAAGAGAAGTAACCAACTATTGAGTGTGATTCATATGGTGAGAAGCACCAAAATCTAAAATCTAAGTGGACCCATAGGTCAAATCTCAAGCAGTGAGAGCATGACCTTTCCCTATGGAAGGAAAAGACACCTGAGGTGAGGAGATGTGATGTTGCTGCATGGCTTCCTCTAAAGCCTCTAAGCATTTCCAACACTTGGAAACTAGATGTCCTTCCTTGCCAAAAAATTGCAAGTATCTCCTGATTTCTTCTTATTCTTGGAGGAAGACTCGCCAGACTGTGAAGATTTCCCATGTTTCAGAGGAAATGGTTGTCTAGAATCAGACTTAGGAGGTGGCTTGGAAGAATGCTCACTGCCTACAGAATTCTTCTTTGGCTTCAATTTCTTCTTTTGCTTCTCCTTAGAGGACTGAGCAACCAAGGCTTTGTTCTTGGACCTCGAGAGCACGTCCAGTTGGGAAAGGTGAGACTGCTCATGAGACAAATGGTCACAAAACACTTCAAAGGTAGGCATGGTGAAATGAGCACCCAAGCCATCCATGGTGGAGTAGAAAGCAGAGGAAAAAAACTAAAAGGGACCCTGAAGCTTTGAAAGGATCAAGTGAATGCACTCTGGGTCTGTCTTGATCTTTCCACACCCTTAGAGAATAGATCTGGTAGCCTTGAATTTGTTCACAAATTGTCAATGGTGGGAAAGGAATCAGGTGACAAGGAAATCAACTTTGCCTCAATTTGTAATGCCTGGATCTCATTATCTCTCCCAAAGAGAGCCTCAAACTTCAACCATATAGCTCAAGGAGTGAGCAAAGCATCAATGTGAAAAAGAAGACTGTCGGAAACATGTAATGAGAGAAAACCCATGGCCTCATCCATCTTGTTTCTATGTTAAAGAATCTCATAAGGATGCTACAATAGAGGTTGAACCTCATCCAAACAAGACCAAAACCCTTGTGCCCAAAGAAGCCTTGTGATGCGAGGCTTCCAAGTGTGATAGTTGTGTGATGTCAACAACTCAACTAAAGGATGTGCCATGAAACTTTGCACCTATACCTGCTTGTGTTTTTATTATTATGTGATCTTTCAGAATGGATAGAAGATGCAGAAGGGCTTGTTGGTTTTGAGAGTTTTTGTGTTCTATATTTTTGAGATAAATGACAGAAAGCAAGAAAAAAAACACCCCCCCACAAGAGATAAACCCAAACCCTAGTACATACTGGTGAGAAGGAAGCAGTGCATAAGCAAAAAAGCTTCAAACTGAAATCTCATATACCTTATTAAAAAAATGAGAAAAAAGATCACATATCTGAATAGAGCATGCTGAGAGCTTTCCAACTCCTATTTGTTTTTGAAAAATGCAGTCCGTTTGCCCAATCTACAGCCCCGGAAGTGCAAAAACGTGACCCCACTTTGACAAGAAAAAAGTACAGTCAAATAGAATAATTGGAAAAAAAATCCAACTTCACAAGGTCCGACTCAAAACCAGCTTTCCGAGACCTATTCATTTTCAAAAAAATGACTCTGTATGCTCAAGTTATGAAGAAAAAACCAACCCCCCCTAAAAAGGCAAGAGGGAGGTGGTCTGGTGGCAGGTCCGGGCGGAGGTGGCCCGTGGGCGGTGCTTCGGCAGTGGAGCAGCGAAGTTGGGAAGTGGCAAGGTTAGGGTGGCCGGTGGGACTGCATTTGCCGGTGGGTAGAGGCTGGTAGGGGTCGCCGGGGGCCGAGGGCCAGACACCGATGGGGGCTAGAGGCTAGCGAGGGAACCAAAACCCAAAAAAAAAAAATGATTTTTTTGAACAAAACTTTTCCAATTTGATTTTTTTTGTTTTTGTTTTTGATTTTTTTCAAAAAATCAAATTTCGGTCTGCATGTCGTAAAAAGGCAAAAAAAAATTCTCGAACCGTGTGCCAAGGTCGTATGGCCTGGTATAGAAAAAAAAATATACCCCCAAAGGCTCAAGTGTCGAAAGTGGTCAAGTTTTATATGACCATAGGGGTTTTTGGGCATTCTGAGCATGATGGTGAGGTTCGTTTAGGCCCAAAGTGCTTAGAAAAAAAATGCCTATCCCTAGATGCACAAAAAAACTTCTGAAAAAAAACCAAATCTACTTCTAATGCAAAAAAACTCAAAACAAGAATAGGTAGCTGTAGATCTGAAGCTTTGATACCATGTGAGAGTTTAGAAATACAACACCATAGGAGACCAAATGATCTTTGCAAGCCGAATAAACCTATTACAAGGAGAAGCAAGGAAGCAACGAAGAAAAACCAAATACACAGAAAATGCTCAAAAAGATGAGAGCTCTATATTCACAAAAAATGTGTAATAGAATAATGATACAAAAGAAAATATTCAACCTCTAATAGGTCAAGAAACCCTAAAAGGGAAAACCCTAGGCTTGCACATAATAATTAATAAAAGAATTAATTATTATGCACCTAATGTTAGCTTAAGTATAAAAGAGATAAAGGGGAACTTAATTAATTAAGCAAATGTTGTTTAATTATTCAAGTAAAGACCCGATTACTCTAACAGATTCAGCTAGTGGATCCGACAATAGAAAGGAATGGGTATTTTTGACTATCAATGAAGATGATCCAACACCTATTATTCAAAATGAGGAAAAGGCCCTTGCTACTAAAATTGAAGACAAGTATGAATGGGTGATAGACAGTGGATGTTCACATCATATGACTGAAGATAAAAGGAAGTTTTTATCTTTGCAAGAATTTGATGGTGGACTAGTTAGATTTGGAGATGACAAATCATGTATGACCAAAGGAAGAGGAACTATATCATTGGATGGTAAAAATAACATGAATATTGTTTATTATGTTGAAGGTTTAGGGCATAATCTTTTGAGTGTAGGACAGTTGGTGGATAAGGGATTTCAATTTCAGTTGAAAGATGGAAAATACAAAATCATTAACAGATCTGGATTGGAGATTGCAACCGGTACACAAACTAAAGGTAACATCTTTCATTTGATCTATGGTGAGAAGACATGTTTGATTGCACAAGTTGATGAGATTTGGTTATGGCATAATAGGTTGTGTCATGTGAATATTGATTGCATTGTAAAGATCAATTCAACTAAGGTTGTTCGAGATATACCTAAGATTGTGAAGCCCTATAATCCAGTATGTAAGGAATGTCAAATGGGAAAGCAAGTCAGAACTTATTTTAAGAGTATGCAAGACAAATATAATGATTTTTTTTATCTTATTCATACTAATTTGTGTGGTCTTGCTAGAATAAAGAGTTTTCAGGGTGATAGATATTTCATGCTAATCATTGAAGACTATTCTAGAATATTGTGGGTTACTTTTCTAAGGGATAAATCTGAAGCTTTTGAAAAGTTTAAGATCTTTAAAGCTAAAGTTGAGATAGAGATAGGGTTGAATATTAAATGCTTAAGGTCAGATCAGGGAGGTGAATTGACATCCAGTGAATTTAACAGTTATTGTGAGAAGCATGGGATAAGGAGACAAATGTCTGCTCCTTGAACACCTCAGTAGAATGGTGTTGTGTAAAGAAATAATAAAACTGAAGAGGGGGAAATGGATTAGAAGGTCAAATGATCAAAACATAATGAAATAAACATGAAAATACTAAAAAACATCAAGAGACCATTTTACTTTGCTATTTTACCTTCTCCTTCAGATTGAGCTTGTTTAAGTGAAGGCGCCCCTTGATGATGCTCCACTTGATATGTTCCTTGCTTGATTTTGGATGTGGAATGCTCTCCTTTGTGCTCAACAAGGTGGATTGAAGGATTTGATAGGATTGGATTTGAATGATGGATTAAATATTTGATAGATTTGAGGGAGGATTAGAAGAGGATGAGAGAAGAAATAGGCAGCATGACAATGCATGAGAAGTGGATGATTTGTGAGGATAATAAGCTCCAATTTATAGATTGGAGGAGGCCAATGGAGGGCCAAGATTGATTTGATTATGAATGGTTGAGATTTATTTTAGATAGAAGGCATGGATCAAGGGTGCCTTGGGAAAATAAATAGGAATATAAAATTCCTTTGGAAAAAGGGGGGAGAAATTTGAATTTCAAACTTGAGGAATTAAAAATTCCAAAATAAGGATGCATTGAGGGATTCAAAGAAATTTGAATTTCTTTGAGAGGCTCAATGTTAATGTGACATGAGTGGGAATTAAAAATAGGAGAATAATGATAAGCATGATTATGAGAGATTCTAGAAAGGATTAATTAGGCTAAGTGGGATTAGGAAAAGTGATTTGTAGGAATCACATGACTAGGTTAATTAATTAGAATTAATTAACTGAGTGGGTTTAGAGGAAATAATTATTGAGATGACTTTAGAAGAATAGGGGAATAAATTATTTATTTGATAAATTAATTATTGGATAATAGTGACAGGATTAATTAAATTAGATTTAATTGATTCTAAGAGGAATAAGGATAACACAATTAAATTAATTAATTATGTTGATAGGCTTAAATTAATTAAATATTAATTTTAGGTGTCTACAAGAACTATCTTGGATGTAGCCAAAACTATAATGATGGAAGCTAATTTTCCTCATATCTATTGGAGAGAAGCTGTGAGCACGGTGGTATAGACATTTAACAGAGTTTATATCAAAAGAGACACCGGTAAGACACCATATGAGTTATGGTTTGGTCATACACCTATAGTTAAGTATTTCAGAATCTTTGGTAGTAAATGCTATATTAAAAGAGATGATTCCATTGGAAAGTTTGATCCTAGATGTGATGAAGGGATATTTCTTGGTTATTCTAATGAAAACAAAGCATATAGATGTTATAACAAAACATTGCAGAGAATTGTGGAAAGTGCTAATGTGAAGGTGGATGAGTTGTACAAAGGTCAAATCAAAACTTATGAGAGAGAACTGGATGTGGAGATGATCATAACTGAACTGGTAGCACCTGTACCAGAATAGAATGTTGAACCAGTTACCCTGGTAGTATCATAAAATTAAATAATAAATGAAGGTTAGAGCAGAGGAATAGAAAGTTAGAAGACTCCTAGGTATGTAAGGTTAAATCATTCAGAAGATCAAATCATTAGAGGCAAGAACAAAGATGTAATGACAAGAAGAAGGTTGGGAACTAATGAGGTATGTTTAATTTCTCAAGTTGAATCGACATCAGTTATTGAAACTTGTACAGATGAATGTTGGATGAAATATATGGAAGAGGAATTAGATCAGATTGAGAAGAACAACACATGGACTTTAGTTCCCCGACCTAAAAATAAGAATGTTATTGGAAATAAATGGGTTTTTAGGAATAAAATGAATGAGGATGGACAAGTTGTGAGGAATAAGGCTAGATTGGTATGTAAAGGATATTCTCAAAAGGAAGGAATTGATTATGATGAGACTTTTGCTTTGGTAGCTAGGATTGAAGCTGTGAGATTATTTCTTTCTTATGATGTCCATAAGAAATACAAGGTTTATCATATGGATGTTAAGTGTGCATTTTTGAATGGAGATCTTGAATATGAAGTTTACATTGAGCAACCTAATGGATTTCCACTTTTAGATAATAAAAACATGGTTTGTAGATTAAGGGATTGAAACAAGCCCCTAGATCTTAGTGTGTGAGCTTGAATTTCATCATCAAAATGTTACCTATAATAAGTTAGTTTCACAAAATACAATGGAAATGCATACAAGAAATCCGAAAATCCACCAATGAAACTACATGAAATACATACTAAAACAAAACATTATTTTACCTTCATGGCTTATGTCTCATTATGTCCTAACTCCACTGTTCCTAGTTGCAGATGGTGTGCTCTCAAACAATGCATTGTTAGCTTCCAAGATGGCATATGAAGAATGGACTAATAACTTGTAGTTAACTGACACTATGATATGCAAATACTACATGATTATGCTAAAGTGATTATGCTAAAATGTTATATGATATTTGCTATTACTATTTGCTATTTTCTTCAAAAACTCATGGATGCATATGATCAATTTCAAGACTAACTTGAAGATTCTTGAAGATTAACTCTCTCAACTGAAGCTCTTGATTTTATAGACTTTGAGAGGATAAGATGATGTGGCTCAGATCAATGGTCCAGATCAATCTACAGATTTGAATGGCTGTGAGCAAAGGTGAAGGTTGAGAGAAAGGGGGAAGGAGAAGATAAGTGTCACTCATCTCACCTTGACTGGGTTGCTGACTGAGGGAATCTAGGGATGGTTGGAGAAGATTTAGGCATGATAGGACAAGTGGACTCAAGTCCTTCCTAAGATGTAGGGGCTGTTGGAGAGAGTATAGGAAATGGTTATGCAATGTGTGTACGTACACAATTTTCATTAAGTTTGGAAGTTGAAGATAAATGATGAATTAATATTTAAGAAATATTAATTTCCTTAGCCACATGTTTGATGAGTTGGCAAAGGGAAGATGAAGTGTAGATGGAAGAATGAGTTGGATAAGGGATTAAATAATTTAGAAATTATTTAATATTTGAGACTATAGGATAGGAGAATAACTATTAAATATTGGATATTTAATTGATTGGAAGAGATAACTAAATATTAGATATTTAATTAACTTCGTTAAAAGAATAATTAAATATTAGATATTTAATTAATTAGAAGAATAGAATAGATGAATTAATTAATAAAATATTAATTAATAGAAAGACATGAAAATGAATTAAATAAATTAATCTTTTCAAATTAACTATTTAAAAGAAGAAGAATTATTAAATAAATATAAAATATTTATTTAATTGCTCTTAGCCAATTTTAGGTGTATACACTTAGTATACTAGATTGGACAAATATCTTTTGAAGCTTGGTTTCACTAAAGGTAATGTTGATACTAACTTATATTATAAGATTACTGATGATGACATATTGATTGTTGAAGTCTTTGTTGATGATATCATATTTGAAGGTGAGGATAAGTTATGTATGGAATTCTCTAAAAATATGAAGAATGAATTTGAGATGTCTATGATTGGGGAGATTAAAAAATTCTTAGGTTTGCAGATTACTCTGAATGATAAAGGTATTTTCATCTGTCAAACTAAGTATGCTAAAGAGTTGTTGAAGAAATTTGGCATGGAAAATTCCAAACCGGTTGTACCCCTATGGTTACAAGTGAGAAATTGACGAAGAATGATGCATCAGCTCATCCTACAAGGTATAAATCTATGATTAGAGGTTTGTTATATCTAACTCAGACTAAATCGAATATAATGAATGTAGTTTGTATTGCATCAAAATATCAGAGTGATCCTAGAGAGAATCATGTGAGTGCAGTGAAAAGGATTTTTAGGTATTTGCAAGGAACAACTGAGTATGGTTTGTGGTATCCTAAAAATGATTACTTTACACTGTGTGCATATGTAGATGCTGACTAGGCTAGAGATGTTGTTGACCAGAAGAGCACATCCGGTGGAGCTTTCTTTCTTGGAAAGAAACTTGTTTCATGGATCAACAATAAATAGTCATGTACTTCTTTATCTAGTGTTGAAGCTAAGTATGTTGTTGTTGTTGCTACTAACTGTACACAAGTTCTATGGATGAAGAAAATGTTGAAGGATATAAGGGTGGATTGTAATGAACTGGTAGTTATTCACTATGATAACTCTGATACTACTGACATATCAAAGAATCTGGTATTTCATTCTAAGACTAAGCACATTTCTATCAAGTATAATTTTTTGAAGGAGAAGGTGGAAGAAAATGAAGTCAGACTGGTTTATGTGAACACTAAAGAGAAGATTACAAATATCTTCACTAAACCTTTTCCTAAGGAATCATTTGAGTACTTCAGAGACAAATTGGGAGTTTCTGCCACTCTGATAGAGACTCGAGTGATGCTAATATGCATCAGTCCTGTATGCATTTATCAGTGCTATTATTCATTTCTAGATTGATTTGGTGGTGCTACTACATAGGGGGAGTAGTCAGCTGTGTGTTTCAAAGGTATTATGACTTTTTTTTTATTTTTATGTCAGATTTTTGGCATTGATGTCAAAGGGGGAGATATGTTTATTTTAAAAATAGAACTTAACAAGGATATCATTCACAAGGGGAGTTTGGTTTGTTGGTTCAGAACTTCATTGTCATATCATTTTGGGGAGATCGTTGGATGACTTCCATTGGGGGAGACTTGTTTGCCACTTCTTGTCACTTGGATGCTTTTCACCTCTAGTGTTGCCATCAATGCCAAAGGGGGATATTGTTGGCAATTTGGAGGAATTGATTATGTGTTGCATTCATGTTTGTCATTGATGTCAACACTAGTTGTTTGGTTGTCTACTGGCTTCCGATAGAGTGGTTGGATTATCATGTTGATCTAGAGATTTGTCTCTGGTTTTGGTTTGTTGTTGGAATTGGTTTGGATTGGTTATTCATGTATTCCTGATGTGTATCACATTCAATTGGTTTGGGATTTGATTATTTGGATGCTATCATATTTTCTAGTAAGCCTTTTGGTTACCGGTAAGGGTTCTACCGATAATGCTTTAATGAAGATCTTTTGGTGAAACAGATAAGTAGTGTTGGTGTGGCTTCTACAAGGTTATCAGGATGCTGATGATTCTCATGTTCATTTTCTAGTTGATCGTGGTCTTTCATTTGGCTTATGGCGACCTATTTTGGGTTTGGTCGTTATTCTATTAGGTTATGGATAGGTTTATGTAACATGTTGGTTGATGCTTCTAATGCATCACCGGTTGGATTTACTATTTGGTTTATGTTGTTTTGGTCTTAGGATGACTTTCTTTATCATTGGTTTGCAATATTATGTAATGGATCTATTGTATTATCTTTTAGTTGGCTGACCTAATTGTTTAGGTTTCGGGTTGGTATAAATATTGGTGCAGGAGCACCTAGTTTTGAGTCCAGTTTCTTCATTTTGGTGTGTTTGTTCATAGGTTGGTTTGGAGTGGTGAATAATAGTCTTCTCTTAGGTCTTAATATGTTTTTGTAGTGTTTGGGTAGGTTGAATATCCTTAGGACAATGCATTTGCTCAATTTTGGCTTGTAAGCCTAAAATGGCAAAATCTTGCATGTTGATGAAAAATGGCATATAAAAGCTTTGAGAATCAATGTAATGAGGTTGTTCAACACCTGGAGTAGATTGGAATACATTTTGAGACCATTTTTGAACTTTTACATTGCGATTGTCAAGAATTGGAGCAGCAACCCATACTTAATGTATTGATTACATTGTTGTACCTTTCTTGTTGTTTTGTACATGTTCTTGTAGTGCTCAGGAAGCAAATTGATTAGGTTATTTGTAGGTTTGAATTGAATTTCCAATTTTGTAATCTCTCAGCCTGAGTAAGGGTTTAAGAGGCCCAGACATGGTTCCATCTTGAAGTCCTTTGAGTCCTTCTCAATAACCCTTGGGAATCGAGCCATGGAGCCTTTTTATAGTGTATATAGCTTTTATTTTCCTTTGGAGGTCATTGAAAGGCCAATGAGCATCATTTCCTAGGAGAGCTCAGTCATAGGTTGGTTAGGAAATGAATGAGTAGGATTGGAGTTGCAGAGTGTTTGGGATGAACAAGTGATGTGTGGCAGATCAAGGAAGACACCTAACCCTTGGAAAAAGACCAAAACAAGCCCAAAACCACCTAAAACAAGCATTTCTCAGGTTCTGTACCTATATGATCAAACTAAGTTTCTTAAATTAAAAATTTGGAAAGTAATTCTAAAAGGGTATCCTAATCAGCAAAGAGTTTGTCTGGTTCTTTGGATAAATTGGGAGAAAATCCACAAAAACCAATTAGGTAGGGCTAATTGGGGCTCTAGGGCTACTAGGCCAAGAAAATAGGAAAAGGAAGGAGCGATGGGGAAAATAATTAAACCCTCACTCAAAACCAATTGATTGACCTTGAAAAACATCCCAAGTACCTACTACACCCTCTGCAAGAACTTTTTAAGAGTTTTAGAGTGTAAGGTTGGATTTACCCTGGTGAATCTCAACCATGCTCGAGCAACAAGTGAGCACATCTGGATCGGGAGCACTCCTAGAGAGATTAGGTGTATAAATTGACTAGAAGACAATATGAACAAAGTATGAATCCCACAAGGATAACATCTGACTGCCCTTAAGCAAGGAAATATCTCTCTTTGAGTAACCTCCCCATCATAGTGTTATCAAAGATTCCAAGATTTGGGAAGAAACCAGCATATGACAGGCATTGAATCAGTAGGAGAGAATACTGTTGACTCTAAATTTTTCTTTGGGAAAAAATAGCCTTATGGGAAATTCAGTGATGGGGAACCAATTTGCGCAGGAAACATTGAATGACCTCCAGGATTGAGAAGTTTGCTCTTCCTTGGGTTTCGAGGAAAGGGGAAGAAACAAATACTTTTAAAAGTAACACTAAACTACTTGGGCGATACGGCATATCATTAAGAGACAATGAACCAATGGAAATAAGTCCCTTCAACAATTTATCAATTCGGATCAAGAACATAAACAAAGCCACAACCAAGTTTACTTGAAAAACATACGGAAATACTCATCACGCATTCATCAGATAACAAGTATAGAAACATAGTTTAATTAGTGAAGTCTTGGATAAAAATATTCCCAAAGTTATCAAAATTTTCAACACAGGAGCATAGAAAATACCATTAACATCATACTAAAAGAGACATTATAAAGGTTGTAGACACAATTTGAATAATCTTCTTCTAGCAGGGTCAAAATAGTTTTTAAAGGCTGGAAACAAAAGAAAACCCCTACTTCACAAACTGGACTGTTCTTCTTTCTTTTTTAAGTTTTGAACTTCCCTACACAAGGGAAAAAACCACATTTAAAGAGATCCTCACTTCTAAAAATAGTTCCCTAAAATGCCAAAATGGCACAACCCCTTCATAACAGAAAACATGCATGTCACTACGGAGACTATACCCAGCAAAACAAACCCTGAAATTCTACTTTTCACCTGCAATGATCTGTAGGTTACCATGAACTGAAAATATTCTGCTAACCATGAACGAGCTATGGAAAGAGACATAACCGCAAGAAACCATTCGCATATTGCGTTAATGAGTGGGCCTGCCAAATAACAGTCAGCACACATTGCCATTTGTAACCCTCGCACTGCTTCAAAAATTGGACACCAAAGATGAATCAAGGGAGCAATGCCATGCCACCAAATGTCCTACACGCTTTGCCCTACTGGCTAAAAGTGATAACAACCAGGCCCACTAAAAAACCTAGACTGGGGGAAAAATAAAGTGAACATTTCTTGGCGACTAACAAGGGAAATTCTGCCTGCAGAATAGAAGAACCAAAAATTACTGGCTTCACAGACTAGATTTCAAGCCACAATAGGACGGAAAAGATCAAAAGCCTATTGAAAAGGTAGCCATTCATCTTCAGAGAGTGTAACTTGTGCTTCCAAATCTTGGAAATATTGATCCAGGCAGATTACTTCATCAAGGGTGATGGGATGGTGTTAGGGATAGACTAGCCTAGTCTATGCTCTTGGATCCTTCCCTTGGATCACCTGGTGTTCTCTTCACACCCTAGGGTCTCTAGGACTTCCCTTGCTTGAGGAATCCTCTGACCTTGCCCAATCCACCCACCAATGAGTTGCAATGCTGCTCCTAAGGTCTCACCTACTCATGAGACTCAAAACCCCTTACTATGGCTAATAAGGGCTTGGCTTGTCCTACTGCTTCCTAGGTCTTAGCAAGGTTAGGTCAGGTCTATTTCATGGTTTTCCACCCATTCATGTGCCCCCAAGAGGTTTCAAGATTCCAACCCCTTACCAATTTCACTATTTTGTGTTTTTGCCTACAAAATAGGGCTACAAGGATTTTGACCAATTAGGCCTCCTAACCGGTCCTTTAGGGCTCCCTCTCACAAACGATGCACAAACTATCCAAACTCCCAAAATGGACTACCATTAATTTGGCAAGGTCTCAAGGATTTCTCTGGTTTTGGGCCTCCAAGTGCCCGTACAGTGCATAGGGCAAATTTTGGGGCTTTTAAGGGTTTTGTGAGGGTTTTTATGGTCTGCCTGGGTCACAGTGGATGTTTTGGGTTTTAACCACCTTGTTTGGATTGGTGGAGGCTTCTCCTTCACACCATTGGTGCTTCACACACTCCTCTACACCTCCTCCAAAGGGTGCACTCTCCTCTAACCAACCTTTCTCTCTCAAACCCCTGCACCAACAACCATTCCTAATCGGGCACTGTCCAATCTCGCCTAGGAGTGGCTAAATGGTTGGCTTCCCTGCATCCTCAAAGGCCCTTCTTGCATTGAATTATAGTACAAGGTCTTCTCTTCCATTCCCCATGGTTTCAAGGTGGTTCCACAATGGGGAATGGAGTTATGCATCCATTTACACAAACCAGTCCAAAATTGGACAGTGAGAAGACAATTTTTAAAATATTTACAAACACACCTCACTCACAAATAAAAACCTATTATAAATGCTCAAAATGAGAGTAAAAACACCATACAAGACACTCCTCATAGTTTTGTATGCAAATCAATCCATTAACTTGCTCAATTGCTTCATTCAAACTGACTGGTAACCAACAAACAGTCACAGTCAAGCTTTTCTTACTTGGGCCGTACCACAATGATTAAACCCCCCATATTTCAGGGTTTGAAACATCTTATACTACCTAGACCTAGGTCAGTGTGCCAAAATTAGGGCTCTCCATGCTCAATAAGGGTCTTTGACCTTTTGGGTGGAAAAGTTGCTTGACAACTTTTAAAAGTTGTCATGCAACTTTTGCATCTTTTGAGCAACTTTGCCATTGTTGCTTTTCATGACTCCTAGGCCTATTTTAGGCTATCCTAAGGACATCAACATACCAATGAGGCCTAACACACATCCAAGGCACACTCAACCTCTCTTGCATAAGAAATCACAACAAAAACACTAAGGACCTAAAACTAGGACCTAGTCAAGAACAAATGAGCTCATGGCTCTTATTACATATACAATGGCTTCAAAAGAAGCATAACCCCAACAAAACAAAGAAGGAGGAAGATCTTGGAAGGGTGCTCCTACACCAAAGGGGTAGAGGCATAGGCTCCTCTTGAACCTGGTTTAGGAGAGCAGAGAGCTGGGCTAGAGGATGCAGAAGACATTCTACCTCATTTACTGAAATAGGACTTCCCAGTCGTGATAGCAAAGCTCTATCTTGCTGCACATTTTTTACTTGTTGCAAAACTTGTTCAATCCATAGCACAGAACCATCTGTAGGGAAAGGAGAAGGTAGGCCTAAAGAAACAAATTTCTCGATACACCACTTGATGTCTAGTACTGAAAATTGCAAAGGTGCTAGAGCCACTGACACCTACATAATTATCCTATGTCGGTTTATGAAGACATTAGTCTTTTTGATTAATTGTCAGTGATTCGCAATTCCTTTCTCCCTAAGCTCCTCCTCCTAAGTGGAATAAAGCAATTGGATAATATCCTAGGCTATTGGGAACTTTGGACTGATGACAAGCATAGAACTATTAATCAGGTGCCCAGCCTCAGCACAGAGGGACTGTGCATCACTAAGAAATCTTAATACCGGTTGCAAGGATGGGTAGTACTATTTCATTCTTTCCCAATGGGAAACATACAGCTCTGTCAGCATGGTAGAGAAGTCTAGAGAAATCTGCTACAGAGGTGGGAGACTCAGTAATCGAGATACTTCCTTATCTTTCATAATCATCTCCTACTGGAGCTACTGGCTTTTGCTTTGTTCAATGGCCACTTGGTTTTCCAAGGCTAAGATTTTTGCCTCCCCGGTCTTAACTCTCTACTGCAGCTGCAATACATGACTTTGCTCCTGCTGCAGAAGAGTCTCTAATTCTGAAACATGATTAGCGGATTGTTCAAGGTTGGTTTCTCTCTCCTTTAGCTCAGCCTCAAAATTTGTCTTTTCCTTTGACCGTGACACCTGGGCCTCACTCAGTTGATGGGCATAATCCTCTTTGAAAAGGTTTTCTTCATGTTATTGCATCTGAACCTAGGCAACGTCCTTGGAGGCAGCTTTCAATCATTCTATCTCAGAGTCTTTATCTTACAATTCCTTCAGGGCCACATTTCTTGTCACTTCTTGACCTTTTAGCTGAGAACCTATGCTATTAAGAGCCAACTGTAACTTTCCTTTTTCTAAATTAGCCTGAGTTAGTAGGCTCTGCAGACAATTGATCTTTGATACCCGATTCTTATCCTCCTTCCTCTGCTAGGAAAGGGAATCATGGAGGCTAGTATTCTCTGCTTGGAGCTTTTCTAAATAATGGCTTTTCTTGATAAAGTCCATGGATACTGCTTTGGAAGTCTCTTCCATCATTCTGACCTTGTCAGATGTTGTGGTGCTTTGGAGACTAATGCCCATTGCCTGTAGTTCATAATCATCAGGCCTCATCTGGGACTCTGGCTTGTCAACCTTGGGAACTAGATTTGCAAAGTAAAGGCAATCCCTTTGCTCACTGAAATGGGTTTACAAGAAAGGGTGAGCATGATGAGCACCTTCTTTCTCCTTCCGCTTATTGGTCTTACTCGAACTGACGGCTCTATCATAAACAACCTACTGCTGGAAACTATCTGGATGATCGATGGCTTGACCTGCAAAAACTGCACCGGGAGGGACTGCAAAACGGAAATGCGAAAAAGGGTTAGTGAAAGGAGATTGAACCGGATGATTCATAGCCAACGGAGAAAATAACGAGACAAACGAAAAAGGGCTGGCAGACGTCGCAGCCATACTCTGGGGGGCAATTCTTCAAAACCTAGCCTATGCGACACAGGGATTGCTTCTGATGTGGGCGACTGAAAAGACATAGATATGGAAACTGTGCCTGGGAAAGGAATGGAAGCTTGTGTGAGCACATCTTGGGGCTAAACCGGCATACCCGTCGAGGCCAAAGTGAGAGCAGTAGGGACTGAGGTTTGCATCATGGGCGCGGGGGCAATTGCGAGAACATCCGAAAAATTGGAAGAAGGGAAAAAAGGGCGTACCTGATCAACAGAAGGACACAACAGCCAAAGATCTGCAGATGCTACCGTCGATGGATTAGGTGCAACCCCTTTCATCCCACTGAGACATAGCTTCTTCTTTGGAAGGCCCTCTGAGGATTGCTTTTTAGATCGCCTCTTACTAGACTGCGAGTGAGGCCTGCGAGTTGCACTGTCTAAAGAAAGAGAGACCTCTGGCTCCTACTCTTGCCCATTGATATTTATAATACCAATCTCTTGCTAGGCAGCTGTCTTAGGAGATGAGTCACCACGTGAGGAACTATCACCTGTCTCATCGTCAGATTTATTTACTTTGCTCCATTCTTGTTCAAAATGCTCATCTAAGGGTGCATTTCCAAGGCTAGCTCTAAGCTGATTTATCTCCTGACGGTAGACCCAAAAATTTCCCTTTTCTTTCTGGGCCAGGATAGAGTTTTCATGCCCTCCAACAACACCCAAGGAATCGGCTTCGTGGGGTTGAACCTTTGCACTAGTGAATAAAATTTTAACCAAGGGGGACGATCTAAAATAGGAAAATCATCAGGACCCACATATTTGCTTGGGTCATTAATCTAGGGATTTGTACGTTCCGTCCATGAGTCCCGAGGCTCATGCCTCATAGCATTTTTCCTTTTTCTTAAGCAGCCACTAGGGTCGTAACTCCAAAAGTCATCAATTACCACGAATCTCAGTTGCACCATCTTTGAGGTCAGGATTCCCTCCGCTACTTTTTTTCTTACTAGAGTAATTGGACCAATAGCCTTGTTATCCTCAGTAATGGAGGTATCATGATTCCCAGCACCAATTTCTTGCTCAACTCTCACCAGTTGCCTTGCCATTTCCAGAGTTAGGGTTCAGTCCGTCACATAAGTGGGTAACCGGAAAGGATCCTCAGCAAACCCATGCACACGAATGAAAGAGAAATTAGGACCCACGAACCAGTCGCAAGGAGGGTGTTCATTCTGCATCTAGTTCATTTGAATCTATGAGAAACGGGCTAGAGGCTTGTCAGGAATCACTCCAAAATCTTTGAGCACGGGGGCCAAGAACAAATCTGAAATATTGGTATGAATCATAAGAGGCTAGCAATAGAGGTGTCCAACAAGACACTGGCATTACACTTCCTACCTCATCGTAAGTGGCCAAGCGCATGAACTGTGCGAAGAAAGCTTCATTTTGATGCAGAAGTAGATGCACCACCACTGAAGAGAATCTGAAGTATCACAATTGTTGAAACTCGGATAACTGCTTAACCATGGCCTTAGAAATAGTCATAGAGAAGTCGAAGTGGAAAGGCTCTATTTGCTTCATGCATTTAAAAAGAAAACCCATCATGGAAGCTGTGATATCATGGTCGCTATCATGACCACATAGTCATGCTAGGGTAGATGAGATATCTCTAAGGTCATCTTGCTTTAGATCACTATAGGACAAAGGGAACTTTGAAAGCCGCACCGACAAACTTTGGTTGAAGGCATTTTGACAGAAAACTAAGGCGTCTCTCCTGGTACCCCAGAATTCTTCCATGGATCTTTATGAGAAAACTTCAGTGTTTTCAAGGATTGGAGAGAATATCATTTCCCTAATGGCCTCTAGAGATATGATCGATTTTAGGTGCGAGCCACTGACAAAACACAAGGCAGGATCAAAAGACTCTGCACAAGCGGCCACAAGTTCGGGGCAATAGGGAACTGCAGGAACCAAAGATTAAGGAGTACCACTCTTCCAGAAATGTACCGCTATGGAATGAGGATCATTTCTGTGATGGAGCATCCTCGAACAAGCAGCCTCTCTAAGGTTTTTGGGTTGCCTTCGGACCTCGGGCTCATAGATATTTTCTAAAGAATCCAGAACAACTGATGAATTTTGGGTTGTTGTTTTATTTTTGGCTTTCATCTTTGGATACTCTTTCTTTGGGGGAATAGTGTGCAAGGAGTAAGATAGTTCTTCAAAAACATTAACCCAGAAACCTCTGGGAGCAGCCCTCGCAGACAAAGCCTCGGGATCCATATAGGTGGACAATCTTCCTTTCCCTTTTGCTAGAAAGCCAGAAATGAGATGAGAACCTGCACGTCTTCCTCTGGCCTCACTTTTAAATAACAAAACAAAATAGATTGGTGACCAGGATAACCTTTGAAATTTAAATGCATGACATGCCTTGTTTCTCGTGAAAGCTAAGGATAGGCTAATACGCGTGCCAACTCAAAATGCTATTGCGATCAAACTCCATGAAAGAGGGGATCTGTCATTCCCACTTTCCTAAAAAACTACTTGGTTGCTTTGACATTCCTCAAGAAACATTTCTCAGGAAAAATCTTTCTTCGATCAAGAGGATCGATCAGAACTAATGGCCACATGAGCTAAAACAGGCTGGTGGAGCTTTCACATTTAGAGGCAACGTACCTGAATGTACATGTGACTCTTTACTTTCATCCATCTATCTCTTTGAGGTGACTGAAGAGATGTCGGTATCTTGAAAATAATCCCATTCGCATGATGCGAATTAATAGAGGCGTGACAGAGACATTGGAATTAGGGAATAGGTAAGCTCTAGTTGCCAATCACTTACTTGCCAAGATTTTTGCTATAAATATGTCTTTTCAGACATTCTTTCACCACAAAGTGAGCTCTAATGGTGGAGCTTCTGAAGAAATGGATACTCCAGTTTGGCTTGTCAGCAGAAGGGCACAAGTCGCTTTCCTGGGGAACATATCAGACCAGAGGCTACAAGGGATGACGCGGAGGAAGAACCCACTAATAATTGCCGCTATCAAATGGATACTTGGGGAAGATTTCATTGGTAATCCAGACCGATACCGGGTAAATACGGATATTTTCTCGTGCTTCGTGGATTCTCTACTAGATTGCGGTCAGCCTGGGTTACTAATGACACAGCTGACTCAAGCGCTTTTTCCTGCAGACTACCTAGGTGGCCTTGAAGATGTAGTCCCGTACCATGTACCTTTCCTAGGACTCCCTGTGGCGTCCGACTTGGAGCGGTTCATCTCACAGAATGAAGAAGTGGAGTGGCATCCACTTATCAATGGTTTGAAAACTATGACGTTGTCTTCTCATAAATACCACGCTGAGCTTGCTGTAAAATTCCTCCTGCGAGTCCATATGATAGTCTCCATTCTGGAAGGCATGGACTAGTATACTAGATTCAGGGACTACATTTTCCCCAGGATTCTGATGCCGAATCAACAGCCTAACCCGGTGGTTATATTCATGCACGGGGAGATTGAGATCTCTTCTGACTCAAAATGACCAAAGGAAGAAGAGGATTCTGATACTGAGGAAGAATACACTTAAGATAGCCTCTAAAAAGAGTGGCAAAACACGACCTGCTTTTGAACCGCAAGATGTAAACAAAAGTGAGGCCGAGGGCCCACACATTTTGTAACAACAATACAAGAAAGTCTTAATATAATGATATTACTTTTCTCTTATCTAAGCTTTCTCTTTTGATGTTTGTTGGGCTGGAAATAATTAAAATAAATACACACCACATATATGCACATAATGTACATTATTTACTTGAAAAGGGAAGGGGACCCTTAATAAAAAGGTTTGAGCTGAAAACCGTTAACCAGGATGGAGAGGGGGTCTCCATTCATATCTTCTAACTCAAAAGCATTGAAACCCTTGCACCTCATGATGCAGAAAGGACCCTCCCATAGATAGTCAAATTTGGCATGCTGACCTGGTTTCGCCATCCTCTCATTGTACTTCAAAACAAGGTCTTTGAGGGCGAAAATCACATCAAAACTCTTTTTACTATCAAACCACCTTTTTACGACTTCTTGTCTATCTTGGAGAGCTATGAAGGGGGCCTCTCTTGCTTCCTCTAGCTCCATAATCTCCGCTAACCTTACGACCATTGGACCATTTTCGGTGATATCCATGGATTTTAGCAATTGCAACGCCAGAATTTCCAGCGACAAGGGGAAAAGTGCATCTTTCCCGTATACCAGCTTGTACAGGGAGAATTTTAGAATCTATTTGGGTGTTATGTAGTCTGCCCATAATGCACTCCTTAAGTGATGGTGCCACTCCCTCTTATATTTTGCACCTATCGTCTTGATAAGTCAGATCAGGTTCTTATTAGTAGATTCGGCAAGACTATTCCCTTGAGGGTAGTAGTTAGAGGAGGTCTTGAGGTAAATACCTCTGCTAAGAGCGAACTGTGTGATTCATGAGACTGTGAAGGCACGCATGTTGTCTGATATAATAGTTTTTGGGGGGCCGAACTGACAAGTCAGATCTTCTAGGAAAAACAACACTTCACCTTTAGATGAATTTCGCAGAGGGACAGCCTCAAACCATCTGGTGAAATCATCGGTAGCGGTCAGGATCCATTTATGTCTGGCTAAACTTGGAGGATTGATCATCCCGAAAAAATTGAGGCCCCATTGAGCAAAGGGCTCTTCCAGTGACACGGGTCTAAGTGGCATGGCCGCTTTCTTACCTCTCCCGGTATAATATTGGCACTCTTTGCATCCTCTTACTAGGATGTGTACATCTTTGAACATGGACAGCCAAAAGTACCCGGCTTGGGTAATTTTGATAGTGATCATGGGTGCAGAGAAAAGGCCTCTAGAGGGGCCATAGTGAAATTCTTGGAGGATTTTATCAGCCTGGCTTCGGTCCACACATCGGAGTAGAACTCCGTCAAAATTTCTTTTGAAAAAAATTCCATTTATTAGGCGAAAACCACTATTTTGGAGTCGGTAGAATCTTCTCTTAGCCGGGGGAAGATTTTTGGGAAAGATTCCTGTCTTCATAAAATGCTTCCTTTTGTCAATCCAACTATCACTGGGGTTGTCAAGCATAAGCATAACTATGTCTTCTACGATGACTCTGAAACCATGGGTTTCACTGTGCTGCATTATATACTCACACAAGCCCCTCTCACGGACCAGCTTTGTAGGTTTAATATCAACATCATATTCTAAGATCTTAGTGATCCAATTTGCCCTTTTTTTTGTGATGTCACCCTCCATGATGTACTCCCTCACTACAAGATGAGCGACATACACCGTGGTCTTATTACAGGCAATGAAATGTCTGAATTTCTTCAGTCCTTTTACAGCAACTAAGGCTTGCTTTACCACAAAGTTGTAACGGAGCTCATAATCTTTGAGAGTCATTGAATGGAAGGATATGGGGTGTTCTCCTCCCTTTTGTGTGTCCTTTTGAGTTAACACCATGGTGATACTATGCTAACCAGAATAGACGTACATTATAAAATCCTTGGACATGTCTGGATTAGATAACACTGGGGCTGAACAGATGGCAAATTTTATTTGGTCGAAAGCAATTTTGGCTTCAGCGGTCCATTTAAAATGTATATCCTTTTTTAGCATGAGGGTAATGGATCTTATTATTCCAGCGAAGTCGGGGATGAAGTGACTGACAAAATTGACCTTTCCTAGGAATGATTGCACTCCCTTTTTTTTGACCGAAAGGAGGAGCTCTTTGATAGCCTTGACCCAGTCTAGATCAATAGAGATGCCTTCTTTAGAAACTATATGTCCCAACAACTTCCCTTGAGGAACTCCAAAGATACATTTTTTTGGGTTCAAGGAGATTCCGAATTCAAGACATTTTTGCAGGACTAACTCAAGATGATCAAAGTGATCTTCCCGATGCCTGGAAAACACGGTCAGGTCATCTAAATATATCAAGATAATCTTATTAATTAGCTCTTTGAAAGCCAAATCCATGGCCCTTTGGAAAGTGGCTCCAGCATTTGACAAGCCAAAGGGCATCTTTTGATATGCAAACGTTCCCCATTTGGTAGTGAAAGTTGTCTTGTGTTGATCCTCTACTTTCACACTTACTTGGTTATATCCTGAGAAACCATCAAGCATAGAGAACATTTTTGATCCAGCTACAGTGCTTAATAATTGCTCCATCGATGGCAAGGGATAATGATCCTTGAGTGATGCTCGATTCAGGTCTCAAAAGTCCACACAGAGCCAAATAACTCCATTCTTTTTCCTAACAGGGACCAAATTTGACACCCATGTACTGTGCTTTATGGGGTAAATAATCCTTGATTCGATTAGTTTCTTCAACTCTTGAGCCATGAGGGATTCTATCTTGGGGTTGACCGGCCTCTTCTTCTGTCAGACTGGCTTAGCTTCATTTGTGAGTTCAATGGTGTGCTAGATGATGTTAGGATCATAACCTTTTAAATCGTCATAAGACCAAGTCATGACGCCTTCATACTCATCACAGTATTGGGTCAACTTCTCCCTGTCTTCAGAAGAAACACCTTTGCCCACTTTGAGGATTCTTCTGTTACCGACTGACATTTTAGCGTAATCTCCTTGGTCTGCTGTGAGCTTCCGCTTATCCTTCTTACCATCTTCATGATCAAAAAAGTTCTCTAGGGTAATCAAACCATTAGGGAGCTTGTTGGATTTTAACTAAATGATTTGGTTTCTATAAGCTTCTTTGATCCTAGGTTGCAGCTGATCGGCAAATTCTCCTAAGCTTTGAATGAACAGGGCAATCTGCTCATCACTTTCAAACACTTGCCAATATGTATCATTATCAGGAATAGTTGGATAGACCATGATACTGACTACTGGATGGTCGGATAAGAGGTCTACAGCTGGATCAAAATGAGCTCCTATAGTCGCCATGTGATCTGCTACAGTATTTAGTGTCTGAGGAATGCTTGTGATATTAAAAGCATCAAAACTTTCTATTAAATCCTAGACTCTGGAATGGTAAGAGCTCATGCGAACATGCTTGGCACTAGATATCGCTCGAACTTAGTGCACTACTAGTTCAGAATCACCGAGGACCTTTAGCTTTTTAATGCCCGTTTTTTCTGCCATGTTCAAACCTTGAATTAGCCCTTCGTACTTTGCTTCATTATTTGAACATGCAAACTGCAATCGAAAAGACTTTCAGATTTGATCGCCCATTGGAGCGGTGAGACAAACTCCAGCTCCGGAACCCATTTTGCATTTAGTGTCGTCGAAGTGTAAAGTCCATAGTGTCGAAGATAGTAGATCTTCGGAGAATGGATCTCTGGTGAGTTTTGGGATCAGCTGATCCTCTTCAAAAATGCAATAAGTACCTAGGCCAGTGGCATGGTAATTAGAGAAGGGGTCAGAGTCTATAAACTCATTTAGGAAAGCTTCTTGTTTGGGTGGGATTTCCCTAGTTACTTCTTCATCTTCTAAAAGCTCTATCACTTTTCGCTCATCATTGGTTATAGAAGTGTGGGTAGGCTCGAAATTGATCAAGGCTTGGTCAGCTATATGCTCAGCGTGAAAGGGCTCTGAAAGGATCTTCATCTTAGCGTCATGTTGGGTACAAAGGATAAGGTGGGACCAATCTAGGGACATATATCCTCCTATTTTAGAGTGAAATCTCGAGACAGACAGAGCCCGAAGATGAAAGGGATATCGATGACCACTACTTCTTGAGATACTGTTACACTCGAACATGCAAATAAAATCAAGGGGAGGCTTTTGATGAGACCTATCATTTGAACTTTATTCCCATCGAGTTGCATTACTCCCTTACTTAAAGGATCATACTTAATGTTTAATACTTCGGCAATTTGCTTAGGCATGACTGTGGTACTAGCACCAAAATCTATCATAGAGTTATGCAAAAGTTTATCTCCAACTATAAGGGTGAGGTAAAAAGGATTCGGCTTAGGTTTACCTTCTCCTGGTGCAATGGAGGGTGAGCTCTCATTGGTCAAAGTAGCAGGGAGACGCGCCTTGCTAACTGCTGGGGGGCAATCCATTCCACTCGTCTGAAGGAGTGGTAGAGCTATCGCACCCACATCCTTTTGATCATCGAACAATGCCTCTCTTGGCTTGCTTTTCTATTCTGGGATACTCAGGAGGTCCCATAGAGAGACATGAGCTAGAGCTTTCTTCTACTTCTCTACTACATCCAGTGCCAGGGGCATAAAAACCTTAGGCTCTTTGGGTTTATAAGGGATGAACTCCTTCCTAGGATAGGTCGAAGCGCTAACTGGTGGTTCTGGGGGCCTATTTATGGGCACTGATCTCATATTGTTGGCATCCTCCCCAGTCAAACACCTTTTAGAATGGAGGTTGTAATCCAAACGCACCACATGGGTTCCATCTTTTAGGGCTCCTACATCATTGGTTAATACTGTGTCGTCATCCTCCATCCATGAAAAAAGTGTGTGATCAGGAGCGATTTTCGTTTCTTGTTGTAATGACATTCCTTGCATCTGAGCCATGAAAGCCGCATTATCCATGCCCGAAGATGTATACATAGATTCATCTGGTACTATACCTGAGTTCCTTTGTTCCACGACCTTCTGTTGCAAATTTCCCCTTGGGCAATTCCTCGGAGCATGAGCATTGTTGCATGGAAAACACCAAGAATTGGTATCGTCCGCCAAATTATTTTGACCTATAGTCAATTCCCTACCAACGTTTGGGTGGACGGCCTATAATGGATTAGGGACGGGGACAATTTAGCCATTCGGCAGGAGAGATTTCTCAGCCCGATAATTAGGATGTTGATAGGGAGGTCAGTTTCCTTGGAAGCTTTGCTGAAAAGGGGGTTTGGTAGGAGAGACCTGGGCCCTTTTTAGGTTGACAATTTCATTAGAGAAGGATCTCAAAAGATTTTTCATATCATTGACCTTAGTAGCCAGAGAGGCGATTTGGGGAGTAACTTGAGGAGTAGGGAATGAGTACATAGACTGTGGAGCCAAGGTGCTCAGGGCATTTCAGGGAACACTGGAATTGTAGGGCAAGGTGCAAGCTTTCCAGCGTTGATAAAGTTATTTTCAGCCTGAACCACTAAGTCAAATGCCTACGGAAGAGTATTGCCCCCTAAGGATTGAATCATTACTGATATGTTGGAATTGAAAGCTTTTAGATAGAATAGGAAAGCCATATCTGCTGGGGGGCAGGCAGATAGTGGTATCCTTTGCCAGGTTTGCTGGAACCTCAGGTTGAAATCAGTTAATGCCTCTGTGGGAGCCCTTTTGATTGTAATGAGCTGGTGCATTAGCGATGATCTATCAGCTTTGTCTGAAAATCTCTAAAAGAAACGATCCCCCAACTGATCCCAGTCCCCTATAGTACTAGGGCCTAGAGATCTGAACTAGTCCAGAGCTTTCCCTTTGGAAGACACTATGAGCAACCTCAAAGCTACATTCTACTTGGTGATGCCATGTACAATACAAACAGTAGCCACATCTTACAAATGTTCTCTGGGGGTTTTATGACACTCTCCCATGAATTTAGGTATGGCCTTTAGCGCTGCCACCAGAATGGTTCCCCAAACTATAGGTGGAACTAAGGGAATGAGGGGGCTACCATTGTCCCATGTCACAAAATTTTGAGGAGGGACTTGTGCCATTACAGCATGTATAATAGTGGGGAGACCTTGTGGAGGCGAAACTGTGGCAGAATGGATGGTCACCAATGGAGGAAAAAGAAGATGAGGATGTAGGGTCGTTTGACTCCTGGTGACAGGCCTATGACTCATAAACTAGTTAGGAGATTGTGGTTTAAAATAATGGTCCCACCGGGCATGCCAGAAAAAGAACTGTTGACTCTAAATTTTGCTTTGGGAACAAACAGCCTTATGGGAAATTCAGTGTTGGGGAACCAATTTGCGTAGGAAACACTGAATGACCTCCGGGATTGAGAAGTCGGCTCTTCCTTGGGTTTCGAGGAAAGGGGAAAGAAACAAATACTTTTAAAAGTAACACTAAAATACTTGGGTGATACGCCAGATCATTAAGAGACAATGAACCAATGGAAATAAGTCCCTTCAACAATTTATCAATTTGGATCAAGAGCATAAACAAAGCCACAGCCAAGTTTACTTGAAAAACATATGGAAATACTCATCATGCATTCATCAGATAGCAAGTATAGAAACATAGTTTAATCAGTGAAGTCTTGGATAAAAATATTCCCAAAGTTATCAGAATTTTCAACACAGAAGCACAGAAAATACCATTAACATCATACTAAAAGAGACATCATAAAGGTCGTAGGCACAATTTGAATAATCTTCTTCTAGCAGGGTCAAAATAGTTTTTAAAGGCTGGAAACAAAAGAAAACCCCTACTTCGCAAACTGGATTGTTCTTCTTTCTTTTTTAAGTTTTGAACTTCCCTACACAAGGGAAAAAACCGCATTTAAAGAGATCCTCGCTTCTGAAAATAGTTCCCTAAAATACCAAAATGGCACAACCCCTTCATAACAGAAAACATGCATGTCGCTACGGAGGCTGTACCCAGCAAAACAAACTCTGAAATTCTACTTTTCGCCCGCAATGATCTGTACGTTACCATGAACTAAAAATATTCTGCTGATCGCGAATGGGCTGCGGAAAGAGACATAACCACAAGAAACTATTTGCATACTGCGTTAACGAGTGGGCCCACCAAAAATAGTCAGCACGCATTGCCATTTGTAACCCCCATGCTGCTTCAAAAACTGGACACCAAAGAGGAACCGAGGGAGCAACGTCGTGCTGCCAAGTGTCCTACGCGCTCTGCCCTGCTAGCTAAAAGCGATAACAACTAGGCCCGCTGAAAAACCTAGACCAAGGGAAAAATAAAGTGAACAAATAGTTTAAGGATGGTGACCAATGTAGAGTTATCAAAGAAGGTAGAAGACCAAGAAGAAGAAAATAGGCTACTCAGAGAAAGATTATTACAACTGGAGAGAAAACTAGATGCAGTTGTATATAAAACTGAGAAAGTGATAATCAAGGTCAATGAAGGGAAGGGCAAAGAAGTTGTGGAAGAGGATAGGACTCCTAAACAAGACCCTATTCTACCTAAAGAACCTTTCCTTAAAGCCATTAAAGCCTTAGGAGGAAAATCCCTAGAAGGAGTGCCACTTTTTGTGCAAAAACGGAGCCTGAAGTAATCCTCAAATGGATAGAGGGATTAGAGAATCACTTTGAATGTGATGAAATTAGTGAGGCATAAAAGGTGAAGGTAGCCAAGTCTAGATTGAGAGGGGTAGCATTAACTTGGTGGAAATTTATCCAAGAAGAGAGGCAAAAAGAGGGCAAGAATCCCATAGCTACGTGGAAGGGCATGTTAGCCAAGGTGAAAGAGGCATACATCCCTGAGGATTATGAGATCCAGTTGCACAAGAGGAGACAAAATTTGAGGCAAAGAGACTTGGATGTGAGCAGCTATACTGAGGAATTTGAGAAGTTGTGTCTAAGATCCAAGGTAGTAGAGGATGAGAACATCAAGGTAGCCAGATACTTAAATGGCTTGAGATGGAACATCTAAGAGGATTTAAGCTTGTTATGCCCCAACACTGTGCACAAGTGTTATCAGTTGGCACTAAGAGTGGAAGAAAAGAGCAAGAAGAAATAAGAACAAAGCAACAGAGGTAGAGGTAGGGGAAGAGATGGCAAAGGTCAGAGAGGTAGTTTTGGTAGAAGAAGCGTAGACCAAAGATCCCCAGGGGAATCCAAGTTGGTTGAGAAAAGTGGGGATTCCAATAGCAAGAATAGTTATAGAGGAAGGTCTAGTGGATCGGGAAGAGGGTCCTATTTTGCCACCATGAAGTGCTACAACTGCCATCAACTTGGACACTTGGCCTATAGATTCCCTGAGAAGTCTTCTCCATCCAAAGAAGGAGAGAGTAGAGTAAATTATGCTCAAGAGGATGCAACAAACATGAAAGCTTCAGAAGTAAGCTTGGATTCAGAGGTTGGAGAGAACCTCATGATAAGGAGAGTTCTGATCAAAGAACCGGTTAAAGAGGAACCTAGCCAAAGGAGATCCTTGTTCAGAGTAAAATATAAGATCATGGGAAAGGTACGTAGAGTGGTAGTGGATTCAGGGTCCATAAACAACATAGTGTCTGAGGAAGCGGTGAGTAAGATTAATTTGCCAAGAATCCCACATAGTGATCAGTATAGAGTTACATGACTCAACAAGGGGCAGCATGTTCTTGTAAATGAACAAACTTGGGTTGAGTTCACCATTGGAGGTTACAAAGAAAAAATCTTATGTGATATCTTACCCATGGATGCTTGCCACCTACTCCTAGGTAGGCCATGGTAGTTTGACAGAAAGGCAATACATCATGGAGAGAGGAATGCTTATACCTTCCAAAAAGATGGAACCACCTACAAAATCCAGTCCATAGGAGACCAAGTACAGGGCAGATCCAAAGGTCCTATTGTGTTGTTGGTTGGTGAGAAGGAGTTCATCAACACACTCAAAGAGGGAGAAGGAGTGGGGTTTTCCATTGTTATGAAGTCAAAAGAGGACAGAAAGGAGACAAAGGTGAGAAATCCTAAAGAATTGCAGCAGGTTCTAGATCAGTTTGATGACATCATTAGTGATAGAACACCAGCTACATTGCCTCCTCAATGTGCTATGTCATCAGATAGACTTTATACCCAAAGCTTCTTTACCCAATAAGGCAGCTTATAAAATGACACCAGATCAAAACAAAGAGATAGCCAAGCAAATGCAAGAACTCCTAGATAATGGTCTAATCAAGAAGAGCATCAGCCCATGTGCAGTACCCACCATTTTGGCTCCAAAAAAAGGAGGTATTTGGAGACTTTGCACCAACTCTAGAACTATAAACCGGATTACTATAAGATATAGATTTCCCATCCCAAGAATTGAAGACTTGATGGATTGTTTGGGGGTTGCAGAATACTTCACTAAGATAGATCTAAAGAGTGGTTACCACCATATCAGAATAAAGGAGGGTGATGAATGGAAGACAGCCTTCAAGACTACGGAAGGACTCTATGAGTGGCTTGTTATGCCATTTGGACTCACAAATGCCCCTAGCACATTCATGAGGCTCATGAATGAAGTACTCAAGGACTACATTTGTAAATTTTTTGTTGTTTACTTAGATGACATCTTAAGCATATAGAAATTGTCTTGAGTAAACTATGTGATGAACAACTAACCATCAATTTTGAGAAATGTGAGTTTATGAAATAGGAATTGGTGTATCTTGGGTTTTTAGTCTCAAGACATGATTTGAAGATGGATACCTCTAAGGTGGAATCCATAATCAATTGGCCTACACCTAGGACAGCAAGTGAAGTGAGAAGTTTCCATGGCTTGGCTTAGTTTTATAGAAAGTTCATCAAAGGGTTCAGTGAAATATGTGCATCGATGCTTGAGACAATCAAGAAAGGTGTGAGAAATAAGTTTGTATGGACAAAGGAAGTGCAAAGAGGCTTTGATCTCCTAAAGACAAAGGTGGCTACTCAACCGGTACTTATCCTACCAAGCATTGACAAACTCTTCACAATTGAATGTGATGCAAGCAACATAGTGGTTGGAGCAGTTTTGAGTCAAGACAATAGACCGGTTACCTTCTTCAGTAAGAAACTTAATGATACAAAGAAAAGGTATTCCTCATATGATTTGTAATTGTATGCACTTGTCTAATCACTTAGGAAATGGAGGCATTATTTGTTACCTAAGGAATTTGTGGTTTACACTGATAATCAAGCTCTTAGCTTTCTTAATTCACAAGAAAAGTTAAACCATAGGCATATTAAATGAGTAGAGTATTTGTAGTCATATACCTTTACCATCAAGCACAAGAAAGGACAGTGTAATAAGGTAGTTGATGCATTAAGTACAAGGTTACTAACAGTGCAAGAAGTGCAGCTCAAAAGCATTGGAGTGGATAGCTTCAAGAATTTGTATGAAAAAGATGAAGATTTTGTTGTTGCCTACAAGGTTTGCCAAGGATTTGGAAACCATTTTCATAGTGAATATGTAGATTACACCTTGCAAAATGACATTTTGTTCAAAGGAGGGAAGCTATGTGTGCCTAGAGGGTCGATGAGGGAAACTTGATGCAAGAAAAGCATAATGGATGCTTGAGTGGACACTTTGGTTTGAACAAGACTTTGGAACTTGTCCAAAGATTCTGCTTTTGGCCTAAGATGCAAAGAGATATGAGATGATATGTGGAGAAATGTGTGGTTTGTCAAAGAGCTAAGGGTACATCTTCTAATTCTGGTCTTTATCTGCCTTTACCTATTCCCAACTGGCCATGGGAGTGTGTAAGTATGGACTTTGTGGTTGGTTTGCAATAAACCAAATCAGGTTTTGATAGCATCTATGTTGTGGTAGATAGGTTTAGTAAGATGGGTCATTTTATTCCATACAAGGTCACTCATGATGCCATCCATATTGCTCACTTGTTTTTCAAAGAGGTTATTAGGATCCATGGTTTACCTATCAGCATTATGTCAGATAGGGATGCAAAGTTTATTGGTCATTTTTGGAAGACTTTGTGGCAAAAATTAGGTACTAACTTGTCTTTCAGTTCAGCCTATCATCCCCAAATGGATGGTCAAACTAAGGTGGTTAAGAGAACACTTGGGAATCTACTTAGATGCCTAACAAAAGAGTATGGTCAAGCTTGGGATAAAATCATCCATCAAGCAAAATTTTCTTCTAATGATAGTGTGAATAGGTCCACTGGTAAAAGCCCCTTTGAGATGGTGTATGGCATTCATCCTAGAGGAGTTTTGGAGCTCATAGATGTGGGAAAGATGGGATGGTAGAGTGGACATCCCTTGGACATAGCTCAATCAATTCAAAAGGTTCATGAGCAGGTTAGGACAGCCCTATTGGACACTACTCAAAAGATCAAAGACAAGGTGGATGAGAAAAGGAATGATATCCAATTTGTTATTGGTGATATGGTGACGATTCATTTGAACAAAGCAAGACTTCAGAAAGGTGTCTCTAGTAAGCTTCAGAAGAGGAGGATGCTTCAAATGAGGAGGATAGGTCCTTGCAAATTTTTGGCCAAGTATGGCAGCAATGCATACAAGGTAGACTTACTCGGTGATATGGCTTTGTCACCCATTTTCAAAATGGCAGATTTTGTGCACTATAAGGGCACACTTCTAGTAGATGATAGTAGAGTTTCAGAGGTCTCTCAAGCACTTTCAAACCTACCCTTGCCAGCTGCACCCATTCCCCAAGCCGAGAAGGTGTTAGATTCTAGAATTTTGAAGAAAATGAGGCATACCACCTACATGGAGCACTTGGTCAAGTGTGTTGGTATTTTGGTATGGTTGTGTCATTTATGTCAACACCTACTAAAACACTAGTACTCTAGAGATCCAGCAACATTCACCGGCAAGCAAGTAACTATTGCACAATTACTGGTATATGGTTCACCGGCAGGATATAATGATCACCAGCACTTGGAATGATATGGAAGACACCTAGTAATATCGAAGACATCACGTGGACACTTTGTTTTGAAGAATTAATCATTGGTATATTCATACTTGCATATTTGCTTTTACCGGCAAATAGGTCCAGGGTTATCTAGGGTTTCACCAGTAGGTTTATCTTTTCCAGATCAGCATGGCATGCTATGAAGATGATTTATTATTGTTGTAAATGCATTAAATCGACATGTTTAATCAATTATTGCATCGGATATTATATTGATTGTAAAATGTTTTTATTGTAATATCCTGTAGAGCTGACCTACTAAAATTGGTCCTAGGTTATGGTATAAATGTAAGATCTTATTTGTAAGATCAAATGTGGAATGAGAAAAAGAATTATGTGAAGGTATATGCGAGATTAAGCAGAGGTATACACGAAGACATCATTTGAAGGTGAAGCTAGGTTTTTGTGAAAGCATATCAGCATTACACCGGTACTAAATCTAGCATATGAAGATGTTATTTTGTGCAGTACATTCTTATTGGATTTAACCATCCAACTATAGTCAGTGTGACTCCCATTTTGTGATTGAGCAGTGAGCTCTAGGCTGTTGGCCTTTCTACATGTGCAGACCCCATTTATGTACACTTACTATCTGTAGTAGTATCATCTGATTGTGGGTAAGGTTTCCCACCGTGGTTTTTCCCCTTACAGGGTTTCCACGTACAAATACTGGTGTTATGTGTTGTGGATGACTTTGTATTTATGTTTCATGCATTAATCTTTACCGGTATAGCAATTTACTATTAACACTGTCTATCGGCATACTTAACTGGTTTACCGGTATTAAGCATTAAGTTGGTTAAGTGGTTTTTGGTTTGAATTTATTAGACAATTGATTCACCCCCCCCCCCCTCTCAGTTGTCTCTGGGACCTAACAATTGGTATCAGAGCTTAGTCCACTTTTTGCAGAAGTTTAACAACTTGAGGAGATCCAATGTCTACTAATTATTTCAAGAAGGACAGTCCTAAACTTGATGGAACCAACTATGGAATATGGAAGATCAGAATGGAGACACATCTGAATTGCACTGGTAAAGACATCTAGGAAGTTACAAAGAATCATTATACTACTGTTGTAGATAGTTAGACTGCTCCAACTACCTTAGCTAAAGATGAGGAGAATGATTGCAAAGCAAGAGAAGCACTTTTAAGCGCATTATCAGATCAACAAATCATGGGATTATCAAATAGGTCTACTGCTAAAGCTATTTGGGATCATTTGGAAACACTGAATGAAGGAGATTCTACAGTCAAGATTGCAAAACTTGAAAGCTTCTGAGTCAGGTATGAACATCTGAAAATGGAAGAAGATGAAAGTATTTCTGCCTTTATGGAAACAGTAAATGAAATTGTTTTGGGTATTAAATATTGTGGAGGAACCTTGAGTGAGGATGAAATTGTTTCAAAAATCTTAAGAGGATTGCCACTGGCATATAAAATGAAGGTTATTGCTATAAATGAGTTGAGAACAATGCCTAATACATCAGTAACTAGGGATACATTGATTGGAAAACTTTCAGCTTTTGAAATTGAGGAATTTGGCCCTGTTGCTACTATAAATACAGATTTGGCCTTCAAAGCATCAACATCATCTACTCCATCATTTGACAAATTAGATTGGAAAGCCTTTTATGCAAGAGAACTTGAAGAAACTAGGAAGGAGAATGAAGAGCTTGAAGAACTTGAAGCACTATTTGCAAGGAAAATGCCAAAAGGTCTAGTTGGAAGTAAGTATGAAGGTAAAGCACCCTTTAAATGTTTTAACTACAATAAGATTGGTCATATGGCTTTGAGATGCCCTGATAGACATGCTAGACTAAGAGAAGAAGCTAAAAGAACATACAAGCCTAATCCTGAATATTAGAGATACAGATTTACAAAGAACAAAGACAATTCTTGTTACATTGTTGATGAAGGTGTGACTGATGATTCTAATGAGGATCTAGTAGACAATGGATGGGTTTTTGTTGCTATAACAGAAGATCAACCAGCACCTACTGCTCAACCGATAGAACAAGCCCTAACAGCTAAAGTTGAAGTAAAGGATGAATGGATCATTGACTCAAGATGCTCACATCATATGATAGTAGACAAAGGTAAATTCTTGAACTTTCAAGAATAGAATGGAGGTTTAGTAAGATTTGGAGATGACAAAACCTGCTCAATCAAAGGTAAGGGTACAATATCTCTTGATGGTAAGCATAACACTGATAATGTCTACTATGTTGAAGGATTAAAACATAATCTTTTAAGTGTTGGTCAATTGGTTGAGAAAGGATTTTAGTTACAATTAAAGAATGGAAAATGCAAAATCATGAATAGAATTGGTTTGGAAATTGCAACCGGTAATTAGACTAGAGGTAATATCTTTCATTTGAATAACAGTGAAAAGGCATGCTTGATTGCACATATAGATGAAAGTTGGTTATGGCATAAGAGACTCTGTCATGTAAACTTTGATTGCAATGTGAAGATCAGTACTTCTAAGGCAGTTAGAGATCTACCTAAAATTGTGAAACCTCAAAATACAATTTGTAAGGAATGTCAATTTGGAAAACAAGTTAGAGCTAGTTTCAAAAGTATTCCAGAAAAATCCAATAACGCTCTTGATTTGATTCACACTGATTTATGTGGTCCAGCTAGAACTAAAAGTTTACAAGGTGATAGATATTTCATGCTAATTATTGATGATTATTCTAGAATGTGTTGGGTTACTTTTCTTAGAGAAAAATCAGAAGCACTTGGAAAGTTTAAACTGTTCAAAGCAATGCTTGAAAATGAAACCGGTAAGAAAATCAAATGTTTAAGATTGGAATCAGAAGACAATTATCAGCACCTCAGACACCATAGTAGAATGGAGTTGTTGAAAGAAAAAATAGAACTATCTTGGATGTAGCAAAAAGCATGTTATCAGAAGTAAATCTACCACATGTGTATTGGAGAGAAGCAGTCAGCATAGCCATCTATACATTCAACAAAGTTCACATCAAAGGTGAAACCGTTAAGACCCCTCATGAACTATGGTTTGGTAATACTCCTACTCTTAAGTATTTCAGAATTTTTGGAAGTAAATGTTATATTAGAAGAGATGAGTATATTGGCAAATTTGATCCTAGAAGTGATGAAGGAATATTTCTTGGTTATTCATCTAAGAGCAAGGCATATAGATGTTTTAACAAGAGATTGCTGAAAATTGTTGAGAGTACAAATGTATAGATTGATGAACAATCAGAGGAACTTCAAGGTATATAGAATCTGAACCGGCAACAGAAATTGTGACAAATGAACCTACACTAAATCCACTAGTACAGAATGAAGCTCCAGTTACCTCAGTACCATCAGAGAATTCCATAGTAATTGAAGAACAACAGCAAACTAAGACACCCCGATATGTAAGATTGAATCATTTTGAAGATCAGATAATTGGAAACAAATTTAAAGGAGTTATGACAAGAGGAAGATTGGCAAATGAAGAGGTATGTCTTATTTCTCAAATTGAACCATCATCTGTTAATGAGGCATGTGAGGATAAATTTTTGATTAAAGCTATGGAAGAAGAATTAGGACAAATTGAGAAAAATAATACTTGGACATTAGTTCCCCGGCCTAAAGAGAAAAACGTAATTGGAACTAAATGGGTATTTAGATACAAACTTAATGAAGATGGTAAGGTTGTCAAAAATAAAGCAAGACTAGTGTGTAAGGGATATTCTCAGAAAGAAGGAGTTGATTACAATAAAACCTTTGCACCGGTAGCTAGAATTGAGGCAGTCAGATTATTCTTGGCTTTTGCAGCTCACAAGAACTACAAAGTTTATCAAATGGATATTAAATGTGCATTCTTGAATGGAGATCTTGAAGAGGAAGTCTATATTGAACAACCTGATGGATTTTCTTTGACAGATGACAATGATATGGTTTGCAGGTTAAGAAAAGCTCTGTATGGATTGAAACAAGCCCCAAGAGCTTGGTATGCAAGGTTGGATAAGTATCTTTTAAAGATTGGTTTTACTAAAGGAAATGCAGATAGCAATTTATATTACAAGATAACTAATGATGACATCTGATTATAGAAGTATTCGTTGATGATATAATTTTTGGAGGAGAAGATGGATTATGTAAGGAATTTTCTATTAAAATGCAGCAAGAATTTGAAATGTCTATGATTGGAGAAATAAAATTCTTTTTAGGATTGTAGATTTCACAGACTTATAAAGGTATTTTTTTAGTCAATCCAAGTACCTGAAAGAGTTACTAAAGAAATTTGGAATGGAGAACTCTAAACTGGTAAGCACACCTATGACTACAAATGATAAATTATCTCAAAGGGATGAATCTACACCTATTAATCCAACTAGATACAAATCTATGATAGGAGGTTTACTGTATTTGACACAAACCATACCTGATATTATGAATGCAGTATGTAGTGTTTCTAGATTTCAAAGTAATCCCAGGGGAAATCATGAATTAGCAGTAAAAAGGATTTTCCGGTACTTAAAAGACATTGCAAATCTTGGATTATGGTATCCTAGAGATGAAAATTTTGATCTATATGCATACACAAATGCAAATTGGGCAGGAGATGTGGATGATAGAAAAAGCACCACCGGTGGAGAATTCTTTCTTGGAAAGAGATTAGTTTCTTGGTTTAGTAAGAAACAGAGTTGTACATCTTTATCAATAGCAGAATTAGAATATGTTGCAGTAGCAACTAACTGTACACAGGTACTATGGCTTAAACAAATGTTGAAAGACATAAAGGTAAAATGCAAGGAACCTATCACTATATATTGTGATAACACTACAGAAATTGATATATCTAAGAATCTGGTATTACATTCTAAAAAAAAACATGTTTCTATCAAACTAAATTTTCTAAGGGAAAAAGTTGAAGAAAAGGAGATAAAACTGGTTTATGTGAATACTAAAGAACAGCTTGCAGATATTTTCACAAAACCTTTGCCTAAGGAGACTTTTGAATATCTTAGAGATCAGCTTGGAGTAATACCAGCACCGGTAGAAACTTATATAGTTGATGATTGTCATCAACCGGCAGAATTGAAAGACAAATCTTTTACTCTGGTCTTTGATGAGGAAGCTACTTCTCAGGGGGAGTAGTTGGTATATTGAATTGATTGGTATTTTGTATATGTACTTGGTCTTATTATAACTTTGGCATTTGATGTCAAAGAGGGAGATATATCTATGGAAAAACACATTATCTTTTGGAGAAATTGGTATGAAAATCTTTAGATAAACACATGTTGTTCCCAGGGGGAGAGATTATTGTTTAAAGGAGATTGTTGGTTTTGGGTTTTTGGCATTTCTGTTTTGGTACTTTGATGGTTTTTCCATCTTGTATTTCCATCAATGCCAAAGGGGGAGATTGTCGGTATTTTGGTATGGTTTTGTCATTGATGTCAACACCTACTAAAACACTAGTACTCTAGAGATCCAGCAACATTCACCGGCAAGCAAGTAACTATTGCACAATTACTGTTATATGGTTCACCGGCAGGATATAATGATCATCAGCACTTGGAATGATATGGAAGACACCTGGTAATGTTGAAGACATCATGTGGACACTTTGTTTTGAATAATTAATCATTGGTATATTCATACTTGCATATTTGCTTTTACCGGCAAATAGGTTCAGGGTTATCTAGGGTTTCACCGGCGGGTTTATCTTTTCCAGATCAGCATGGAACGCTATGAAGATGATTTATTATTGTTGTAAATGCATTAAATAGACATGTTTAATCAGTTATTGCATTGGATATTATATTGATTGTAAAATGTTTTTATTGTAATATCTTGTAGAGCCGACCTACTAAAATTGGTCCTAGGTTATGGTATAAATGTAAGATCTTATTTGTAAGATCAAATGTGGAATGAAAAAAAGAATTGTGTGAAGGTATATGCAAGATTAAGCAGAGGTATACATGAAGACATCATTTGAAGGTGAAGCTAGGTTTTTGTGAAAGCATATCAGCATTACACCGATACTGAATCCAGCATATGAAGATGTTATTTTGTGCAGTACATTCTTATTGGATTTAACCATCTAACTGTAGTCAGTGTGACTCCCATTTTGTGATTGAGCAATGAGCTCTAGGCTGTTGGCCTTTCTGCATGTGCAGACCCCATTTATGTACACTTACTATCTGCAGTAGTATCATCTGATTGTGGGTAAGGTTTTCCACCATGGTTTTTCCCCTTACAGGGTTTCCATGTACAAATACTGGTGTTATGTGTTGTGGATGACTTTGTATTTATGTTTCATGCATTAATCTTTACCAATATAGCAATGTACTGTTAACACTATCTACCGGCATACTTAACTAGTCTACCGGTATTAAGCATTAAGTTGGTTAAGTGGTTTTTGGTTTGAATTTATTAGACAACTGATTCACCCCCCCCCCCCTCTTAGTTGTCTCCGGGACCTAACAAAGTGGTAGAATCTTCCAGTATCAGAGGCTACTTGGATACCTAAGGAAGACTTCTCTAAGCATGGAATTCCATTTTCTTTGTTGCCTCAAGGAGTCACTTGACTTCTTTTCTTTGGAGGAGTATGATGTAGGAGCACCTAGTTTTGAATCCAGTTTCTTCATTTTAGTGTGTTTATTCATAGGCTGGTTTGTAATGGGGAATAATAGTCTTCTCTTAGGTCTTAATATGTTTTTTTAGTGCTTGGGTAGATTGAATGTCCTTAGGACAATGCATTTGCTCAATTTTGGCTTGTAAGCCTAAATTGGCAAAATCTTGCATTTTGATGAAAAATGCCTTGAATAGCCTTGTTTGGAATTATGAAATGTAACTTTAATGTTTTTTAGTCATCTTAGATGGTTTGGAGGAGAGAATCAAGCATGTAAGGCAAAAATACACTTTTTGGCAAAAGTTGTCAAAGTTGCTTGACAACTTTTTGCAACGTTGAGCAACTTTTTGCAACGTTGAGCAACTTTTTGCATTTTTGTGCAAAGGGTTGGCTAGGGAGCCGATGGAGAGTTAGTTGGGCCAAAAATGGCATATTAAATCTTTGAGAATAAATGTAATGAGGTTGTTCAATGCCTAGAATAGATTGGAATACATTTTGAGACCATTTTTGAAGTTTTACATTGCAATTGTCAAGAATTAGAGCAGCAATCCGTAATTAATGGATTGATTGCATTGTTGTACCTTGATTTTTGTTTTGTAAATTTTCTTGTAGTGCTTAGGAAGCAATTTGATTATTTTATTTGCAGGTTTGAATTGAGTTTCCAATTTTGTAAGCTCTCAGCCTGAGTAAGGGTTTGAGAGACCCAGACATGGTTCTAGCTTGAAGTCCTTTGAGTTCTTCTCAATAATCCTTAGGACTCAAGCCATGGAACCTTTGTACAATTTATATAGCTTTTATTTTCCTTTGGAGGTCATTGAAAGGCCAATGAGCATCATTTCCTAGGTGAGCTCAGTCACAGCTCGGTTAGGAAATGAATGAGATTATGCAAGTGTTTGTAGGAATGAGAAGGTTTGGAGTTGCAGAGTGTTTGGGATGAATAAGTGATGTGTGGAAGAACATATGTGTGAATTTGGAGGTGTGACAGATCAAGGAAGACACCTAACCCTTGGAAAAAGACCAAAACAAGCCCAAAACCACCTAAAACAAGCATTTCTCAGGTTCCATACATGTACGGTCATACTGAGTTTCTTAAATTAAGAAGCTTGAAATTACTTCCAAAAGGGTATCTTGGTCAGCAAATCTTTTGTGTGGGTCTTTGGAGAAATTGGGAGAAAATCCACAAAAACCGGTTAGGTAGGGCTAATTTGGGCTCTAAGGCTACTAGGCCTAGAAAATAGGAAAAGGAAGGAGCAATAAAGAAAACAATGAAACCCTTACTCAAAACCAATTGATTGGCCTTGAAAAACATCCCAAGTACCTACTACACCCTCTGTAAGCACTTGTTAAGAGTTTTAGAGTGTAAGGTTGGATTTACCCTGGTGAATCTCAATCATGCTTGAGCAACAAGTGAGCACACCTGGATTGGGAGCACTCCTAGAGAGCTTAGGTGTCTAAATTGACTAGAAGACAATATGAACAAAGTATGAAGCTCACAAGGATAACATCTGACTTCCCTTTTGCAAGTAAATAGCTCTCTTTGAGTAACCTCCCCATCAAATACGATGTAAGATCTCTTTGTAAATCATGGGATTAAGGTTATAGGATTATCTATGTGCGAATAAATTTGTAATCATATGCAGAGGTTTTGGTCAATCATAGGTGATCAAATTGGGTTTGTAAAAGAGGTTTAAGACCTCTGGTATTGAGCTTAACCAGAAGTATACTCAGGCATAGGAGATGTTATTCTTGTAGTTCATTTATCTTTCCATATTGTAGTCTGGATTTCTTTGTAGTTAGTGAGGCTCCTTTTGTGATGAGCAGTGCGCTCTAGGTTGTTGGCCTTCCAGCATGTGCAGGCCCCTCTTATTGTAATCATATACTTATTGCAGAAGTATTATATGACTATGGGTAGGCTTTCCACTGGGGTTTTTCCCTTTATCAGTTTTTCCACGTACAATTCATGGTGTTATGTGTTATGGATGGTTGGTAATTGTTTTGTGATTTATGTTTATTCTTAATTGTTATATCTGCTATTCTGGTATTTGGTTTATGCATTCTAGTAAAAGATTTTTAGTGCTTAAATTTTTATAATCTATTGACAACTTATTCACCTCCCCCCTCTTAGTTGTCCACTGGTTATCCTAACAGTCACGACACTGAGAAGTGTTTTGTATTAAAAAGTAAAATTCAAGATTTGATTGATAATAATACTATATCTATGGTAGGTGTGAATGATAAGGGAAACAAATTAGTAGGCCCTCCTAATCAAAATCTTAATATTTTTATGGATCCTTTACCTTCTCATACCTCTAACGTGATTGAGACTGAACATACCTCTTTCTCTCCTTCTGATGTGTCTACCACAGTTCAAAATTTGGTGAATATGGTAGAGAAACAAAGAAAACCTAAGGATCTATGTATCACATTCGATCCTAGTGAGACCATTAGAGCACCTAATGGACCTCTATACATAGTTGCAAGATTCAATAAATGCCTTGTCATTGTGTGTTTATCGATCCCTCTTGCATGGTTAATGTCATGACTGAGGAGTATCTTTTCACTTTACATTTGTATAAACCAATCTATGATAACACTAATGTGGTCGTTAAGTTATTTTATGGATTCTCTTTTCCTACCATTGGTTCTATCATACTTCCTATTAAGGTTCACACTAAATCTATGGATGTCAACCTTGTTATCATTCCTTCCTCTGAGAAATTCCATGTGAAGTTGGGCTATCCTTGGCTATCTTCCATGAATGTTATTGCTTCTCCAATCCATAAATGTTTGAAATTTCCCCACAATGGAGAAATTATAACTATTAACCATATCTTATTTTGACCAGCTGAAAGAAGCCTAGGTGTTCCTATTTATTTATTTTGGCCTAAACAATTTCAGTCTCTTCTACTGAGAAATGATGCTCTCTTTCAATCTTATCAAAAGTGGAAGATAGACATGGTCCTATCCTTAAGCCAACCTTGAACTCCAACAATTGATATTCCTATCATTCTTGAAGATGAAGTTCTTCCTCTAATGGATAGAACTAATCTTCCTCCTAAGGAATATTCCCAACCTATTCCTATGGATGAAACTATGCCTTCTCCTACGAGAATAACAATATTCCTCATAAGGTTAGACCTTTACCTCCTCCTCAAGATGGACCTGGTTTCCTTCCTACACCAAACATTCCTCCTTTATATGGTGCAGTTCCACCTCCTTGCTCTTATAGAGAGAAGAGACATGCCTCTCCTTTTGTTCAACCTAAAAGATCTCAACCTAAACCTTCAACTACTATATATGAGAATATTCCTCATTCAACAAACATTCCTCCTCCTTCTCAGTCTTCTGCTAAGACTCGACGGAATTTTTGTGTGAGAGACCACCGATGAAAGCGTCACGCTCGATCTCATGAAGCTATGCCTCAAAATATTCAATCTCCCAAAACACCAATAGTTGACATGATTCTCTTTTCTCCTAAACAAGATGTCGAACCTACATCTCCAAATCATAAGTTGCAAAAAAAGGAAATGGTTTTACTCCTATTCGTGTTCGTGCTATTCTTTCTATAAATCTTGATGAAGAAATAGGTAAAAATATTATTCATGATAGCAATACAAATCCTAATGCTTCTGATAGTGACTATTAATATGTTGATGTGGACAAACATTTATCTGTAGAGTTTTCAAAAGCCTTAATCCTAGCTCCTAGAAATGAACAAAGTGACTTAGCCAATGAGCATAGTCCTTTTTTGGATCTTGTGATAGCTCCATCTATTGTGCTTGATGTCATTCCTTTGGCATGTTTCATGTCTTCCCGCAATAGTCATCAGCGAGATTAGGAGGTGGATGATGTTAGACAAATCATATAACTGGAGGACAACCGAGAGGAGGGGGGTGAATCGGTTGTCAACAGATTATGAAACTTTAAGAATTAAAACCTTATTACCAAAATATAGATATAATAGTTAAGCACATATATAAACCACAGAACATTTACCAACCATCCACAAAAGATAACACCAAGATTTGTACGTGGAAAACCCGGTAAAGGGAAAAACCACAATGGGAAGCCTACCCACAGTTAGATAATACTTTTGCAGTAAGTATGTGATTGCAATAAGAGGGGTCTACACATGGAGGAAGACCAATAGCCTATAGCGCACTTCTCATCACAAAATGAGCCTCATTGACTACAAATTAAATCCAAACTACAATCCAGAAGAAGAATGAACTGCAAGAATAGCATCTCCTATGCCTGAGTACAGTTCTGATTAAGCTCAGTGTCGGAGTACTTAAACCTCTTTCACCAACCCAATTCGATCACCTATGATCGACCAAAAACATCTGCATATAATTACAACTTTATTCACACATAGATAATCCCATAACCTATGACCACATTAATCTCATGAATCCCCATGATCTACAAAGAGATCTTACATCATATTTATACCAACCTGAGACCTAAACAATTACATCGGCCACCTAAAAGATAATACAATAAATTCATAACTTAAACCCGCAATCTAATGATCAACCAAGTTGACCTAACACTGAAACAACATAATCCAATCAATAAACCCAACCAGTAACACATCAGGATCATCCACCAACATGTTGCATAAACCAGTCCATAACCTAGCTGAATAAGATAGCATTAGGTCCAGACCCAAATCCAACACCACCGATCAACATAAACACAAACAAGATAACCAATAGCATCCCAAAATCCATCTAGAAGTTGCACCAATACCACTTGTAGTCACATAAATCTGTCCAGTTTAATTAAATGAATATTTGCTATTTATTTGATTAAAAATCCACTAGCCATCAGTTAATTAAATTAATATTTAATTAATTCATCTTCAAACATTCTCTTATTATTAAATAAATTATTCAATTTATTTTAATTCATTCATTAAACCAAATTCACAATCAATTAAATGAATAAATCATATTTATTTCATTTAATCCCCTATTCCTCTTTTAAATAAATTAAATAGAATATTTATTTAAATCATTTATTCCCCCTGCCCCACCCACTTGCATTTTCCTACAAATGCAACTTGCACACATTTATTGAAATAAATTAATTTATTTTAAATAAACATCCTATTTTCCCTCACCTACCAAACCCACTTGCAAATCTAATCCCCTTCTAGATTCTTCTAACCCCTTCCTAATTAGCCTAATCCATTCCCTAATTATTGTCACATTCCTAAGCAACTTGGAGTCACTTCTCAAAGACTTCAAAGTCTTTGAAAAGCATTTAATGCTTTGTGTGTTCAACAATTTAACCTCCAAAGTCTTCCAAAACCACTAATGGCTCTTACATGACCATTAATGGCTCTTACATAACCATTTATGGTTATTTCAACTTGCACTCACGTGTCTCCTCAAGCATTTATTGCTTTGACCATGGTTATCCCTTTTGCCTTTGCACAAGAGTTTATCCATTGGATAAAAGCTTTATTCTTTGAATAAAGAATTTATTCATTCAACCAACCTTGACCCTAACCCCCAAGTTAACTCTCAGGTCATGTCAAGCATTTAATGCTTATTCCCTCTCCTCTCAACCTATCTCACATTGACACTTGTCATCCTAGGATTGGGTTGAAAGCCCTCACATGGATCTCAAATCATTCAATCCTGACCCTTGTTGAGATTACTCAATCTCAACCATCCATTGCTCCATTTTTCCTATAAATAGAGCCCATTTCTTCATAATCCAGATCCTAAAAACTTGCATGCATTTAATCTATAGTGAATTTTAGAGAGCATTTTAGCATAATAAACTTATATAATTGTCATTTTGGTTTAAAACAAATCATCTTAGCATCTATAGCATCTAGTATCAACTTTTCATTCATATTTAGAGCAAATACTTTAATCTTGAATCTCCATAAGCATCCATAGTGCAAAAAGCTGCTGAGAGCTACACTATTTTGGAACTTGGAGAGGAGAGAAACAAGGAAGGATAAACTACCAGCATGGTAGAGAGCATTTGGAGGAGCTTAGTTTCCTTTCGTAGATTCCTTAAGCTTTCTTTTTGCTTAGTAGTGTCTTTCTTGATATGCTTGCTTAGGATAGCTTTTAATTTATGATTTTCTAACATCTAACAATCAACTTCTTGTTGTTTCTTGTTCAGGTGTTTGTTTATCCTAACCTTGTCCTTTTTCGCAGAGAATCATTTGGTGAACCCGACGTGAATCAAAGCACCCAAAAACTTTTTTTTTAAAACCAACTAACATGTTTGAATGTTGAAATTGACACACAGGTCATGCTTTAGCGCTTTTGATCATGTTGTAGCGCTATTGCAGCTTGTTATTCTGACACTATTGTCTCAATTTTAGTGCTATTGTGTTGGTTTTAGCGCTTTTGTGCTTATTTCAGCGCTTTTGAGTTTGTTCTAGCGCGTTTGTATTCACTGTCAAATTCTTCTTTTAGCGCTTTTGTTTCTGTAAAAATGTGTTTTTGGTTAATTAGCGCTTCTGTTTTCACACAGACTAGTGCTATTGTAACAGAACATTGTAAGGAAGGCCTTGTAACCAAAAATTTGATTTGTTTTAGCTTGTGGAAGCCCCCCCTTAGGTGTGGATTTTACTAACTGTTTGCTTTTTGTGCAGGTCTAAAAACTCACTTCCTTAAAATCAAAATTTTGTTTTTGGTGTTTTAAAAATTGAACAAAACAAATTTGTTTTCTTGCAAGATTAGGATCATTTTCATTTGGTGCTCTAAAAATTGAACAAAACAAAATTACTTCCTTGCAAATTAGGTTCATTTTATTTTGGTGCTTAAAACAAGACAAGACAAATTTCTTTCTTGCATCAAACTAAAATTTACAATCCACACTTCAAAATTTTGGTGCAAACAAAATTCACAATCAACTTGTCTCAATTTTTGCAAAAGCTATTTACTTCAAGCAAACGTGATTTTTATTAAGTTGACCAGGATTTCATTTTCCTAGTTACTTAAACATATTGCCTTTGAATTTAAAAAGAACATCATGGTTGTTGGAGCAACATCTCCAATTAGATAGAAAATCATTGCAATGACAAGTTAAAAAGAACAAGTGTTTTTCATGATTGGCACACTTGTGCAAAAAAGTTGGTCAAGTGGTCCTACTTCTAACACATACTATCCTCTCCCTTGGCTTTCGTGGTCCTAGGTGCAAGAGAAAAGTGTTAGTAACACTCAAATTTTTATCTTTTTAAGAGAGGCCTGCCAAGAGACACATCACTCTTGGGACCGACCTCGCACAGTAAATCCTTCGAGCCGCTATAGAAATTAGGTGAGAGCGAAAGTTGTAGCCTTGGGTATAGTTGTTCCTACAATGTAACTTGCCGAAAAGAGAAATGGGCCCCACCACAAGTTACAAGGCTCTTAAGTGAGTCACTGCAGAATGAACTTATGTCCAAAGACATCAAAAATTACTAAACACCTTTAAGTAGTAGCCCACCCGTTCTATTGATTGAGGATATTTGTGATATAATTCAATGCAAGAGCATAAATGGTTTTGCTCCCAAGATACTCACCATACATATTTCCTTGAGTAGAAACATAGCTTTTTGAAAAGTCACTTGTGGCTTGATGAAAGTGGTGACTCCCCCATCATAGGGATCATCTATTTGTTATGCTCATGCAAGACATAGTATATCACATCCTTACCTGCCACGATGGGATTCATAAGGTATGTAGTACCAAAGTCGAAGAAATATCAAGATGTGGGCTGAATTTATCACAACTGGCCATTTGACCTTAGGGATACAAAGTGTTTGAAGTGTTTTCATTTTAGTCAAGACCAAGTACAAATTGAGCCGACTTCAGGCTTTGGAAAGAAAAACACCTAAAATACACTTAAAGGAAAGGGTCATAAAAAGTCCAAGGATTGGGTTGATCTAGACCCATACTCATTTGTGCCTTTAGAGGCAACATTCTTGTGTTTGTGTGCTTTCTTTGTTTTCTTGTCAAAGAAAAATCAAAAATCAATTCCAAAACAAGTATTCATCCAACCAAACATTTTTCAAAACAACCAAAAAGATCAAAAACAAAGAAAAGTATCAAACTTTATGACCATTCTTCACATCTTGAGAAAGAAGAATCGTCATCAGAACATCAACTTGAAAAGAAGACCATTGAGCTCAAAGGCTTTGATCAAAAGGAGGAAATTTTTCTATCTAAATAGACAAATCTTTGTCTCTCATAGAGTTTTTCTACGTCACATGCGTCTCTACTTTCAAGGAAAATCAAATGAATTTGATTCAGATTCATTGAACCGTAAAGCTTTTATGCAATATAGAGCTTTGATTTATCACAAAAACCAAGGAGGCAAGATCAATCCCAACTTCTTCCCAAACATTTGTATCACATACAACGTAGCTCGAGAAATGCCACCAATGCCCAAAAGGGAAGGGGTAGAATTTGTTCCATTTGTGACACAAAGCTTTTATTGAAGTTAAAACATTTCATCCATTCCCACATTCACTTCATCATTAGTCTGTTTCAACTCTCAAAACATTAAGAGGTTCTTGTCCTAAAGTTCTCTTTTAGATGTTGCTTGAATCAAACACAAAACATCACCTTTTAGATTGTTTCTGCATCTAGGATAAGCTCATCCTAAGAGACATATCTACGCAGGTTAAAACTAGTTTATGAGTGAATCCTCTCATTACTAGGTAGTTAAATCTGTAACACATCTCAGATTTCTCTAAACCTTATCACATCAAACCTTATCAAAAACAACAAGCAATTCAAAGAAGAAAAGTGTGGTAATATCTACCTTTAAGTGCTAGAGATCCACATGCAAAACAACACACCAACCATCGATCTTTCATTTCATCAAAAACTCATCATCATTTTCACCCAACTTCAACAAAAACTCATAATCAAAATGGCTCATACCCGATCGTAGTCAAGGCAACGAGAAATAGAAATTGAAGAAGAAGAGGAGGAAAATATCAATGAATTTCAAGAAGCACTTGGAGGAAATGCTAATGATGAAAACCCAAGTACTCCTACTCCTGCAACAATAGAAAGGGCTCAACACAACCCTCTCTTTAACAGACTTTTTGACAAAATATTCAAGAGTAATGTGGATGCTCACTTTTTAAAGCTTGCTCAAGAAGGAGCCAAACTCCCCTCTAACTTTGATCTTGCACAACTAAGACAAGAATCAAAATGACAAATTCACCATGAAGAAGAAAGAGGTAGAGATCCCATCAGATATAACATTCCTTGAGGTAATCCACGACCTTCTCAAAATGAAATAGAGATGTTGCGGCAACAAGTTGAAAATCTCGCCCAACAACTTCATAGTGGTGTGAAGACTAATCAATTTTCACTCAATGACATTTGTCCCTATCCCTTTGATAGAAATCTTTATATGCCACCTTTTCCATGAGGATTCGAAACACCCAAATTTGAAAAGTATAGAGGAAAGGGAGATCCTCACGATCATGTCAGAGAATTCCACTCAGCTTGCCTCGAAGTGGCATACGAAGATACGTACCTCATGCGCATTTTTTCCCAAAGCTTGGGAGGAACAACCACATCATGGTTTTCCCGACTACCAGGTGGCATTAGGACCTTTGAAGAGCTAGTTCAGAAGTTCTTGGCACATTGCTCTCATAACATTGAACGTGATATCACCATGGCTGATCTATGTAACACTAAACAAAAACCAGGTGAACTATTCTCAGTATTCTTGCAACAATGGCGTCAAATGTCTAGAAGACGTTCTCTTCAGTTAGCTGAACAAGAACTAGTGGAAATATTTATTTCCAACTTAAACAAAGAAATGGAATTCCACCTAGATGTCAAAGACACAGACTCTTTCAATGACATGATCACCAAAAGTTTAAAATGTGAGCGAGCTCTCATCAAGAAAGGACTTATCAAAATCTATAATGAGCCAAAGGATGGTCCTCGTCCACACTTCAATAGTGACAAGCCTAAATTCTGGAACAAAAACAAAAATGTTGTCAACGATGGGGTTGTGGATGCAAGAACTATCAAAAGTGCACAACCTGTAGTTCGATTTGGAGGACAGAATCCCCCACCTCAGGCTAACACAGTTGCTCCTCCAAATCAAGGCCGCATTACATTTCATGATGAACCCAGACCTCATCAACAGAAACAAAAGATCACATACACTCCCTTAGGGGAACCCATCGAAATAGTATTACGACAACTGGTTTCTCAAAATCTAGTAACTCTACCCAAAACATCAAACTATGAACCTCAAGTAAAACCTACATGGTGGAGGGATACTGAACATTGTGATTTCCATCAAGGGAGAAGACACAAGACAAGCAATTGTCACAGATTAAAACATCTTATTCAGGATCTTATTGACCGAGGTAAAATTGAAATTGAAGGACATGACCCAAAAACAACAAACAATGATCATCTAATGTTCAAAAATCCACTTCCAGGAGAGGCACTAATACCACTGATTATACGCAAGTTGCATATAATTACACTGTAAATCACCTGTATGATGCCAGTGAACAAATTGAAACTATAACCATCAAAAATCCCAGCTCCACTTGAAATGTTGTTATACGTCGCGGCAAGATTACTATAAAAGCAGCTCCACAAGGCACCTCATCTATCCCAAAGTAGTATAACCTTGTGGAACAGTTAGACAAAACACCCGCACTTATATCTATCCTAGAGCTATTGTGCCTATCTCCATCCCATAAAACAATCTTGGATCAACCTCTCCAAGAGGCATCAGTCCCTACAAACCTAAATACCGATCAGTTCCAAGCCATGGTTGGAAGTCTACAGTCATCACCTTGTCTCACTTTTTTTGAAAGTGACAACTCTTCCTTCCAGCAACCTCATAACGCTTCGCTACACATTGAAGGATTTATCAACCAGCATAGGATTCAGTGAGTCTTGATTGATAAAGGAGCAGGCTTGAATATTTGTACACTGCAGTTGGTCACAGCTTTGGGATATGCCATTGAATCCATGGATCCTTGCAAGAAGATCAAAATCAAAGCTTATGATGATGTAGAGCATTCATCCAAAGGAGTTGTTGTACTACCTATCCAAGTGGGCCCTATGGTGAAGCACATCATCTATCAAGTTCTGGACCTTCCTTTGCCATATAATCTATTGTTAGGAAGACCTTGGATACACACCATGCAAGTCGTTCCATCCACCTACCATCAATGTATCAAATTCCCACATAACGGTGTAGAGATCACAATCCTGGGCGATGCAAATCCCTTTTCATATTGTCATAATATCAGCCATCAACCAGAGGTTACCATTCCTAACAATAGAGAAGCCATCTCCTCTACATCATACATAAGTCCAACCTCTCTTGCCAATTCAAACACCACTATACCTAAGCAAGAAAAGCTTAAAATGAAAATAATAGAGGAAGGTCCTGGGGAATACAATTTGAGTCAACTCTTTTGTGTGGGACAAATGCCCACTTCTCCTAGAACACATGGAAAACCTCAGCAGTTACTTCAAACACCACTGATCACACCAGCATGTGCTTTGATGCCTTTCATCCTTGGGAAAAGTCAAGAACAAGAGACCAGAGATGAGGACTTAGTAGAATGGATATATAAAAATCCCATCACCACCGATATGTTGCAAGCTACACTTCCCACTAATCAATATGGTAAAGGCCTCCTCATTATGCAAAGAATGGGTTACGATAGTTAGAGTGCTTTGGGACCTTGCAAACAAGGAAGACATGAACCACTATTGCCAGAATTAAAGCCCAAGGATAATGCAGGCCTAGGCTTTCAAAAGGAGATCTTTCCTAAGCTCAGATTCAAAGGAAAACTTAGCAAACCACTATATCAGCCTATTGCAAAGAGGACACCTTTTATCATAAAAGCAACATCAAATACCATTGCAACTGCCCCACCAAGGCTCAAAATCCCAGCACAACCGCCTATAAGACCAATCATCCCACTCATCAAACCAGTGATCCCATCAGCAGTAGCAATAACATCAGTAGCACCATTAGCAGCAACAACTACATCAAAACCCACAGCAGCATCCACAACACCAGCAGTTCCAACAAAAGCAACAAAGTCAACACTACCGATACTCCCCATATCGGATTCATTGACCCCCATCATCCTTCCTGCAGCACCAATCATTTCATCTACAAGGGTACATCAACCGATCACACCTGCAGTGTTTAACACAAAGGACATCCCAGTATGGTATAGTAATCGGATGCTGGAAAGTGATTCAGAGACTGACTCACATGAATGGGAATTTGATTCCATCCAACTTAATACTTCTGATGAGGAAGACACATCACTACCTCCACCTCGCAAAGACATCCCTATTTACGGAGATGCACAAATAGTGACCTCTTGGGTTCCTGAGCTGGAAACATCTTCCACAGACCCTACGTCACATCCTACGCCTGATTCTGATAGGGAGAGTACCATCAACGACCTTCACCATAATGTCTTAACCCTCACTGACACATCTAACGAACTTAACCTAATCGATGAAGTAATGCCCATTATCCATCCTGAACTCATTGAATGGAACCAACCTAATCCCCCATGTCTTGACCTTTTCCAAAACGATGAGGCACTCATTGACTTTTTAGAACTACGGGATAACATACCAAGCGGGGATCACAAAGCTGGATTCGCCATTGAACTTAATAGCACAGCATACTTTGGGGCGGATGCCAAACCTTTCAGCTGCAAAAATATAACAATAAAAAATAGATCTTCCAGTGAAAACCACACCATGGCACTGTTTGATTCAACAAAAGTAAAAAGAAAGAGCGTATCCAACGGTGAAAACCTCTCTGAGGTGTTGGAGGATGAAACGTTTGACATTCTCCCTACTAGTACATAATAGGAATGATCCACGATTCTCATCGAGGAAACAAAAGAATACAACGTGGGGACTCTTGAAACTCCTCACAACATACATCTGGCATCTCTTCTAACTCCAGAGGAACATCCTCAATTTATAGAGTTCTTCCAAAAGCGTCAAATCAACTTTGCATGGTCATATGCAGACATGCCTGGGCTTGATCCTGATTTAGTCATGCATCACCTCACCGTAGCACAAGGAGCTAAACTTGTCAAGCAGAAGCTTCGTAAAATGCATCCTCAGATTGTAGTACTAGTCAAAACAAAACTCAAGAAACTCCTAGATGTTGGTTTCATTAGACCAATTGATTATGCAGACTAGATCTCCAATATTGTTCCTGTCGGCAAACCAAAAGGGGGCATCCGCATTTGTACTGACTTTAGAGATCTGAATAAGGCATGTCCTAAGGATGACTTCCCCCTACCAAACATCGACATCATAGTGGACCTAACAGCAGGACATGCCATGCTTTCACTCATGGATGGCTTTTCCAGATAAAATCAGATAAAGATCACACCAGAGGATCAACATAAGACAGCCTTCACATGTCCATGGGGCACATACTACTAGAATGTAATGCCTTTCGGTCTAAATAATGTAGGAGTGACCTATCAACGAGAAATGACCACCATCTTCCATGACATGATGCATACTATGATGGAAGATTATGTTGATGACTTACTAGCAAAATCACTCACTAGAGAAGGTCATCTCATCATATTAGATAAAATCTTTGATAGACTGGAACAATATCATGTTCGACTCAACCCAAAGAAATGTGTCTTTGGAGTAACCTCCGGGAAGCTTCTAGGATAAATTGTCTCCAACAAAGGTATTGAGGGTGATCCAGCAAAGGTCAAAGGAATCATAGACATGCCACCACCAAAGAACATCAGTCAGCTAAGGACATTACAAGGATGGCTACAATCCATTTGAAGATTCATTGCACAACTGGTAGATAAGTGTCACCCCTTTACACATCTGCTACACAAAAACATCCGCTTTCAATGGGATGCAAGATGTTAGCAAGCATTCCAGATGCTTAAAGATTATCTCATGAATATGCCATTGTTGATCCCACCAGATCCAAGTAGACCTTTGTTACTCTATATATCAGCAACAAGTATAGCATTGGGTGGACTATTGGCACAACATAATGCAAAAGGAAAAGAGTGTGTTGTTTACTACATCTCTCACACATTGGTTAGCTATGAATTCAATTACACCCCTATTGAGCAAGCTTGCCTAGCAGTAATCTTGGCAGCAACTAAATTGAGGCACTATTTGTTAACACACAAAGTACAGCTCATTGCAAAGATTGATCCACTCAAGTATTTACTCAGCAAAGCAGCATTGATAGGCCGCTTGGCCAAATGGGTGATGATTCTAAGTGAATTTGACATCGAGTATGTAGATCGTAAAGCTATCAAAGGACAAGTTATTGCAGATCAGTTGGTCGATGCACCACTCATAGGTGATCATCCTCTCATTTCCAATTTTCCAGATCAAGAGATATTCATGATCACTAAAGCACAACCATGGAAATTATACTTTGATGGTTTGTATACTAGGCATGGCTCGGGGGCAGGCATTCTGTTTATCACACCTCAAGGTGATAGCATCCCGAAGTCTTACAGGCTCACATTTCCATGCACCAACAACATAGCAGAGTATGAGGCCTTGATCACGGGACTTAGGCTAGCCATACAATGGAAATTAAAAGAACTACAAGTATATGGCGACTCCCAACTGGTCATTCGACAAGCAACTGATGAATATCAAACCAAGGATGATAAAATCATGCCATACAAGCAAATGGTGGACAAATTAAAGGCAGCATTTACTACTATCACCTTTGAGCAGATACCAAGAGATCAAAATCGAGCTGCTGATGCTATGGCTACCATCGCATCTCTCCTAGATCTTCCACAGAATTCAACACGCTACGAGTTCTTGTTAGAATAGCTTTGGATCCCCGCTTATGATATCCCCGAATCTGAGCTGATATGTAACCTAATCAATTCTGAATCCCCATGGTATAGTGAGTTCTACACCTATCTCCGTGACCACACCCTTCCTCCTAACCAATCGAATAACCAACGTAAAACCTTCATTCGCCAAACCGCTCGGTATACCATTATTGTTGAAACCCTATACCGATGCAGTCTTGATGGTACTCTCCTTCGATGTCTGGAACAGGATGAGATAACAAAGGCCTTGGAAGAGGTACATGAAGGAATTTGCGGAACTCATGCAAGTGGTATGTCACTAGCCAAGAAACTCCTACGCACTGGATACTATAGGCCATCAATGGAAAAAGACTCCTACTACTTTGTCAGAAAGTGCAAGAAATGTCAATTTCATGGAGACCTGATACATGCACCAGCACAAGAATTGCAACTGATCACAACACCATGGCCTTTCTATCAATGGGGCCTTGACCTTGTGGGTAAAATCCATCCATCTTCATCCAATGGTCACAAATTCATTATTACCGCCACTGAATATTTCACAAAGTGGATCAAAGTTGTTCCACTTACCCAAGTTACCGGTAAGCAGATCACTTCATTCATCCTCAATTACATCATCTGCCAGTATGGTGTACCCATGTCCATCATCACAGATAACGGGCTTCCTTTCAAAAATCAGGATGTCTGTGAACTCTGTGATAAATTTCACATCCAACACCGCTTTTCCACTCCCTATTACCCACAAGGCAATGGTCAAGTCGAAGCATCAAACAAGAACATATTGAGGATCCTAAAGAAGACAGTCAATGATGTCGGTCGTGATTGGCATGTTCAATTGAATCCGGCACTATGGGCATATCGAACTAGCATTTGAACCCTTATAGGCACAACTCCCTACTCATTGGTCTATGGTGGAAAAGCTATTTTACCTATTGAAGTCGAGATACCATCACTATGGGTTTCCTAGCACAATCTCATTGATGATGAAGCATACAGAGTATCTCATCTCCAAGACTTAGAGCTACTTGATGAGAAACGACAAGCTGCATACAATCACCTCAAGGCCTATCAGCAATGCATGAGCATAAGCTATAATCATCAAGTTAGACCTCGTACATTCGAGGTGGGTGATCTTGTTCTTCGAGAAAATCCTCGTAAGCAACCCAACTGAGAACATCAAGGAAAGTTTGAATCAAATTGGCTGGGTCCATATGTTGTCACAGTTGTATTTGGGTCTGGGGCATATCAATTGGCTACTTCAGAAGGAGAACCACTAGCAGATCAGATCAACAGCATGCACCTCAAACGGTTTTATACATAAGCTGCACAGAGCATCAGGCTCCCATATATACTGGCAAAAATACCAAAAACATCTAGATAAATGACTTGAGAAAATACAAAAACATCAAAATAGTAAAGAAAAATCATGCATCCAAACAGTGAACAACCACTCCGGTGGCACCTTGGGTAAGTACGATGGTGAAAACCTGGCAAACAGGCGCCACTCATAATGGCTATGGCTTCATTGTCTTTCAAACTTGTTGTGATCACATCCACTACATACACACATCCATCCACCCACACTAGGGCTTGTTATTGACCTGCAATCAAAAATAGTACTTCATGCATCTTGCGTCCCGCTTTTTCAGAGTCATGTCTAAACTGGGGGCAATGCCCTTAACCTTTTGATAGAAGTGGATTCTGCATTACTTGTGATTCATTGGTTCTTCATTCAAAACTATCTCACAAAATCCAAAAACATTCAAAACTATCTCACAAAATCCAAAAACACTCAAAACTATCTCTCCAAAATACCAAAAACATTTGAAAACAATCACAAAATCCAAAAACATGATAAAACATCGAAAATCAATCAAAAACATGGCAGCACCCTATACATATATTCTTCAAAGCAGATACCAAACAACATTGTGACATACACCAAACAAATGACCACTTATCAATCGACCAAACAATCAACGTCAACAATCAAACTATCTTCAACAAGGATGCATCCTTCCTTATCAAAACAAAGACAAGATGACATTTTCTTTGACAAGAAAATTTTGTTTAAGCTATCAAATACTTGGTTGATTTGTGGGTTATTTATATCGGGATCTTACAGCATTGTTTGTGTATCTTCGGTGCATTATTCCAATGAAGTTCTGGGGCATGTCCTAGTGGTGTCTACGTGGGAAGTTCACTAAGCTACATGATCTTATGCAAAAATGTAGTCATAGATCACTACGGCTTGCTAACTACAGCGTATACCTCGACCATATGAGCATGAACCATTACCAAGGATCCATATTCTTTATTCTTTATGTATATACTATTTGCATACAAGAACAATGCTCCTTCTTTGGTTCCTCCTCGTCCAATTTGGATAAAGGTTTTTGTCTCTTATTAAGGTGTGAACTTGTCTCAGGATATGATCAGCTCAAGATCAAGGAGGACGATCCAAGTCATGCATGAATGTAGATGATCCTTGTCTATTCTGCAAGCAATACTCTGGTCAACTTGACCCATTATATCAAGTTGTTTGTATTAACTTGCTATATCAAATCCATGTAAGAAATACTCTGGTCATCTTGAATCATTATGTCAAGATGCTTGTATTTTTCTTACAACATTTTAAAGCTCAATGATGAAAATAGAGCACTATGGATCGTCATTTCATCTCATATGTTTATATGTTGCATTATGTTGCATATCACCCATCCATTCACTCATTTATATGTATTATTTTTGTATGCCAATATGAACAAAGTTAAAATAAGCAAGTTCTACGACAATTGAGCTGGTCTTGGATATAATCACGACCAAGTACTCTGATACATCATGCAAAGTCTAAAAAAACCTTGCATTCATCATGGTCATATCATCATCATTACATTTAGTTGCATTTGCATCAAGAAATGTTCATATCATTTTAGTTGGTTAAAATGCATATAGTTCATTATCATTTATTAAACATTTATATCATCTCATCATTTCATAATCGGGATGTTTAGATTCATTCCTATAAATCAATTGTCCCTGATTGTATTAACCATTTACTATACATTCATTTAGTGTCAGTTATCCATTATCATATTATCATCCTTTATTATCCTTTCTCGTGCATTGTTTCATACATTCATTTATCTATTCATTAGTTAAAAAAGTGCATTCATTCATCCATTATTAAGTGTCTTATTATGCTTATTTTAGGATTCATTTAAAAATTGCATTCATTATCCCTTTTTAATTGTATTAAGGTGCAATTATTAAACCATAAGTTGCATTATTATCACATTATCCTTTTTACTTAGTCATATTTAGGCATTTAGAATCATAAAAACCATTTGTCTCAAACATTGGTTCATACCATTTTATATATCCATTATACGTATGCATTCATTTAGACATCATCATATAAACATTTGTACTTTACATTTGTTTATCCATATTTCATTCATCTAAAAACATCTAGATGCATATCCATACATAAATCATTCATTCTTTGCATTAACATCATTGCATATCATTATCTCATCATTATATATAACATGAAGCACAAAATCATGTCCATATCATTATAAGCATACATCATCATCATGGCATTACATACATAAAGTATCACATCAAACAAAACATGCACACATGTATAAACCTACATTCATATGTCAATATCCAACATCATAAATCATCATAAAAACATGCATATAGGAATCATCTCATCAATGCATACATATACACGTATCCATCTAAGCATAAACTCATAAAAATCACCATCCTGCCTAACATCCATACATATCAAATGCATATCATCAAAATATGGGATCTCCTCATATATATCATCTCATGTATCAAAGTACAATGAAGTCTACAAAAATCGGCTACCAAGAGCCATCCAAGATACAGTCCAAAAATAACAATGACAACATACATGCATGCAAAATGCTCTCTCAGATGCCACTCTGACCATATGTTGCACCACCATCACCACCTGCTCCCCCACTAGTCCCCGCACCATCCGATCTATCTCTTCGTGGAGGCCCCATCAAACCCCCACTAGCTCCTATACCCCCTGACCTATCTCTTCGTAGAGGACCCATCACACCCCCACTGCTCTGCATCCTCTAGGATTGCTCTGATCTGGCTTGTCTCGTCTATGAATAGCTCATTGCTCACTGACTAGATGGCACCATCTGCTCATATAAACCCCGCCAATAATCAACCTCTCCACCTGCTCTCTGTACCTCCCTCTCCAATGCCTCCATAGACGGCCCTTGTCCCTATACTCCCTCCAAAACCCTCACTCTCTCCTGCAACTGGACCACCCTATCAATAGCCTGATCTCTCTCCCGCAACACTACAGTCAGCTCTGACTCTTGTGCAAATAGCAACATGTCTCTCCCTGCAACCTCCGCCTCCAGATCCTCCACCCGTGTCTCGGCTGTTGTCAATCGAGTATGCAAATGTGCTAGCATATGCTTCTGAGGATCACCACCCCCTATCGCTCTCTCCCCTGTCTCCATAGGTACCTCTCCAGTGGCTTCCTCCCCTCTGTCCATCGGTATCTCCCTCTCCATACCTTGGCCACCTAATCTGACTCCGCCTAGCGCCAACGGTCCCTGTGATATCCGTAGTGGCAATCCACCTCTCCCTCTCCGCTGGACCCGACCACCTCCTCCACCATCTCCTCCTCTGCCACCTCCACCCTCTCCTCCTCCTCTATCACCACCATCCCCCCTCCCTCGTCTGCCTATCATCGGCCCTTGACCTCCTCCCCTCCTCCGTCTCCATCCCCTCTCCTCCTCAAAATCAAGAATAGGTTCTGTTGGATCTAATATCCGCAAAATCGGATGAGTTGCCATATACTGTGTATACTCATCTGACACCCCTACATCCACCACCCTCAGTTGTATATCCCATGGCCTCGCCTAAAGCGTCTGGAACTCTGCCAATGCCTGATCATATGGAAGTACTAGCCCCCATGCATATCTCTCTCAGACCACTCTAGCGTACTCTCCTGATCCCCTCAGCAATCCCTGCTGCCATCCAAACTGCCTCAGAACCCTACCTGGCACCCATCTCTCTACATCGTAGGAAGTCCGCCCAATGAGGAATCAGGTCATGAATACATATAGCAAGGCCTCTGCATCATCCTCTTAAGGCTCACACTCTAGATAAGGTCTCCAGATCACTGCATCAAGATCATCCAGTGCTCGCCGCCACCACTCTAACTTCCCCAGGTGGGGCTGACTCATCATGTCACTGTACATGAACATATAGGGCTGATCAACTACCCAAAATTTCAGACTCACTAGTTGAGTCACTAGTAAGTGCTCCCACGCCCAAATGTGCAGCAGCGTCACTCCCACTGCCAAAGAGCCTCTCCCACGGTACGCTACCTCATGCAGTTCCTGATACATGTGCGCTAACACGCATGGTCCCCAAGCAAATCGAGTCCCTTCCGTCATCATTTTCTCTATAACCTGTCCCCATCCAACGGCCAGACCATGCGAGTGCCTATCAGGACATAGTAGCCCTCTCATGATCCCATACAAAACTATTGGCAATGGCTTGTACAACACCGTGATATCCTCCCAAGCTATGTAGTCATCATCAATGAACATGTCCTCATCAAAAAATCGATGCACTACTAGAGTCCCCCATGATCTATCATAAGTGACTAGCTCACCCTGAATGGGAATATGAAGGATGCGCCACACATCCTCCAATGTCACCGTCATCTCCCCCTGTGCTAAGTGAAACGTGCACGTCTCATTGTACCAGCACTCTGTCAAGGTTGTAATCAAACTGTGATTCATCCAAATCACAGGCATATGCATCACATCATACAGCCCAGTCGCTGCAATGCAATCAATCTCAGCCTCTGTCAGTCGATCCCGTAACCCCTGTGTCGCTGGATGTCTCTCGCGTAACTATAACACGCGTAGATCCTCCCGCACACGAGCATCAATCAATCATTATCAGTTGTTTTGTTTTCAAACTTTCTTAAGTTTAAACCTAGACTATCAACAGATACTTTGATCGAGTATCTTTGGGTCTCAATAGGTAAGCAATCATGGCACACCTAGACTTCAATAGGCATTTATCCTAATGACCTAAGTCTCATCAAGGCTACTATGATTCAAAACAACTCTCACTTCACATCCCTATTCATCCATCATTGGCATCGGGAGATTTATGTTCACACAAATTGGGGCATCTATTTTTCTAAACAATAGCGCTAAACCCCTCACAATAGCACTAAACCCCTAACAAAAGTGCTCAATCAACCCTACAAAAGCGCTAAAATTGCAAAAGTGCTACAAGACCTATGCGATCGCGCTACTTAAAGACAAAAGCGCTCAATTGACCCCTCAATAGCACTAAACAAACAATAGTGCTTAAACATACATACAAAAGCATTCATCTTGACAAACGCACTCAAACAGTAGCCCAATAGCGCCATTACGGCACAAAAGCGCTAGTTAATTGGACAAAAGCGCCAAACCATAGTTTTAGCGCTATTGTCCTAACTCAACTTGGACTCAACAAAAAACATGACAAAAATGCGTAAAATTCAAAATTTCAAATTTGTGTACCACTGGTTTGTAGTCGTTTGGCTGATGGAATCGATGGATTCGCTCGAAACGGCGCTCTGCCATAGGTACCGGCATCCTGACTGTTGCTCGCTCCTCTAAAAATTTCACTATCAGAGCTCTGAATTCACACTGGTCGCGGTAACAAATGATCATGTTTTCCCCCCTTTCTCCCCATATAAACCCTTTGTCATCACCGTAACTTTCCCCCGCTCACCGTCGTGGTCCCCGTGAACTTCCCGAGCCTCCCATTTCTCCATTATACCTCCGATTTCTTCTATTTTTCACCCATATTGCTAACGTCTTCTCTTCTATCACCCTGCCAATTTTCATTCTTTTTCGAGAGATCGCCCGATTTTCTGAAATTTTTCGGCCCATCTCTTGAGAGGGCATACCACCCATTAAATTTACATTTTATGAGACATTCCTTCACACCTATTTTTCTTTCTTTGAAACAACGCGATAAACCACACCATCTCAAAGAGGGGCAAATGTAGTCACATAAATCTGTCCAGTTTAATTAAATGAATATTTGCTATTTATTTGATTAAAAATCCACTAGCCATCAGTTAATTAAATTAATATTTAATTAATTCATCTTCAAACATTCTCTTATTATTAAATAAATTATTCAATTTATTTTAATTAATTCATTAAACCAAATTCACAATCAATTAAATGAATAAATCATATTTATTTCATTTAATCCCCTATTCCTCTTTTAAATAAATTAAATAAAACATTTATTTAAATCATTTATTCCCTCACCCCCCCCCCCCCCACTTGCATTTTCCTACAAATGCAACTTGCACACATTTATTGAAATAAATTAATTTATTTTAAATAAAAATCCTATTTTCCCTCACCCACCAAACCCACTTGCAAATCTAATCCCCTTCTAGATTCTTCTAACCCCTTCCTAATTAGCCTAATCCATTCCCTAATTATTGTCACATTCTTAAGCAACTTGGAGTCACTTCTCAAAGACCCCTATTCCTCTTTTAAATAAATTAAATAAAACATTTATTTAAATCATTTATTCCCCCCCCCCCAACTTGCATTTTCCTACAAATGCAACTTGCACACATTTATTGAAATAAATTAATTTATTTTAAATAAAAATCTTATTTTCCCTCACCCACCAAACCCACTTGCAAATCTAATCCCCTTCTAGATTCTTCTAACCCCTTCCTAATTAACCTAATCCATTCCCTAATTATTGTCACATTCTTAAGCAACTTGGAGTCACTTCTCAAAGACCCCTATTCCTCTTTTAAATAAATTAAATAAAACATTTATTTAAATCATTTATTCCCCCCCCCCCCCAACTTGCATTTTCCTACAAATGCAACTTGCACACATTTATTGAAATAAATTAATTTATTTTAAATAAAAATCTTATTTTCCCTCACCCACCAAACCCACTTGCAAATCTAATCCCCTTCTAGATTCTTCTAACCCCTTCCTAATTAGCCTAATCCATTCCCTAATTATTGTCACATTCCTAAGCAACTTGGAGTCACTTCTCAAAGACTTCAAAGTCTTTGAAAAACATTTAATGCTTTGTGTGTTCAACAATTTAACCTCTTCCAAAACCACTAATGGCTCTTACATGACCATTAATGGCTCTTACATAACCATTTTTGGTTATTTAAACTTGCACTCATGTGTCTCCTCAAGCATTTATTGTTTTGACCATGGTTATCCCTTTTACCTTTGCACAAGAGTTTATCCATTAGATAAAAGCTTTATTCTTTGAATAAAGAATTTATTCATTCAACTAACCTTGACCCTAACCCCCAAGTTAACTCTCAGGTCATGTCAAGCATTTAATGTTTATTCCCTCTCCTCTCAACCTATCTCACATTGACACTTGTCATCCTGGGATTGGGTTGAAAGCCCTCATATGGATCTCAAATCATTCAATCCTAACCCTTGTTGAGATTACTCAATCTCAACCATCCATTGCTCCATTTTTCCTATAAATAGAGCCCATTTCTTCATAATCCAGATCCTAAAAACTTGCATGCATTTAATCTATAGTGAATTTTAGAGAGCATTTTAGCATAATAAACTCTTATAATTGTCATTTTGGTTTAAAACAAATCATCTTAGCATCTATAGCATCTAGTATCAGCTTTTCACTCACATTTAGAACAAATACTTTAATCTTGAATCTCCATAAGCATCCATAGTGCAAAAAGCTGCTGAGAGCTACACTATTTTGGAACTTGGAGAGGAGAGGAACAAGGAAGGAGAAACTACTAGCATGGTAGAGAGCATTTGGAGGAGCTTAGTTGTTTTTTGTAGATTCCTTAAACTTTATTTTTGCTTAGTAGTGTCTTTCTTGATATGCTTACTTAGGATAGTTTTTAATTTATGATTTTCTAACATCTAACAATCAACTTCTTGTTGTTTCTTGTTCAGGTGTTTGTTTATCCTAACCTTGTCCTTTTCGCAGAGCATCACCACTTATCACATGCATCAAAAGTTCTCCAATAAAGCTCTGCCGGCAGAATCATTATCGATGACCAAAAGGCTTACTAGAAAAAATGATAGCTCTTGAGTCATCAAATCCCAAACCAATTGATCATGATATCCATCTGAATAGCATGAATGACAAATCTAAACCAAATCCATAGGCCAAATCATACGAGAGCATACCGGATCAATATCATAAACCAACCACTCTATCAAAAGTCAGTAAACAACCAAAAGAGTTAGTGTTGCCATCAATGACAAAACATCAATGCAACACATAATCAATTCCTCCAATTTCCAATAGATGATGTGCTAGATTAGCTTCATTATCACCATAGATCCTCTATCTCTCTCTCTTTTCTTTCTCTTTTGTGACCATTCCTCTATGTGTATCCCCGTTCTTCTATGTTCCCTAATAATGTCTACTTGAGGACGATGTAAAGCATTGAGATCTCTTTTGGTCTCTTTCATGTTGACTCAAAAGACACCTTCTATTCCCTTTCTTCCAAGTTTATTTCCTTTCTTTGGGGAATGATGACTATTCTATGCATATATATACATGATATACATGAGTTATCATACAATATACTGACCCCAAGGAAAGCGAAACTACCTTGTGATTTGTGTTTGTGTTCATTATCCTTGGGTTTATTCTTCAATTGGGGGCTAAATCCATGGGATAACATGCTCTCTCTCTTTCTCTCTTGGGTGTATCCTACCTTAAATCAATCACTCCCAACAAGGCATGCGCGATCGCTTTAACGTGGGGGCATACACTCCGCTCATATTTTTCTTCTTAATACTCAAAGTTACTTAGTGAACTTGGATTTACTTTGTAATTTTTTGGTATCCTTGTTTTTCATGACTCATAGTGAGGGAAACCTTGCTACATGCAATCATGGTCCTTCCCTCTTAATCTTCCCTTTTACTTTGTCAATCGATGTTGTAAGATTCTTAATCCACTGAGGGCTTGGTATATCTTGCCTCCTTGACGTGGTGAAAGTCTTTCAATCTTGTTTCCTTATACTTTATCGATAGAATTGATGTATGCTTATACTCCCACTCAAGTAGGGGATAAATGTAGCATCATAAAATTGTGACCTTGCAATTTTCAACCACATTTGGGTCTTCACATTGGTGAAATGAATCCCTAAGCCTGATTGGAAACTCAAGACATGCTCACACTGCCCAAAGCTTGCATTTCCTCGTACCCCACACTCCTTGCTACTGCTTCCTATCCTAAATTAGGGAAATACAAGGGTGTGGCGCCCTTGTCCCCCCTAGGATAGGGGCATGGAGACCCTATCCTTGCCCTATTTTGGGCCCCTTCCATTCAAATTTTGCATTGGGATTTGCATTTTGGAAGCGGGAAAAGTTTCCCTATGTCAGCCTATAACAAAAAATCAGTCAGTTAACCCTTATTGGAAAATATATAAGATGCATTCTTCTCTCCTATTTGCATAAGATAAGATAAGATAAGTTCAATAAGCATACATGAAGTGGAAATTGTGATCCTAAGCGAAATCAAGCATTCAAGTTTCCATTCAAGCATCCATTAAGCATATCAAGTCTCCTCTCAAGGCTAGGTGTTGCATTCAAGTCAAGGATTCAACCATTGAAGTAGAGATCTCTTTTGACATTTCAATTCTACATATCCTTTCAATCAACTCTATCAACATTTCAATTGCATCCTCCCTTGAGGTGAATTTTATTTTACTCATTTACTTCCATTTACTTGCAAGTATTTTTCATCATTTGGTTAATTCCAAAACCGGAGTTTGACCTAAAGACAAAACCCCAATCCTAAAAACATTTCCTCTCTTTTTTGTGTGTAGGTTGCAAGTGTGCAGTTGTATTTGTAGATTGAGACTCTATTCTCAGAGGCGGAAAAACCCTTTTTCGGTGCGTGGATTTTTCGAAGGACCATGTACACTTTCAACATGGTCCCAACAACTTTCGCCCAAATTTTTAGGGGATCTTCGTCTCGGACTTTTACTGTTAATTCCAGGTGCCCAGCTTTATCTCACATTTCTATCTCAACTTATAATCATTTCTTTGTCACTTTTACACTTAGTCTTAAATCACATAATTCAACCTATTGCATTCTAAAAGAGGGGTTACTTTCACTTTCCAAATTCATTGTCAATCCACTTAGCATTCAATCTCTTGAGATTGGATCTAGTGAATTCTTCCCCCTCTTTTAAATATAATGTGTGTGAGAAGGTTGAAGAGAATCTTTTGTGAAACTTTCACTCCTCCTATTGAGGAGAGAAAAGCTTTCCTCTTGACTTCTCCATCACCCTTTATCACCACATTACAGTTCATTATACCCTGATGGGCAAAGCTCCATTGTTACATAATAAGGCTTAGTGATGAATGTATTGCGCTATGAAAAAAGGTACAAAAGTTCATGAAAACCATCATCTTTATTTTCAGTCTATCATTTCAATCTATCATCTCATATCAATCATCCTCAATTGCTTCTAATTCTCATCTTTCATTCTATTTCATTCTAAGATTCATTCTCTCATATTCTATCTGAATATCATCTTCACATTGAACCTATCTCTATCTTTAATCAACTAATTATTCTTCTATCTCACATTCTTCTTCATTCGAGAGACCATTCATACATTTAATACATAAACAATCTCTCAAGGGGGAATTACACCCTAAGCATCACTGGGGCATACTGGGGCAAAATTTTTTCATTTTCTTTGAAACAATGTCATTCCAACATTGTCTCAAAGAGGGGCAAATGTAGGCACCTAAAAATGTCTCATTGATCTTGTAATAATTATTCATCTAATCGATTAAATAATTCTATAATTATTTAGTTAAGCTAATTAATCTTATTCTTCTAAATTCATATTTCTTCATCATATTACTAATTTCAATCAATTAATATTTCTATTCTAATCAATTAATAATTTAACCCCTTTTCTAAATATTAATTAAATATTTATTATTTAATTAATTTTATTTTAATCCTTTAATTGAATAATCTTTATTATTTAATTAAATTCAATTTCTAAATAATTAGATAATTTCTTTAAATTATTTAATTAGCTAATTAATTCTTCTAATTCAAAATCAAAATCCCCAAATTCTAATTTCATCTAATTTCATTAATTCTCCAAATTCAAATTCTTCTTATTTCGTCTAATTTCAAATACATGAGCATGATTTCAAAAATCAAATTGAATACCAAAGTCAAAATCTAAATATAGTCAAATAATAAATTGAATTTAAAATCAATTCAATAATGAGAATTCATTCTCATGCAAAGATTAAATGAAAATCTAAATTAAGTTCAAGCACAGGCTAAATTAATTAATTAATTAAATCAATTATCTTTCCAAACTCTATTTATATCTTCCACTTTGTTTTTTTCCAAAAAGCTTTCAATCAGTCATCAATCAGTTAATTATTAAATCTTTTTTAATCATCAATTCAATTAACTGATTAATTAAATCATTCTTCAATTATCCTTCAATTATTCTTTTTCATCTTTTAATCAGCTTTTTTGTCAATCATTTCTCAATTAACAAATCAATCTATTCAGTTCCACCTCCAAATCAGCAGTTCAACTATCAATCACCATGTGAGCTCACCAGAGTTCCACCTCTTAATCATTTTGTTCCACCTCTCGATCAATCCTCTCCAAAAATTTATACATTCATAATCAATTTTCTATTTTTATCAATCACAAACTTTGAATCTTTGTGTCAATTGCAGGTTACCAGCGTAATATCTGAGAGCCATCATACCACAAAGAAGAGAAGAACAATGGAAGCTATATGCGATCATGGAATATAGAGTTTTGATTAATATTTTACATCAGTATTGTTTTCTTTGTATTATTTCATTGGCTTATGTTTGGATTGCTTAAATAGTTAAGGAATTCGTGATTTTCCTTATTTATTATTTAGCAATGATGATTTTAAGCATATACACCACCCACTTATGGCATGCTATTATCTAGATAGTGGAAAGCAGTAGGAGGAGGAAATGTGCAGTTGGATTTATCTTATGCAACTATCCTAGTGAATGGGATTGAGGTTAAATTGGAAAGAGAATCTAGAGCTGACACCACAGTTGAGACTATTGACCCAAACAATATGATATGTTTCTGTGACATAGACATGGGAAATTTCAGGGTAGAGTCTCGGCTTCATAACACAAACCCAATTGACATTGAGGTACAAAACAATCAGAACAATCTATGGCAGATTTTTTTTGATGGGGCATGTAGTAAGGAAGGGTCTGGAGCAGAAGTCATTTTTATCACTCCTAGTGGGAAAACTTTTAAGTATTCCTTCCACTTATTATTTGAATGCACTAATAACATTTTTGAGTATGAGGCACTACTCCTAGGACTTAACCTTGCTACAAAGCATGGCATTAAAATGCTGACTTTTTGGGGTGACTCAGAGTTGGTGGTGTCTCAGGTCAGGGTACATTATGTATCAAAAAACAAGAGGCTAAAACAATATAAGTGTGTTGTATGGAATCCTATTGAGATGTATGAAGCCTTTTCGATTGGATGGATTGAGAGGTATAAGAATATCATGGCTGATTTTCTAGATAATGTTGTTTTGAAAAGTGATGATATTACTCTAGCTGGTATTTCAAAGGTTGAGGTAAAAGTCAAACAATTTGTCCCTGATAACATTTGCAATTGGCAGGTTTTTTATGATGACAGTTGTAGATAGGAATTTTTGGAAATCATCAAAGCAAGTAGCAAATTAGACTAGCTCAATCACAAAAACTAAATTGCAATGATAACAATCCTAAAACATTCAATAGAGACACGAAAACAAGACATTCAAAATAAATGAAAATCCATCACCAATGCCTCTTTCAATTGACCTCCATTGTTCTCCTTTCTCCTCCAAATAGCGGATTTGTGTGGATCTCACCTACAAGTGCAAAAACATGAAGCAAGATTGATTTTGATAGCGCGAGGATACTAGAAGTGTGATTGATTGAAGAAATTCATCCCATTTATAGATAAATTGGAGAAAAGACAAGATTAGCATGAAGAGATTTGAAAGGAAATTTCAAATAAAGAATGACAAATATGACAAATTATGACAAAATTGACACTTTCTATGCAAGATTGATTGATTGACAAATTATGACAAAATTGACAAGGTTGCTATGCAAAATTGATTGATTGACAAATTATGACAAGATTGCTATGTCATTCCCATGAAATTAGGGGAAATATTAGAAAAATATGAGAAAATAGAAAATTAGATGAATTGGAAATTAGGAAATTAGAAATTAGGAGAAATTAGTAAATTGGAAAATTAGGTAAATTAATTAATAATTTTTCATTCATTAATTAATTCACAAAAAGAGGAAGGAATTAGTTAGCCAATTAAATAAATATTTAATTGTGACAAGAAGACTTAGGATAAATAAATAAATAATTTAACCTAGAAGGAAAATGACAAACAAGATTAAATGAATAAATCATAAAACCTTAGAAGATGAATTATAAATGCAAGGATGACAATTAGGTCTTGACAAAAGATAATTGATGTAGGGTCGATCATGATCATGGTTTTGATTGACAAAGGACCAATGCTGACAAATGATTGAGATTGGTTGACAAATTGACCAAGATTGACAAAGAGATCAAATTGATAGGCGCCAATTGACGAAGAACAATGACTAATTGATCCAAATTGACACGATTGAAAAGGACAACGATCGATGACAAATCGATCGCAAAATTGACGAGATTGACAAGAGGACAAGGATCGATGACAAATCAATCACAAAATGACAAGATTGAAAAGGACAATGATCGATGACAACTCAATCGCAAAATTGACGAGATTGACAAGAGGACAAGGATCGATGACAAATCGATCGCACAATGACAAGATTGAAAAGGACAAAACCCTAATTCCATCATCGATTAGGATTGATGATGTCCAAAATGAAATTGAATTGCCGATGTCAAAATATGCCAAATGAGCATGCACATGGATGTGACAGGATAAGATCGACCAAAATCATGACTGAAGATTATTATCAACAAGACCAAATTCAAAAGTGAGACAAATGAAGAATGCAGAAGGACTCGATGCTCGCAAATGATAAACACCAAGTGCGCAACATAGACGAAATGTTAATGCGACGCAAAAACCCTAAAATAAGGCGATGCGCAAATGTTAAAGTATGACTCCGCAAGCGTTGACCATTTTTAGATGTCTACAATAGTAATTTGTTAAATTTTTTGCATTTCATGGATGAATATGAAAGCTAATAAATTGACTTCAATGCTTTCATTGAAACAACTCACAGGAGGCAGACAATATTTGGTAATGAAATTGTGCAGTTGAAGATAAATAAGATCCCAAAGGGTCTTGTGGCATTAGAGTGGGTATTTGATGGGAATGAGAGTGGAGCTATGAAAATATTTGCAGCCAATATAGATGAGCTAGAAGAGATAAATCTAGGAACTGAGTCATCACCTAAAAGGGTGTACATTGGTAGAAGGATTAACCCACAAATTAGATCGATTCTCATATCTTTGCTAAGGAAATACAAGAATGTGTTCGCTTGGGCATATGATGACCTAAAAGCTTATAGGAAAGACCTATTCTAGCATGAAATACCACTGGACCCTAACGCCAAGTCATTTAGCTAGAAGCAAAGACCAATAAACATGATGCTCGGGCCTAAAATACAGGAAGAATTGATTAATCTCAGAGAAGGAAAAAATCATAAATCTTATCAAACATTCCTCTTGGGTGTCTAATTCGGTTCCAGTAAAGAAGAAAAATGGTGCTATATGGCTATGTGCAGACTTCAAAAACTTAAACGTATCATCCCTCAAAGATAACTATCCACTCCCAAACATGGAAACTATGCTACAAAAGGTAAGAGGCTATGAGTTGCTCTCCATGATGGATGGATTCTTGAGTAAAACCAGGTGAACATAAAAGAAGTTGAACAATATAAGACCACCTTCACAACTCCTTGGGGAACATATGTGTATGTGAGAATACCTTTTGGTTTAACAAATGTTGGAGCTACCTTTTAGAGAGCTATGGATGTATCTTTTTCAGACCTAATAGACATCATCATGGTTGTCTATTAAGATGATTGGACAACATTTTCCAAGAAGGTAGAAGAGCATTGCTTGCATTTAAAAAAGGTATTCACCAAGTCTTTGGAATATGGGATTTATCTTAATCCTAAAAAAGTGTCACTTTGTTGTGATTGGGGGTAAAATGTTAGGTCATATTGTATCCAAGGATGGGTAAGAATAGACCCTGAGAAGGTGGCAACCATTGATAAAATACCCATCCCCAACACTATGAAAGCCATCCAGTATTTCTTTGGCCAAATAAACTTTGTCTGTAGGTTTATATCCAACTTTGCTGAAATATTTAAACCTATTTCCAAGATGTTGAAGAAAGGAGCTAAAATAAATTGGACAAATTAATGAAGCCCTCAAAGCCTTTGCAACTATCAAGGAGCCATCAAACAGGCCCCTATTTTGAAAGCACCTAATTTCATCAAACCCTTCCAGCTTTTTTATTTTGCTTCATTCCACACCATAGTTGTTGTCATGTTACATAAGAATAATGAGGGATATGAATAGCCTACTTCCTTTTATAGTAAATCCCTCCAAGCAGTGGGACTCAAGTATGACATCATAGAGAAGCAACTTTAATCTTTGGTAAAAGTTGTGAAAAACTTCAGACCTTACCTTGTAGGTGCAAAAGTCATAGCTTATGTACCTAATGTAGTAGTTAAGGACATTTTTGTCCAATCAGAGACAACAGGCAGAAGATGCAGATGGATCAACAAAATACAAGAGTTCAATATTGACATCCAGATTACCAAGTTGGTCTGGAGAATGGGCTTAGCAATTCTCATGGCAGAAGAAATTTTGGATGCTACCCAAAATAATACTTTGTACACCTCAGAGGACAACATATGCAGTTTACAATACACTTCATGGTATACCAACATATTGTATTTTCTAAAGTACATGAAGTTCCCTGATGAACTCATTGACACTCAAAAAAGAACCTTTAAGTTACATGCCCAAAGGTATGTTTGTATTTTGGGGGATTTATATTACAGAGATAGATATGGTCTGTTATTGTTATGCCTAGATAAGCATCAAGCTCAGGTAATGCTTAAATATACGCATACATGAATATGTGGGGGGAACTATACAACAAAGACTACCGCCCACAAGCTATTAAGGGCTGGATACTTTTAGCCTACATTGTTCAAAGGTGCTCATGAATTTGTTAGAAAATATGAACTTTGCCAGAAGTTATCTAGTAAGTTGAAGTATTCAGGAGCTTTGTCTCTTAGGCCTATGTAGGTTGAAGCCCCTTTTCATCAATGGGGTATAGATTTTATTGGAGAAATAACTAAAAGGCCTAGTGGAGGGCACAAATAGATTCTTGTAGCCACAAACTACTTCATAAAATGGGTGGAAACTATCCCCACTAGGTAGGCAACCAGTAAGGTTGTAATTGATTTTCTGACAAGTAAGATTAATAATGGACAACACAATGTGCTTCAGATCTGAGGAGTTTACCGATTTTTACAATACATATGGCATCAGCATTTCCTACTCATCCCCATACCATCCATAGGGAAATGGGCAAGCTGCATCTAGCAACAAGAGTTTGTTAAAGATCATCAAGAGGACTCTTGAAAAGAATAAAAAAGCCTGGGATTCAAGGTTAAAGACTACACTATGGGCTGACAGAATCATTGTCAAGAAAGCTACTAGTAAATATCTATTTGAGTTGGTATATGGCACATAGGTTAGATTGCCCATGAATAATTCATTGCATGTATACAATTTTATTCAGGAAAATGAATGGGATATGCCTCAGAAAATGGAAGAAAGAATGGGACAATTTGCAGAGCTTGATGAAATCAGAAGTGATGCACACAAAAGAAATATGAAGCTGCAATAGCAAAGAAAGTATCTATTTGATAAAAGAGCTTCAGAAATAAAATTTGAGGTAGATGATTTAGTTTTGGCATGGAATGCAAGAGGCCAAGACAAAGGAAAACATGGTAAGTTTGAGGCTTTGTGGCTTCACCAATACATTGTGGTAGAAAATCATGGTGATAATTCCTATTTCCTTGCAAACATGAATGGTGAAGTACAGGAACTACCAATGCATGGACAGTTCCTGAAACACTTGTTTACTTGATCTTCTTCCATGCACAGTAGGTTTAGGGTTGTATATATAGGTTAGGGTTTTGTGTAAATATTTCCTATGTTTTTGAAGTGGTCTTCTCTCCCAGAGATTTGAATCCTCACTTTGATCTTTTGGATCAAAAATCCCCAACTAGAACCACTATTGGAAGTGCTCAATTTGGCTTTTATATTTTCCCCTCTTGTTCTCTATTAAATCCTAGGGTTTAGGGTTTTTGGAGGGTTTTATTTATGCTAGGTTTCTTCTTGTTTTCCCCCGGACCTTTTACGTTTTGTAGTTGACTATCATTTGTCGGTTTCCTAGTTTTAAGTTATGATCGAAATGGTTCTCTATCGTAGGTTTATTGGCCCCATGTGTTAGGTTTCTTTGTTGGGTCAATTCCCTAAAGTATTTGTCACTTAAGGATCATATTGTCCCTCTGATGACTAAGTCTTAGCCATAAATATCCCTAGGTAGGCCCCCTGGAACGACCATTTTACCCCTCATAAGTTCCCACGTGCCTAAAATTTTCACTTAAAGTGTCGGCTTCAGTATCTCAATCATGAAGGATAAGCAAATTAGAGGGGATGTATAAGTGGGTGTTGTATACACCTAAAAATGGTCTGAAGATAATTAATTAAACAAGCAATTATTTAATTAATCCCCCTTCCTAATTTAATTGAATTCACTAAGCAATTTGATTAAATTTCCCCTTTCATCTATTTATTAATAAATCTAAGGATTTATTTAATAGGTTCATAATCCCCTTTGATTAATTAATTCAAATTGATTAATTCCCTCCATCCAAAATCATTTCTTCTAAATCCTAATTAATTAAAACAAATCATTCATGAGTTGTTGAGATTAATTAGCCTTTTCCCATTATTTGAATTTTTAAATTCAAATTCTCCTAACTTCTACCACTCCTAAACCTAACCATTCCTAAACTTAACCCATTCTACCTACCACCATGTCCCCTTTCATCCAACCTCTTCTAGAACCTTTGTGACACTTGTCACTAAGTGTTCCCTTTCATCCAACCCGCTTTGCCATCCTGCTCCAATTTAACCATTGATATCTTCAGATCAATCTTGACCATTGATTCTTGCCACCTCATCCCTAGCCTTGGAAATCCTATAAATAGACCTCATTTTGGAGCAATATGGATCCCATCTCATTTTCATCTTATGCATTGTTACTATAGGCATCTAGCTTCTAGTTTATCATTCTTAGCAATGTTATCATACTCAATTTTAGCTTAATTGCATCTTAATCTTAGTTCACTTTCTAGAATAATCATGAAATCATGTAGTTTAATCATGCTATCATTGCTAGATCATGCATCTTCATCATTCAAATCCTCCATCTAAGTGTAGTCAAGTCACTAGAATATGCAAAATCAGATCTGAGAGCATTTTTCATACTCGCATTTACTAGGAGGCAATAAGTCGATTAGCTATGGTTTTATATCTCATTGATTAAATCTTCTAACCATGCTTGTAATGATTTATTGAGTGCACTGTGTTTGCAGGTACAAGTACACTTCACAAAGCATGACATTTTGGTGCCCACCGTGGGGCCAGAATCATCTCTTTTGGCCTCTTAAGCTTTAGAAAACTTCATCTCTATCCGGCTCTATTTCAGAAATTCGTACGAGTTGCTTTTTCAGCTCATACAAACTTCCTTTCAGCCCAGGACGACAGGCCATCTTAACTCATATCAGGTGATTCTTCTATCGTACGACATCATTTTACTTAAAGCAAGATAGCTGATCCTGTGTTGTACGATCTCCATTTCATTGTCGTATGAGAGCTAATTGGGTGTCGTAAGAATTTTTGGTTGTAAAATCCTATGTCATACGAGTTCATTTTGGTCTCTATGTGAAATCTAAAATTATGTCGTACTAAGTGGAAAATTGTGTCATACGACTTTCTGCATCTATGAATTTTTTGATTAACTGCATGTTAGGGTTTTCTTATTCTAATCTAAGATTTTCTAACACTAACCCTGACTGGTTTGTGAGATTTTTGGCAGCCTAACTCTTTTCTGCAGGACGCTTGTCAAAGAAACGCTTGTCTAAGACATAATTCAAAACACAAATGACTAGTAATGGATCTATTTTGCAGGTTGCCTATGAATTCAACTAAACTTTGTGTATTCATTAAAGTTTTCTAGGCACACTTCAATTTTGCTAAAGGAATGAACAATCATGTATTTTGTGTCTTTGATGATAGGCAAGTATGCTCTCACCTTTCTTAGGTGATCAGAAAGCTAGACTCGTCTTTTACTTTCATTAGTGCATTTCTTTAGCAGGCCTGCCCTCCCGAGGAGTAATAACTCTTAGGCATTAAAGTCGGTGAGAGGGGAACAACCTAAGTGGGAACGGCTAATGCTAAGTAATCCAACCCACTATAAAATAATTGTGTTTTTGATGAAAATAAAGCAACGGCGGTGCTTGGGAATAGCTCTCCTTCATACCTTTGGGTATATCAAACCTTGGTTTTCAAGGCTAGGAGACCTCTTAATTGAGTTTATACCCCAACGCACCGAATGGATCCCTTACTAGTGCCGGTTAAAATAGAAGCTACCCAATTCACCTTCGAAAGGGTGATAATCTTTGTGCAAGAGAGATAGTAACTCTCCCAAGGCACTTGCCATATCGTGCCCCCATTAGCATTTGGAGTTGGATAATACAGCGTTGAGAATCCATTGCGTGAGACTTAGCGATCATATTCTAATTAGCTATTGGGTGTGTACCTAAGTCAGCAAGTAAAGGTTTTCATTCTTAGCCAACTTCCTTAGGGTTTAGCATGCTTGGAGTCACTTATCACATCATGTGTTTGTTGTGTATTCATCCCTAAATTGAAAAATCAGACACTTAAAACTGGAAAACCAAGGTAAAATATCAAAATTCAGTGATCAAAAACTCAAACAAGCAAACAATTCAAATACATATCATACGAGTCAAGATTCTCTGTCGTATTACTTGATCTTTTGTTGTACGAGTCAATATTCTATGTCATACGAAACACTGCCCTCCACATGAAATCACTAGTATGGCATTCTATAGTATATCTCTTGTCATTTCAGGCTTTATAATCTATCATACAAAACTCTGCATTTGTCAATCCAGAGCTGTGTCCTGCATGCCTGTTTCAGATTTGTCATTTCTGCCTGATCAATTTGCAGTAAACAGAAACACCTATTATCTATCAGTATGTGCTTAGAGTATCTACTTGGTTTTTTTGGTCAAGTTATCATCCGTCAAAATCATACTCTAGAAGATAAACACCCCAAGATTTTCAAGTGCTTACCCCTAACAAGTTCAAAAACTAAAACATCATAAAGTGCATTATCACCCTATTTGGTAAACTGATCACTCAAACATAGTTTCTCATCATGATCAATCATCCTTTATCACAAAACTGAAATGTTTGGTCAGGAAAATCTTGTCCCATATTGTAGGATATATCGTTCCTACTAGACTTGGTTCTTATCAAATCACCATCATTGCACTCCTAAACTGAAGATTGAAAAACTTGCAAACTTTTAAACACTTGAATTATCTTTTAGTGTCATATCACTCTATTGCCTTGAAATTGACTATTGATCACTTACCCAAAACAGCCTTTTGGACAATGGAATCCTAAGCAAAATAACACACGTGTATGCCTATTCTAACTAGAGCTCAGAGACGAAAGATCTCAGAGATTGAAATTGAAACATTGAAAACATTCAAAGAGCATATAACCATGGAACATGAAGATGAAATACAAGTTGAAGAAGAAATAACATAACAAAACATCAGAGACATCAAGAAAGATCCCCAATTCGATAAATTTATGCAGAAATTGTTGGAGGAAGAAAAAGAAAAATACTTTCTAATGTTAGCCAAATCTAGTGCTACACTTCCCCAAGATTTTGATGTGAACAAATTGACACAAAAGAAAAGTGATCCTCCCCCTAATAATGAACAATATGAGGACATCTTTGGTCTCTGCATGAATGACACATCAATTCCCAATAACCCCAGAATCAATGAAGAAACCGACATACCTAGAAGAGATGAATTAGAAATCCTGAATAACATTCAATTCAATGAGGATACAAGAAGAGCTAGGGATGAAACAAGAAGAGATCCCAATCCTCCTAGAATGCAAAATCATGGTCATGCAAGAACAAATCATGTTGATAATCCTATCATGACTCTCACACAACAACTGCAAGCAATGCAAACACAAATCCAAGATATGCAAAGAGGAAATTTTAGACGATAGTCACTTCAAGAAATTTATCCTTATCCTTTCGATAGAAATCTAAACATGATACCATTTCCTATAGGTTTTGAAACTCTAAGATACGAAAAATATGATGGAAGCACTGACCGTCAAGATCATATACGAGAATTTCGCACAATGAGTATGGAGTTTGCACATGAGGATACCTACTTAATGAGACTATTTCTGAAAAGCCTAACTGGACTAGCTATGGAATGGTTCTCCAAACTTACACTTGGAATCAGATCATTTTCAGAATAGGTGGATAAGTTTGTTTCACAATACTCCTACAACATACAACATGAAGTAACAATGCTAGACATATGTAACACTAAACAAAAAAGTGGAGAACCCTTCATGACATTCTTACAATGATGGAGACGCCTAGCATCACGGTATCCTCATACATTGCCAGAGTACAAAAAATGGATATATTCATTGACAACTTAAATGATCAAATGAGTTATTACTTAAAAATGCAAGGAAATCAAAGTTTTGGAAAAATGGATGATAATGGAATTAGAATGGAAGAAGCCATGATAAAGAAGGGTGAGTTGAAAATATACAAAGAAGGAGTCCATCCTCCTAACAACAACAATAACAACAATCACAATGATAAGCCAAATTTTTGGAATAGAAATCAAAATATCGTCAATGATGGAATAGTAGATAAAAACAATGTGAAACCAAAGCAACCATTTTTTGATTTATCTACTCACTCGGCAGGGCACAACAAAACAACAATCACCAAAGAGCAACTATCAAAACTTTCTTTCGAAGACAATTCACAAACATTGGTGAACCCATGGGATCAGCATTAAAAATTCTTATCGCAAACAAATTGATCACTTTACCAGAAGAAAGGAACTATGAACCTCAAATCAAACCACCTTGGTGGAATGATAATCAGTATTGCGATTTCCTTCGAAACAAGGGACATCTCACAGATAATTGTCAAAAATTGAAACATGTCATACAAGACTTAATTGATAATGGAGAAATAATTGTGGATGAACATACAACAAACGAATCTCATACAGCTTTTAAAACTCCACTTCCAAACTATGAGAAAGATGAATCATCAACAACAAATAATGGCAAGGGTAAAGAAAAGGTAAACTACACTCATACATATGATAACGTGGTGAATGTGATTGTAGTTAAAGAAAAACAAAATCAAGAACATGCTCATGCTATAATAAGAAGCAAAGCTAAAGTTGTTTTGTCGGGTCCTACAACAAACACATCATCCACTATAGCAAAACAATACAATCTAGTGGAACAATTGCAGAAAACACCCGCGTAAATATCTATCTTGGAGCTTTTAAAACTTTCACCTACACATAAAGAAATTCTTGAATGAGCATTAGTAGATACAACCGTATCCAAAGATCTTGATATCGATCAATTCCAAACCATGGTGGGACACCTCACAACCCCTCATTGCTTATCATTCACTGAAGAAGGTGACATGTCCTTGCAACACCCTCACAACGCTCCCTTACATATTAAAGTCCTCATCCACTAAACACGAGTTAAGCGTGTTCTAATAGACGATGGAGCTGGCCTAAATATTTGCTCATTGAGTCTTGTTTGTGCCTTAGGATATTTAGAAGATGCAATTGATGTCTAGAAAAGGATTACTATAAAAGCCTATGATGAAGAAGAACATTCCTCCAAGGGAATTGTGATACTACCAACCAGAGTGGGACCTCTACAAAAAGACACAGCATGCCAAGTTCTAGACTTGGACCTATCATATAATGTGCTCCTAGGGAGACCATGGATACATGACTTGCAAGTTGTCCCATCAACATACCATCAATGTGTAAAATTTCCCTACGAGGGACAAGAAATCACAATCGCTGTAGATGCAAATCCATTCCAATATTGCAGCAAACTAAAAATGGGTCAAGAAGTAAGTGTTCCACATAACAGGGAGGTATCATCTTCAAGCACACAATCCAAGGAACAATCATTTGCATCTATTTTATCAAGCATGGAAAAACAAATGCAGCTAAGAGATAGAGGGAATGGAGAATACTCAATATCACAATTACCACTTTCTCCTAAACCTTTGGGAAAACCATCAAGCTCTAAACAACAACCAATTGTCAAACGTCTTCCGATATTTGATGGATAATTTATTAGTGTTGGAACCTTATCAGAGGAGATAGAAGACAAAGATGTGCTACAACGGCTATATAAAGATGAAGAAGTTGAACAAAAGGTCAACAATGTCAGAATACCTATAGAAAAATATGGAAAAGGATTCAACATTCTTCAAAGGATGGGATATACCAGAACAGGCCCTATAGGAAAAAGAAAAGAAGGTATCTCAGAACCTATTCAAATTTACACTCAGTAGACCAATGACAAAACAGGCTTAGGGTATGGACAAGTCACTATACCGTAAGACACATCTTTTAGTCAACAACAAGAGGAATATGAAAATAGACAAGAACAACTGGCAATTGAAAAGGAAGAAAAATCTGCTAAGCAACAAACACATGCAAACACAAAATGGCAAAAGAAGCAAGCTTCAAATCAACAAGAAAAACAAATTAAAAGCATCTCTCAAGCAGCATTAAATCTCAATCAAAGTAAACATGAGCCTAGTACTAATCCAGGAGAACTCATAGAAAAGTTGACAAAACTCAATCTCAGTCCTGAAGAGGTTGAATATGACAGAAGGAAAAGTATAGCCAGAAAAGTAGAAGAAATGTTATATGACCAAATCTATAGATTGCAGGCTACAAGTGATACAGATTCTAATGAATGGGAATGGGATTCATATCACTCTAAAGAATTAGTTGAAGAAAAATGCTTTGAAGGAGATGTAGAAGTCGATGTAGTTCACACGTATGCAGGACAAACGTCAGGAACTAGTTCACTTGAATTAGAATCACATTCGGCTAACTTGGACTTAACCGAGGACGAACAGGAACTTCTTACACGAGATCATTCTAATGAGAGTACCATTATATACATCGACATATGTATTGAAAACTTTGATACATCCATCATGACCCTTGAAACCCTTGAAACATCCCAACCTGAAGATCCCTTACCTCTAATCCACCCTAAGCTTATTGATTGGGAAAATGAAGGACATACCGTCATTGATACCTTTCCAAATGACCATGCCATATCTATATATCTTAACGCAATCAAACCCATAACAACTCTCACCAAGAATGTCATCAATGCATCTTCCAGTCAAGTGGGTGCCAAATCTCCCAGTCGCAAAAGTGAAAATAAAGAAAAGAATATCAAGTCTAATATCGAAAACCATTTCTTGGCAACATTAGACCAGGAAAAAGTAAAAACAAAGCACGTATCTAACGGTGAAAACCTCCTTGAGGCATCAAAAGATGGGAGATTTGACATGTACCTGAGCACTATCAAGAAAGGTCATCCATTTTGATCGAACCAATAGAGGCAATTAACATTGGCACAACAAAACAAGCAAAGATTCTTCATCCAGTGACATCTTTATCAGAGGTAGAAATGCAACAATATGTGGAATTCTTCAAACAACGGGAAATCAATTTTGCCTGGTCCTATGCAGACATGCCAGGGTTAGATCCAGAGCTTATTATGCATCACTTGAATGTTAGTCCAGGAGCCAAACCAGTCAAATAGTAGTTAAGGAAAATGCATTCACATATCGCTCTCCTAGTCAAGGCAGAACTAAAAAAATTACTGGATGTCGGATTCATCAAACCTGTAGCATATCCTCAATGGGTATCCAACATGGTTCTTGTTTCAAAACTAGATAAAAGCATCAAAATATGCATAGACTTCAGAGATCTTAATAACGCATGTCCAAAGGATGACTTTCATTTGCCTAACATCGACATCATTGTAGATTCAACTGTTGGATACTCCATGTTTTCTCTAATGGATGGTTTCTTTGGATACAATTAGATCAAAATAGCACCCAAAGATCAAGAAAAGACAGCTTTCACATGTCCATGGGGTACTTTCTGCTAGAACATCATGCCTTTTGGATTAAAGAATGCAGGTGTTACATATCAAAGAGCTATGACAACTATATTTCATGACATGATGCATAAATTCATGGAAGACTATGTGGATGACATATTAGCTAAATCATACAACAGAGAAGAACATATAGAGATACTGGAAAAGATCTTTGACAGGTTAGAACAATACAAGCTAAGGATAAACCCTAAGAAATGTGCCTTTGGTGTTACTTCAGGAAAGCTATTGGGATACATTATTTTAGCTAGAGGAATCGAAGTAGATCCAGCTAAGGTAAAAGCAATCATGGAAATGGCATCTCCCAAGAATATCAGTCAACTAAGATCACTACAAGGAAGACTCCAGTCAATCAAAAGATTTGTGGCTCAACTAGCAGATAAATGTCAATCATTTACTCACCTATTGCACAAACATGTTAATTTCAAATGGGACCATAAATGTGAAGAAGCATTCAACAAGATCAAGGCATATCTCATGCAACCACCTGTTCTGATGTCACCAATTCTAGGAAAGTCATTATTACTCTATGTATCAACTACTAAAGCATCCTTGGGAGTTTTGCTCGCACAACCGAATAAGGAAGGAAAAGAACAAGCCATCTACTATATTAGTATAACAGTAGTGGGATATGAGATCAACTATTCATCAACAGAAAAAGCATGCTTGGTAGAAGTTTTTGCTTCTCGAAAACTATGACACTATCTACTATCTCACTCCATCAAGTTAATAGCTAAAATTGATCCTCTAAAATATTTGCTCAGCAAAGCCACATTGACAGGACGACTAGCAAAATGGATGATTCTAAGCGAGTTTGATATCGAATATGTTGACAGAAAAGCTATCAAGGGACAAGTCATCACATATCAACTAGCAGAAACACCACTTCAAGATAACCATCCTCTACAGATTGAATTTCCTGATGTTGATATTCTAACACTCACAACAAAAGCATGGCAATTATACTTTGATGGTTCATATACACAACATGGATCAAGAGCAGGAATTCTATTCATCACACCACAAGGTCATACAATCCTGAAAGCATACAAATTAAGCTTTCTGTGCATAAACAATATAGTAGAGTATGAAGCATTGGTAAAAGGTATCAAAATGGCTATAGAATAGAATATAACACAACTTTAGGTCTTTGGAGACTCTCAACTCGTCATTAATCAAATAAATGATGACTATCAAACAAAAGATGACAAACTCATGCCTTACAAAAAGATGGTTGATGATATCAAGAAGTACTTTGTAGAAATAACTTTTGAACAGATTCCAAGAAATGACAACAAAGTAGCAGATGCCATGGCTATACTTGCTTCTCTATTACAGACACAGGAAAATCAACAGCGTTATGAATTCCTGGTAGAAGAGTTGTTCCATCTCGCCTTTAATTGTCCTGATTCCCAAACCATCTGTCAATTTATTGGACATGATTCCTCTCGCTATGGCCAAACTTACACATATTTGAAATTTAATATCTTACCTCCCAACTTATCAAAAAATCAAAAGAGAAACTTTATTCACCAATCCTCTCATTATACTCTCGTCACAGATACCCTGTTCAAACGAGGTCTGGATGGTACTCTCTTAAGATGTCTCAAACAAGAAGAATCTGAGAAGGCCTTACTTGAAGTCCATAACAGTATTTGTGGTACTCATTCAAGTGGTATTACCCTTTCGAAGAAACTCATACGCTTGGGCTATTATTAGTCGACTATGGAACGAGATTCTTTTAAAATAGCAAGAATGTGCAAACAATGTCAGATCCATGGGAACTTGATTCATGCACGAGCACAAGAAATTCATGCTTTGGCAACATCTTGGCCTTTTTGTTAATGGGGTCTTGATCTGGTAGGAAAGATAAATCCTTCTTCATCTAATGGATACAAATTCATCCTTGTAGCTACAGAATATTTCACAAAATGGATTGAGGCGGTACCTCTCATAAATATCACAAGAAAATAAATTGTTGCATTTATCTTGAATTAGATCATCTATCGCTATGGAATACCAATGAACATTATCACTAATAATGGGTGACCATTCAAAAATCATGATGTACAAGAGCTATGTGAGAAGTTCAAAATCCTGCACAGATTCTCCACACCATATTATCCACAGGGAAATGGGCAGGTAGAAGCATCTAACAAAACTATTCTGAAAAATCCTCAAAAAGATAGTGAACGATGTTGGGAAAGATTGGCATATTCAACTAAACCCTTCTCTTTGGGCCTACCGCACCAGTATCCGCACACCGACAGGTGCCACACCTTTTTCTCTTATATATGGATCAGAAGCCATATTTCCAATCGAAGTAGAGATACCCTCTCTACGTGTATCACTAAAAGGACTCATCCCAGATGAAGAACAACGAGTATCTAGACTACAAGAGTTAGAACTGATCCATGAACAAAGACAAAATGCCTTTGATCATCTAAAGGTATATCAGCAAAGAATGTGTCAGAGCTATAATCACATGGTCAAACCATGAGTCTTTCAAGTAGGAGAACTAGTGCTAAAGGAAAATCCATGCAACTAGGCAGATCAAGAAAAGAAAGGAAAGTTTGAACCAAACTGGTTAGGTCCATTTATGGTCACCGCAGTATTTGGATCATGAGCATATCAGCTATCAACACAGGATGGAGATCAACTTGAAGAACCCATCAATAGCATGCACCTGAAGAAATTTTATGTCTGAAAAATCAGAAAAATCAAAAACAGTGAAAAATCAGAAAAATCAAAAACAGTGAAAAATCAGAAAAATCAAAAACAATGAAAAATCAAAAATCAAAAACAGTAAAAAATCAAAAAGTAAATAAATAAATAAAAGAAAGAAAAAATCAAATGTCAAAAAAAGTGCAATAAAAACAAACGATGAAAACCTGACAAACAAGCAACTAGCTCTTCCATTTATTAGTTCATGCATTTTTTTGATTGCATTCATTCATTTTCCATCAGCACTATCCATCATAAGCATTTGTACATACACAGGCATCACAGTTGCTTTCTCACCATGGTCTGAAGATAATTAATTAAATAAGCAATTATTTAATTAATCCCCCTTCCTGATTTAATTGAATTCACTAAGCAATTTGATTAAATTCCCCCTTTCATCTACTTATTAATAAATCTAAGGATTTATTTAATAGGTTCATAATCCCCTTTGATTAATTAATTCAAATTAATTAATTCCCTCCATCCAAAATCATTTCTTCTAAATCCTAATTAATTAAAACAAATCATTCATGAGTTGTTGAGATTAATTAGCCTTTTCCCATTATTTGAATTTTTAAATTCAAATTCTCCTAGCTTCTACCACTCCTAAACCTAACCATTCCTAAACTTAACCCATTCTACCTACCACCATGTCCCCTTTCATCCAACCTCTTCTAGAACCTTTGTGACACTTGTCACTAAGTGTTCCCTTTCATCCAACCCCTTCTAGAAGCCTCTTGACACTTGTCACCATAGAGATGATAGATGTTCCCTTTAATCCAACCCCCTTTGCCATCCTCCTCCAATTTAACCATTGATGTCTTCAGATCAATCTTGACCATTGATTCTTGCCACCTCACCCCTAGCCTTGGAAATCCTATAAATAGACCTCATTTTGGAGTAATATGGATCCAATCTCATTTTCATCTTATGCATTGTTACTATAGGCATCTAGCTTCTAGTTTATCATTCTTAGCAATGTTATCATACTCAATTTTAGCTTAATTGCATCTTAATCTTAGTTCATTTTCTAGAATAATCATGAAATCATGTAGTTTAATCATGCTATTATTGCTAGATCATGCATCTTCATCATTCAAATTCTTCATCTAAGTGTAGTCAAGTCACTAGAATATGCATAATCAAATCTGAGAGCATTTTTCATACTTGCATTTACTAGGAGGCAATAAGTCGATTAGCTATGGTTTTATATTTCATTGATTAAATCTTCTAACCACACTTGTAATGATTTATTGAGTACATTGTGTTTGCTGGTACAAGTACACTTCACAGAGCACGACAGGTGTTATCCCGCTAATGTAATCATAGCAGGTCCTACTTGTGTGGGATAAGGTGAAGACATCTCACGAAGGAAATGTTATCTCGTGCCACATTTGAGACAAAGGTTTGCTAGTGCAAGATAAGAAATGGTTCAAAGAAAAAAAAAAAAAAAAAAAGGTTTATCCCACGGCATCCTCAGGTTACCAAAAGGGCAGTGTGGGATAAGAGAAGAAGAGAGAAGTGACAAGCGCAAAGCTTATCCCACACCCTTTTTATTTCTACAAATTGGTTGCACGTTATTTTGAAAAGATTAATTTATTTAATTCATTTCATGTCTTTCTATTAATTAATTCATTTATCCTATTCTTCTAATCAATTAATTAAATATATAATATTTAATTATTCCTTCAATCAATTAAATATCTAATATTTAATGGTTATTTCTCTATCCCATAGTCTCAATTTCTAAATTATTTTTTAAATTATTTAATTTCATTTCCAGCTCATTCTCCCATCTCCACTTCATCTTTCCTTTACCAACTCATCCATCATGTGGCTAAATTAATTCAAGAAAATTAAAATAAAGAAATCATTTATTAGCCACTTATCTTCAACCTCTAAAATAAATGAAATATTGTGTACGTACACATATTTCTTAACCTTCTTCTATATTCTCTCCAACATCCCTACATCTTAGGAAGGACTTGAGTCCACTTGTCCTCTCATGCCTAAATCTTCTCCAACCATCCCTAGATTCTCTCAGTCAGCAACCCAGTCAAGGTGAGATGAGTGATACTTGTTTTCTCCTTCCCCCTTTCTCTCAACCTTCACCTTTTCTCACAGCCATCCAAATCTACAGATCTGATCATGACCGTTGATCTATGACACATCATCTTATCCTCTCAAATTCTATAAATGTGGGAGTTTGAGTTGAGAAAGAGTGAGTTTTTAAGTTAACCATTTGTGAAAACTTATGCATCTGTGAGTTTTAATCTTGAAGAAAATAGCATAATCATTTAGCATTGCATATCATAGTATCAGTTATCAGTACATTCTTCATATTCCATCTTGGAAGCTATCAGTGCTTGTCTGAGAGCACATCATTTGCAACCAGGAATAGTGGAGTTAGGACACAATGAGACTTAAATCATGAAGGTAATAATATGGTTTTTATTTTAATATCAATTTCATGTAGTTTCATTGGTTGAGTTTGGATTTCCTGTAGCATTTCTTTTTTATTTTGTGAAACTAACATGTTGCAGGTAGTATTCTAATGATGAAATTCAAGTCGACACCATTTTGGCGCCCACCGTGGGGCTGGAGCCTCGCATATATCTTTCTAATATCCTGTCTAGTTCTCACAAAAACAAATTTAACGCATTTGTAATCCAAATTCATGCCTGTTTGAAATTTGACAGCAATTTTATTTAATAGGTTAGTGCTTTTGTCCTTCAGGTTAGCGCATTTGTCATTTAGGTTAGCGCTTTTGTCTGCAAATCAATGCATTTAATTCTCAGAGCACCACTTTTGTCCTGTAGGTTACCGCATGTGTCATTTTGGTTAGCATTATTGTCAGTGATTTCTCGCTTCTTAGTCCACAAACCAGCGCTTTTGTATCATAGGTTCACACTTTTGTCCTCTAGATTAGCACTTTTGAGATGAAAGACAATGCATTTGTTAGGACAGTGCTTTTATTTACAACTAACAAAATTTTCCTGCAGGTTTGAATGTCCAAGAACTTAAATTTTTCAAACTACTGACATATCTATGTGCAGGGTTGTTTTTAAGAAAATTTCATGCATTTCCTCACATAATTAATTAAGAAATTTATTCTAGAAAGTAACACATCATATCTTGCTCATTTAGCTTAACTAAGGGGATAAATTGACAGCATGCAACTTGTATTTTGAGTGACTTCTTTAAAGTGGTTGCACATAGGCTTTAGAAGGCTAAAATAAACTTGTGTTTTTTGTGCTTGATGAAGTAATAGGTAAGTATGCTCTCACCCTCATACAGTGATCAAAAAACCAGACCTACTTTTTTTTATGTGTAACCTTTAGAGGGCCTGCCTTCTCGAGCTGCCTTGAGGGGGCCAGTGAGAGGGGAATGACCCAAAGTGGAAATGAGCTAATACCAAGTCCTTCCAATCCACTCTAAATAAATCATGTTTGTGATGAAAGTCACATGCAACATGTGTTGCTAAGTTTATACTGACACTATGTTCCCCATAAACCCTATGGAGCGTAACCTATATAGGCTAGGAACCTTTTGTATTTATAGAGCTAAAAGTGTCGTGTATATGGCCACATGACCGGAAGCCTTTACTAAAAACCATTTGTACTAGTTGCCAAAATCCTTCTAATTGTTGGCGCGGGAGGTTGGACCTCTGAAGCGGCTCACACACATATGGTTCTTAGTAGATATATAAAGTTTGCCATGGGGAGTTTTCATGAAAACTGGTGCTTGGTTGCCCTAGAGAAGTGAGTGTTGAGGGTGGAGCCAGTGGGGTCAAGCATCTAAATATCTGCTTTGAACAGCATAGCCTCAAGGGAAACCCCATGTGAGATTCAACAATTATTGTCTCAGCCTGCCATAAGATTTGTACTTGCTTGTGCATTTTATTTTTCAAACATTGTGTCGTCTATGTCTATAACATGCTCAGAATGGTCAAAAATTGAAGAAAGTCATCATCTAAAGATGAACAAAAATACAACAACTTGTCAGAAAATTTGAAGAGAATCCTCGAAATATAGTCAGAATGGCACTTTTATCCAATAAGTTAGCACTTTTAACCAAAAAAAAAAAGTTAACACAGATGCTTTCTCACATCTCAAACAAAGCATATCAAACAAAAATTTCAAAATCACTATCAAAACACTTCTTGAGTAGATTTGTCTTTAAACTAACACACATTTTCAAACTAGTTTGATAATTGGGTCACCAATCCAACAGGCTATTTCCAAGAGGTTTCCATAAGCATAAAATATTCAACAAGCTATTGATTCAAACATCTTAAGTGTAAAAATCAACATCATTGTCAATTTTTCATCAGGATATATCAAATCCTCTATCACGAAACTTGATCAATCCACCTTGTGTTTATTACCTTGGATATATCTTTCCTATTTTGAACCTAGGTTATATCAAAATCGGAATTGCACCCACATTGGAATCAAGATAGCTTGTAAACTATCATATGCTTATATGACTTTTAAGTATCACCTTAAGAAAAGAAAACCCAGTTATAAAGCTACTCAGAAAAGGATAAGATTATTTTATATCAATCGTAATATCTTATTAAAATATAGGACATTCCTACACCGTTTTTGTCACTATTAATGTGGCTGCGGGACAGAATTTAACGAAGAAATTTTGCAAGGACGTTCTTTTCAACAAAGAGACGCTTTATCACAACGAACAAACAATAGTGGTAAAATCAACAAAGCATACCTTCCTAAACCAATAATCACCAATTGAGTTGTCTTTGGAAAACTTTAAAAGTTTTGAAACAATCATATGCCAGTTTGGACTAGATCTCAATAGGAACAACTCATAAAACAACAAAAACAAATGGAAGAAGAAGATAATTCAACGTTCCATAGTTTTGGGTATATGGTTGTTGATGAAGAAGTGGTCAATAACACCATTAGAGACCTTGAGTAAGATTTCAAATTTGATAGTCTAATGGAAAAATTATTAGCAAAGCAAAAAGAAAAATATCTTTTGATGTTGGCAAAATCAGGAGCTAAATTGCCACAAGACTTTAACATAGAAGGCTTGAAACAAGATGCGAAGACAAGTAATACTCAAAACATAGATGATCCAAATAACGAAGATATAAATAAAGAAAGTCGTGAAGAAATAAGAAAAGAACATGATGACACAAGAAGAGAGCGTAGTGATAGAAGAACTTATGAAGAGACAAGGAAAAACCATATCGATAATCCATTGTTAAATCTCACTCAACAAATACAAATTCTACAACAACAAATACAAGATATGCATAATGGAACAAGCTCCAATAAATATTCATTGGAAGATATTTGTCCATATCCTTTTGATAAAATTTTGAATATGATACCATTTCCACAGCATTGCGAGATCCCTAAATATGACAAATACGAAGGAAAATCTGATCCTCAAGATCATATTAGGGAGTTTTGTACTATGAGTATGGAATTTGAACATGACAAAACTTACCTGATGCGTCTATTCCCTAGGAATTTAAATGGACAATCAATGGAATGGTTCTCCAGATTACCATTTGGAATCAAATCTTTTGAAGAACTCGTGAATAGGTTTATTTCACAATACTCCTACAATGTAAGGAATGAGATAACAATGTTGGATTTATGCAATGTTAAACAAAAGAATGGTGAATCTTTTATGATCTTCTTTCAGTGATGTAAACAAATGTTTAATAGGTATCCAAGAGATGTACTGATCAAGAAAAGATGGACATATTCATTGATAATCTTATTAGTGAAATGAGTTATCGACTAAAAATGCAATGTGCTCCCTCTTTCACCAAGATGATTGAGAATGCTTTGAAAATAGAAGACGTGATGGTAAAGAAAGGAGAGCTAAAAATTTACAATAATTCTTACAACAATCACAACAACAACAATGACAAACCCAAGTTCTGGTCAAAGAATAGGAATGTCATCAATGGAAGAAATGACGATAGTAATGCTACAAAACAGCAACCAATCTTTAATCTATCAAGTCAAATCCCAAGCAATAACAGTCAAGAAAATGATAAATACAAGTCTTTCTTCTCCAATCCTCATAGGAAATTCACAAAAATTGGAGAACCCTTGGAATCAACTTTGAAAACTCTTCTTGCGAACAAACTGATTATTTTACCAGAAGTAAGAAGTTATGAACCACAAATCAAACCGAATTGGTGGAACGACAATCATTTTTGCAATTACCATCGAAATAAAGGACACCAAACTAATGATTGTCAGAGATTGAAACATCTTATCCAAGATTTAATCGATAATGGAAATATCACAGTGGATAGCCATAAGACAAACGAATCACACCTAGCCTTCAAAACTCCACTTCCAAACTATGAAAAAGGTGAACAATCAAAATCAAAAGATGACAAAGGAAAAGCCAAAGTGAACTACACTTATACATATGATGATATGGTAAATGTCATCATCATTAAGGATAACACACCTTTAGAACCAATCAATGTCATTATGAGAAGAAAAGCAAAGGTCACATTTCTGGGTATAACAAATGAATCAACCTCCACTTCAAGATAATATAACTTAGTGGAGCAATTGCAAAGAATACCCACTCAAATATCAATTTTAGAGCTTCTCAAAATTTCACCTATGCATAAGGAAATTTTGTAAAAAGCTCTAGTAGAAACAACAGTTTCAAAACAATTGGATGTGGATCAGTTCCAAAACATGGTGGGACACCTTATAGCTCCTCATTGCTTATCATTTTCTAAAAAATGATGATGTGTCCTTGCAAAATCCTCACAATGCTCCCTTACATGTTGAATTCACCATTAATAAAACTTGTATCAAATGCATACTCATAGATGGTGGAGATGGATTAAAAATTTGTGCATTAAGTTTAATAAAGGCTTTGGGATATTCAGAAAATGTAGTAGATCCAAAGAAGAAAATAACCATTAAGTCTTATGATGAAGAGGAGCGTTCTTCTAAAGGAACTGTGGTGTTACCAATCAAAATAGGACTTGTGGAAAGGAATATATTATGTCAGGTTCTAGATTTGAATCTCTCTTATAACATTCTTCTGGGAAGGCCATGGATTCACAACATGCAAGCAATTCCTTCTACATATCACCAATGTGTAAAGTTTCCTCATGAGGGACAAGAGGTCACTATAATTGCAGACTCAAGCCAATATTGCAATAATCTAAATCCAACACAAGATACAAAAGTTCCACATAACAGAGAATCAGTATATCCTACCAAAGAAATTCAAGAAACGTTATGGGAAACCTTCTAGAAAAAGCTCAAATTAAATGATGAAGGAATGGGAAAGTATTCTTTACATAATTTCCACTTTCACCTAAATCATATGGAAAGCCTACAAATATCCAACCATGGATCTAAGAAAAATCAAAAGAAATGTTTAATGAAGCATTTGTTAGAGCTGGAACACTTGCAGAAGAAACTGAAGACAAAGACATTCTTGGTTGGTTGTACAAAGATGAAAATGAAACTATAGCAATAGCTGCAGAAGTCAATATTCCCATAGATCAATATGGAAATGGTTATAAGTGTTGGCATTTCCATGAAGATTGCATTAATGATATGTTATGTTGTCATTGATGTCAATTGTACCGGTAATGGTATTTATGATATTGCTGATATTGTTGTTATTATTGGTATTGGCTTGTAACTGGCAGGAAGAGCTTTGAGGAAGATGTTATAAACTGGGAATGAGAAAAGTGGATTGCAGCTAATGCATAGTGTGTGATGAGTTACAAAGTCCAATGAAGCAATAATCATGGAGTGGTTGAAATTTTCTTGAAGAATGTGAAAAGATTGTTATGATTTCTAACAATCAAGATTGAACCAACTTGTTTGTAATCTCTATGAGAGAATTAGGTTTTCCTTGTGTTACCGACCTAATAGATTTGTATTTAAGGTCGATGAAGTTGTTTGTAAGAGTGTTGGCAAAGTGTTGGCTGAAAACTAGTTGGGTGTGTGGTTGCCTAACCGGAGAATGGATCTGCAGTTTGTGTAAAGGCAAATTGAAGCTTAAAAGGATCTGATCAAGCAAATGTAGTGCTATTCAGACAAATCAAGAAAACATGTTGCTTTCTAACAATTACATCAGAATTGAAATCCCCTAACTGAGTAAGCTCTAACAAGCTTGGTTACTTATTAAATCCTCTAAAAAGGTGGTCCATTAGCTTGGATTCTCAAACCCTCTACCGAGGTTACTCCTAACAGGGTATTTTGCTTTTTCATCAAGGCATTTTGTAAATCCCTTAACTGGGTGATTCCTAACAAGACTTATTGTAAAAGCTTTAACAGGCTTGGCTCCTAACAGGGTGAACTTTAGAAGAGTTCAAATAGCTATCCTTGTGAGTCTCACCTCACCGTGGTTTTTACCTATTTGGGTTTTCCACGTATAAACATTTGTGTCAAGTGGTGAAATTTTTTGTGGTTATAATCTTATTTGTTGATTTGATTAATTTTTGATAAGGCATGATAACTAGAAGCATTAAGAGATTGAATACGTTGAGATATGATTAATCATTTTGATGTTTACAAGATTGAAGTTGTTTACTGTTAAGTTGTTATAATAGTTAACCAGTTGATTTTGAGTATTGATCTTGATAAGTAAAAGTTTACTTTATGAGTTTGAATTTGAGATTGGGAAGTTTGTATTATTTTTTCAGTATACTAATTCACCCCCCCCCCCACTAGTATTCTACTAGATACTTATTCTTTCATCACACCATCAATTGGTATCAGAGCTTCTCATCTCCTCTTTATCCTAAAAACCTAACAGCTTGAGGAAAAGATCTTGTAGATCATGATGAACAAAGAAGGTCTGAAGTTCAATAAAGATAACTAGAGGATATGGAGTGATAGAATGAAGATTTACATTAAGAGTCTTGGTAGTGATTATTGGGATCATGTAGAAACTAAGTATATTATACCTATTGGAACTCTGGCTGATGATCAGAAGAAAGAACAAGAAGAAAATCATCAAGCATTGGAGGCTATTATCAGTTCCCTATCTGATGTTGAATATGTCGATGTTCATGTTCTTGAAACTACATGTGAAGTATGGAAAAAACTTGAAGAGATCTATAGTGTTGATGAATATGTTAAGATTGCTAAAGAGGAGAGCCTAAGAGGAAATTTTGATGACATGAGAATGTCTGAAGGTGAGATTATCTAGCAACATGGTCAAAGGATAAAAGAGATAGTTGGTGAAATAAAGAGTGCGGGAGGGAAAGTGGAAGATGTCACAGTGATCAGTAAGATACTGAGAACCCTCCTACCAGTTTATGCTATCTGAGTTGCAGCTATTCCGGAGCTTAAATCCATTGACAAAACAAAGGTAACTCTTAACTCTATCATTGGCAAACTTACTGCTTTTGAATTAAATGGCTATGATGGTAGTGTACAAAAATTAGAATCTGCATTTAGAGCTTTTGTCTCTAACCCATCTATGAGAAGAAGGAGAGATATCGGCCATAGCTATGAATCTAGATCCAGCAGAGATGTTGATGATGAAGATAGCTTAGTGGAACTTGAAGCATTGTTGGCAAAACAACTGCCTAGAGGCACTGGGAAATATAGAGGTAAGCTACCTTTAAATGTTTTGCATGCAACAAGGTTGGTCACATAGTAGCTAATTGTCCTAATGGTGAAAATGAATACAAGAGAGAAAAATTCAAGAAGTATAAGGGCAAAGGAAAGAGAGATTGTCTTATAGTGGTTGACAGTGGTATTACTGATGAAGAATCTGATGATGATGCTAGTGAAGATATTGTGTTTGTAGCTATTAAGGAAGAGATATCATATCAGAAGGCACTAGTGTCCACAATGGATAACTCTGATGATTGGATCATTGATAGTGCTTGTTCACATCACATGACTGGTGATCAGAGCAAATTTCTTTCCTTGAAGGAATTTGATAGCGGTGTCAGATTTGGCAATTATTCACCCTATATGGTTAAAGGTAAGGGAGTTATTTCTCATAATGAGAAGACCAGTGCTGACGATGTCTATTGGGTTGAAGGCCTAAAGCACAATCTTCTAAGTATGGTACAACTTAGTGACAGAGGATACCCACTGGAGTTTAGAAATGGTATGTGCAAAATATTTGACAACAAAGGTGAATTGATTGCAACCAGGAAATAGACCAGAGGTAATCTATTTCATCTTAATCCTAAAGTTAGCAACTATTTGATTGCAAATATAGATGATAGTTGGCTTTGGCATAGGAGATTTTGTTATATAAACTTTGATAGCATTGTTAAAGTGAGCAAGTCCAAGATAGTAAGAGGTTTGCCTCGGCTAGACAAATCGATTAATGCTCTTTGTAAAGAATGTCAGTTAGGAAAGATGACTTCTTCAACTTTCAAGAGCAAGTCCTTCTCAGCAGAGCACTTGTTAGATTTGGTTCATACAGATCTATGTGAACCAATAAGAACAAGAAGCATTCAAGGTGATAGATATTTCATGATCTTCACTGATGATTGTTCAAGGATGATGTGGGTCACATTCTTGAAGGATAAGAATGAAGATTTTGGTAAGTTCAAGGCATTCAGGGCCTTAGCTAAGAAAGAGAGTGACAAAAAGATAAAATGTTTGAGAACAGATCAAGGTGGTGAATTTACTTCTGAGGAATTCACTAAGTACTCTGATGAGAATGGTATCAAGCGGCAGCTTTCTGCACCAAGGACACCATAGAAGAATGGTATAGCAGAGAGGAACAATCGGTCAGTGGTTGAAGCTTCTAGGACAATGTTGATACAAGGAAATGTAGCGAAAACATTTTGGAAAGAAGCTATAAGTACAGTTGTCTACACAATGAACCGAGTTCCTGATGAAAAGAGGTAAGGACAAGACCCCTTATGAATATTGGTATGGGAGATCACCTGATGTTAGTTATTTCAAGATATTTGGTAGAAAAAAATTTATTAAAAGAGGTGATTACATTAGCAAGTTTGAAGCTAAGAGTGATGAAGGCATATTTATTAGCTATTCCACCAAAAGTAAGGCCTATAAATGCTTCAACAACCAGACACGGAGAATTGTTGAGAGTGTTGATGTTCATGTAGATGAATGTCCTAAAGTCTCAGATGGAACCAATTCAGAGAAAAAGGATGAAGATCCTTGCATTTTGCTTTTGAAACCTGAAACTGTTAAATCAAAAACTGGTAAAGCAAATCTTGATGTACTTGTTCAACTAGAACAAATAAATTCAGAAGAAGATGATAATGAAGAAGTTGAACTTGAAGAGAATGATTATGTTATTCCTAGGCATGTGAGACTGAATCACAGTCCTAAGCAGATTATTGGGGATAAGGATGCTAGAGTACTTACTAGAAGAAGAGTTAGAGAGAACTCTTGCATGATCTCCACCTTTGAACCAAGAAGTGCTAAGGAGGCATTTGGTGATGATCATTGGGTTAAAGCTATGGAGGAGGAATTGGATCAAATTAAGAAGAACAACACTTGGACCCCAGTACCCCGACTAGTAAACAAGAATGTTATAGGTACTAAATGGGTATTTAGAAACAAGTTAAATGAAGATGGTGTTGTAGTTTGCAACAAGGCAAGATTAGTCTGCAAGGGTTATGCTCAAGAAGAAGGAGAAGATTATGGCAAAAATTTTGGACCAGTAGCAAGACTGGAAGGTCTCAGAACTTTACTTGCATTTGCAGCCCATAAGAAGTTCAAGGTATACCGGATGGATGTTAAGTCTACATTTTTTAATGGGATATTGGAAGAAGAGGTATACATAGAGCAGCCTGATGGTTATGCACTGATAGATGAGAAAAACATGGTATGCAGATTGCATAAAGCTTTGTATGGATTGAAGTAGGCACCCAGAGCATGGTATGAATGGCTTCATACATATCTGATGAAGATAGGCTTTGCAAGAACCATTGATGACAGCAACATTTATCTCAAGTCTAAAGGAGATGAAATACTGGCTAGTGAAGTATTTGTTGATGATATTATTTTTGGAGGTAATGATGTCATGAGCAATAGTTTTGCAGATGAAATGAAAAATGAATTTGAAATGTCTTTAGTAGGGGAAATAAAAAATTGCATAGGCTTGCAGATACAACAAATGAAGAATGGTATTTTCATTACTCAATCTAAGTATGTGAAAGAGGTTTTGAAGACTTTTGGCATGAGTGACTGTAAACCAGTTAGAACACCAATGGTTACATGTTGTAAGTTGTCCAAGGAGGATGCATCTAAGTTTCTTGATGAAAAGGAATGCAGGTCAATGATTGGCAAATCACACTATGTTGTTCACAATAGACCGGATATTACCCATGTAGTTGGTATAGTTGCAAGATTTCAAAAGAATCCAAAGGAAGCACACCTAATAGCAACAAAGAGAATTTTTAGATATCTGAAAGGTATAGTTGACTATGGATTATGGTATCCATATGGAGGAAACTTTGATTTGAAGGCATACACTGATGTTGATTGGGCAGGAAATATTGATGATCAGAAAAGTACTACCGGTGGAGCATTCTTTCTAGGAGGAAGGCTAGTTTCATGGAGTAGTAAGAAGCAGAGTTGTACTTCACAATCTACTATTGAAGCTAAGTATGTTGCAGCTTACATGAATTGCACACAAGTTATTTGATTGAAGCACATTTTGGAAGGTTTTAAGATGAAGATCTCAAAACCTATAAAGATTTTATGTGATAATATAAGTGCCATTAATATTTCTAAGAATCTTATTTTGCACGCTCACACCAAGCACATTAAATTGAAGTATAACTTTTTGAGGGAAAAAGTTCAACGTAAAGATGTTATCTTAGAGCATGTTTCTACCCAGGAGCAGCTTGCAGATATCTTTACCAAACCTCTTCCTAAGACTACTTTTGAGTATCTTAGAAGTCAATTGGGGATTGTCCCTCTTCATGAAGATAGTTGAACATGATGTTGATTAAATCAGTCCTTGAACTACTTGTAAAATTTTACATGGATTGATGAAGAAGTGGATGTATTCCATAGGGGGAGCATCAAGTTGCAGTATGTTGTTGATGCATAGTGAAAATTTGACATTACATGTTTTACTTTTAATTTGGCATTGTTGTTAAAGGGGGAGAAGAATTATGTGATTGAGGAGAAGAATTATGTGACTGGCAAAGGGAAACCAGTGACAGGCCGATGATAGACAGAAGATGGTGAATACTTGGTAATGTGAACCAGGATTCCTATTCACCAATCACAGAAGCAATCAGAGGCGTTGATATTTGTATTGCCATCAATGCCAAAGGGGGAGATTGTTGGCATTTGCATGAAGATTGCATTAATGATATGTTATGTTACCATTGATGTCAATTGTACCTGTAATGGTATTTATGATATTGTTGATATTGTTGTTATTATTGGTATTGGCTTGTAACCGATAGGAAGAGCTTTGAGGAAGATGTTATAAACTGAGAATGAGCAAAGTTGATTACATCTAATGTATAGCGCGTGATGAGTTACAAAGTTCGATGAAGCGGTGATCATGGAGTGGTTGGAATTTTCTTGAAGAATGTGAAAAGATTGTTATGATTTCTAACGGTCAAGATTGAACCGACTTGTTTGTAATCTCTATGAGAGAATTAGGTTTTTTTTGTGTTACCGACCTAATTGATTTGTATTTAAGGTCGATGAAGTTGTTTGTAAGAGTGTTCGCAAAATGTTGGCTGAAAACCAGTTGAGTGTGTGGTTGCCTAATCGAAGAATGGATCTACAGTTTGTGTAAAGGCAGATTGAAGCTTAAAAGGATCTGATCAAGCAAATGTAGTGCTATTTAGACAGATCAAGAAAACCTGTTGTTTTCTAACAATTATAGTAAAATTAAAATCCCCTAACCGGGTAAGCTCTAACAAGCTTGGTTACTTATTAATTCCTCTACAAGGTGGTCCATTAGCTTGGATTCTCAAGGTTACTCCTAACAAGGTATTTTTCTTTTTCATCAAGGCATTTTGTAAATCCCTTAACCAGGTGATTCCTAATAGAATCAATTCTTAACCAGACTTATTGTAAAAGCTTTAACAAGCTTGGCTCCTAATAAGGCAAACTTCAGAAGAGTTCAGATAGCTATCCTTGTGAGTCTCATCTCACTGTGGTTTTTACCTATTTGGGTTTTCCATGTATAAACATTTGTGTCAAGTGGTGAATGTTTTTGTGGTTATGATCTTATTTGTTGATTTGATTAATTTTTGATAAGGAAAGATAACTGGAAGCATTGAGAGATTGAATATGTTGAGATATGATTAAGCATTTTGATGTTTACAAGATTGAAGTTGTTTACTGTTAAGTTGTTATAACAGTTAACTGATTGATGTTGAGTATTGATCTTGATAAGTGAAAGTTTAATTTGTGAGTTTGAATTTGAGATTGGGAAGTTTGTATTAGTTTTTCAGTATACTGATTTACCCCCCTCACCTCTCAATATTCTACCAAATACTTATTCTTTCATCATACCATCAATAAGATCATGCAAAAAATGGGATATGAAGGAAAATGACCAATTGGTAAGCGACATCAAGGTATTTCATAACCTATTTGTCCTCACTCACAATCTAAAGAAGATAAATCAGGACTTGGATATTCAAAACCACATCAAAAGCACCATAATTATCAACAGCCAAAGTGGAGAAAGAAATCAGTCCCTAAAAAGGAACAATAGCAAGAAAAGATACATCAAGCAGCAGAAATAGTAGCTAATAAGCAAAAACAAGAAGAATATGAGAAACAGCCAGAAGAACTTGCAATCAAAAGAGAAGAAGAATCTTGTAAACAAGTTCAAGGAATACGAGAAAATGCAAAATATGAACAAGAAATTCTAGAAGCAGTAAAAGAAGAGATGACAAAAATCAGAGAACTATTTGCACCATACAATATTCCTATATGGCACAGTGGTGTAATCCTAGACAATGGTTCAAAAATAGATTCAAATGAATATGAATGGGGTCTAGATATATCATCTAGTATATAAAGTGAAGAAAAGAATGAAGAACAAGCAGATATCACAAATGAAGACTTATCTTTTGCAAAACAAAAGATAGAGTTAGAAAGAAGACAAGAAGAACTCAGAATCCAGAGAAAAGAGGCATATACAAGACAACAAAAGAAAGAGGATGAAGAAGACCAAGAAGTAATGACACAAGAAGCACAAACAGATATGGATCAAGCATCAAGAAATATCATATTTCTACCAAATGAGGAGCAAGATGTACCAAGGTATGGCAGAACCATAGAAAAACTAAGAGATAGTCAAGTAGGATTAACTATTAGTCCAAAAGAAGCTGAGTTCGAGAGAAGACAAAAGCTAGCGAAATAATCCTCTATACCATGTACACAAGTATGTCAACTTCAAAATACAAATGAATCTATTAAAATTAATCAAGAAGGAACTTGCAGTACTAAAGATGTGTGTGTTGATATAGTCCATTTGTTTAAGGGACAAACATCAAATGAAGAGCCACTTGAGTGTGAACCACAAAATACTAATACCGATTTTGTTAGAACTGATTGGAGAACACTTGGGAGAGACTATCCTCAATATCATTCTATCTATAACATCACCTACTCTATGCCAAATTATGACTATTATGTCATGAACCTTGAAGCACCTAACAATGATGATGATTATGACTTACCCCTTCTTCATCCAAAACTAATTGATTGGGATAACCTAGAAAACCCTGAATTGGATATCTTTTCCAATGACCGTGACTTGGTTGTGTATCGCAATGTTGTCGAACCCATAACACTTAAGATATCTTCCATCATGGAATCAAGTAACATTCCTTACAATTAGGATAATGTCAAACTTTCCAGTCACAAAATTGAAATAAAACAAGGAAAAAGACCTAGTGCTGAAAACCATTTCCTGGCAACACTAGATCAATCAAAAGGAAAAATAAAGGACGTATCTAATGGTGAAAACATCTTTGAGGTGCCATGAGATGGAAAGTTTGACGTTCTCCCTACATATTTTCAAAAGCAATCTGCTATTGTAATTGAACCAACAGAAGCAATAAACATTGGCACACCAAAGGATCCCAAGATACTTCATTCTGCTGCATCATTATCAGATGAAGAGAGGAAAGAATACATAGAATTCTTTAGAAAAAGATAGATAAATTTTGCTTGGTCCTATACAGACATGTCAGGACTTAATCCAGATCTTATCGTGCATCATCTCAATGTGGATCTAAAAGCAAAACCAGTAAAACAAAAACTAAGGAAGATGCATCCACACATCGCTCTCCTTGTAAAAGTTGAGCTAAAGAAACTATTAGATGTGGGTTTCATAAGACCTGTTGCCTATCCAGAATGGGCTTCAAGCATTGTGTTAGTGTCAAAGCTAGATAAAAGCATAAGAGTCTACACCGATTTCAGAGATTTGAACAAGGCATGTCCCAAAGATGATTTCCCACTACCCAACATTGATATAATTGTGGACTTATCAGCAGGACATGAGATGTTTTTATTAATGGATGGATTCTTAGGATACAATCAAATAAGAATCACCCCTGAAGATCAAGAAAATGCTACATTCACTTGTTCATGGGGTACTTATTGCTAGAATGTTGTGCCATTTGGGCTTAAGAATGCAGGAGCAACTTATCAAAGAGCTATGACAACAATCTTCCATGATATAATGCATACATTTATAGAAGACTATGTAGATGATATAATTGCAAATATCATACAAGAAAAGAACATTTGAACATCTTGGGAAAGATCTTTGATAGGCTTGAAAGATACCAATTAAGATTAAACCCAAAGAAATGTGCATTTGGAGTAACCCCTGGAAAACTTCTTGGGTACATTATATCAGCTCGTGCAATTGAAGTAGATCTAGAAAAGGTCAAAGCCATCATGGAAATGGAGTCACCTAGGAACATAAATCAATTGAATTATTTACAAGGAATATTGCAATCAATCAGAAGATTTGTCTCTCAATTGGTAGATAGATGTCATCCTTTCACTCATCTTTTGCATAAGAACGTTCCATTCAAATGGGATCAGAAATGTGAAGAGGCTTTTATGCAAATAAAAGAATATCTCATGAATACTCTAGTATTTGTATTGCCAATCAAAGGGAAACCATTGTTACTTTATATCTCAGTGACAAATGTATCATTAGGAGCTCTCCTAGCACAACATGATGAAGAAGTAAAAGAAAGAGAAGTGTATTACATCAGTAGAACACTTATTGGCTATGAATTGGATTATACATCAATAGAGAAGGCATGCCTAATAGTTGTATTTGCAACTCAGAAGCTGCGACGTTATATGCTGACTCATTCTGTGAAACTAATAGCAAAGATAGATCCACTAAAGTATTTGTTGAACAAGTCAACTTTGACAGGCAGACTAGCAAAATGGGTTATGGTACTAAGTGAGTTTGATAAGAATATGTTGATCGCAAAGCTATCAAAGGACAGGTCAATGTTGATCAATTAGCTGAAGCACCTTTACAAGATGACATACCATTACACATTGAATTTCTTGATGTAGACATTCTGACAATAAGTACAAAATTTTGGGAGTTGTAGTTTGATGGTTCTTATACACAATATGGATCAGGCGTAGGAATTTTGTTCATCACACCTCAAGGACACACAATTCCAAAATCATATAGGTTGTGGTTTCCATGCACAAACAATACTGCAGAATATGAAGCATTGACTATTGGGCTCAAAATGGCTATTGAATGGAATATCAAAGAATTACATGTCTATGGTGATTCACAGCTTATCATCAAACAAATAAATGATGATTATCAAACTAAGGATGACAAGCTCATGCCCTAAAAATAGTTGGTAAAAGAGTTTAAAGAACACTTTGAAGAAGTATCACTCACTCAAATCCCAAGAAATGAGAATAAAGCAATAGATGCAATGGCTACAATAGCATCTCTCTTGTAATATCAGGAGAATCAATAGAGTTACGAATTCCTGGTGGAAGATATCTTAACCCCTACCATTCAATCCTATCATACCTACATGATTTTCCATACATCGGGAACCATTCAATCCTTATACGGCCAAACTTATCAGTACTTAAAAGAGAATATCCTTCCTCCTGACCTATCCTGCAATCAGAGAAGAAATTTTATCTGTCAGTCAACCGGCTATACTATTATTATTGATACCTTATATAGGCGAGGTCTCGAAAGCACTTTACTGAGATGTCTTGAACAAAAAGAATCTGAGAAAGTTCTTAATGAAGTTCACACAGGTAATGTGGCACACACTCAAGTGGATTAACACTAGCTAAGAAACTTATTCGTATGGGTTATTATTTGCCTACTATGGAAAGAGATTCATTCACATATGCCAAGAAATGCAAACAATGCCAAATCCATGGGAATCTCATTCACGCACCAGCACAACAATTGTATCCTATGGCAGGATCATGGTCATTTTCTCAATGGGGCCTTGATTTGGTAGGTAAGATAAATCCTTCATCCTCTAATGGACATAAGTTCATTTCGGCTGCTACTGAATATCTTACTAAATGGATTGAAGCAGTACCTTTGAAAAAAGTGACAGGAAAACAAATATCATCATTCATCTTGAATTATATAATCTATCGCTAAGTAGTTCCCATTGGAACCCTAAAATTTGAATTTTTTTAGAGTTAAATATTCATGCCAAAAAGAGGATTTCTCAATGTAATTGTATGCATTACCTATGACCAACTCCTGAAAACCTATGAACACGTTAAGAGATCAATTTCTAGGTATGTATATGTATTCAAATCTTAAATTTTCAGGTACGCCTTTCTGAACCAAAATTCATTTCATTTGAGTGTAATTATGTCAAGTTATTGATTTCTTTGCATTTAGTGTACATTCAAACATTACCATGTCAAATTTTAGAGCCTTGTGATATTATTTACTATATCATTTTTAAGTAGATTTTATTAAGTCCATTATTTATCATTTTGAATTTTCTTTAAATAATGGCGTTTGGATATTAACGGTTCTCTTTCTTGTGGGATCATTACTTTAAGCCAACCATTTCCTTGAAATGATTATGATTTATTCAACCTAATGCGGAATTTTAGAACCATATGTTTTCATGTCATATGAGATTCATTTTATTCACATCTTATTTTATTTTTTCCTGCATAAAATTATTAATTTTGATATATAAATTTAGATATTGTTATAACATATTCATTTATTTGTGTTATAAGATTTCAAATGATTTTTTTTATTAACACAAATTTTAATTGGCATTGATGTGTTATATGCAGGGTTACTATAAAAGTAAATAAAAGTTTATTTTCAAGAGGGTAAAATATGAATGCTTTTACAAAATATATATCAAGTTCTATGGAGAGCCTATTTTGTAAATCTTTTAAATAAAAGATTTAATATATTGCCAAAAGGAATAAAAGTTTTTTCCAAAAGGTAAATCATTTTTATTTTAGAAAACTTTATAAGTAAAAGTGACATTTGCACAAAGTGGGGCCCGATGGGTGAAACTCATTGGGCATCGAGGTAACTAAAAAAGTGCTACCCCGATAGAGCAAGCTACCCCAATGGACAAAGAGTGAAGGTATTGAATTTTAGTTTTTATTTGCAAGGAGGTAATGTATTTTAATTTTTGTTTCTGATTTATTTTTAAAAGGTAAAAATGATTTTAAGAGGTTATTAATTAACATTTTACATTTAAATTTAATTTTTCTTGAAAGTAAATAATCTCATGTGTTTTCTATATAATATATTTACATTTTGAGATTTTTTAAATAATGTATGAAGTGACTTTTATAGATTTATTTTCTTTAATCTTTGATTATTGTAATTTAAGGAATGTCTCATTAGATATTTTGTTTGTGTCATGTAAAGTTAATTTCTTTTCAGGGCAAATTAATTTTTATGAAATATTTCTAATGGCATTATATTTCAAGATAACCATATCAAAGGAAAAGTATTGAGTTTATTGCAATATCTCATTATGGTATTTTGTGTGCAGAAAATTATATTTGTTTCTTGGGCGAACATTAGGAGGGAGTATTTCTTACTCAAAAGATTAAACGTGATTCTTGATACTTCCTTATTTCAAGATAATAATCTCTTATTATTCTTAAAAGTATTATTGTAGGGAAATGTTATTGTAGACACCTAAAATTGTCATGTCTAATTAAATAAATGTCTTTATTTATTTAATTATCTTAAGCCTAGTTCTTCTATTAATTAAATAAATCTTTATTTATTTAATTAATTCATTTATCCTCTTCTAGCCTTATTTCTCATTTAAATAAATACTTTTATTTATTTAAATTATCATTTTCCTAAATTAAATAAATATCTTATTTATTTAATTGATCCCACTTCCTCTATTAATTAAATAAATCTTTATTTATTTAATTAATTCATTAGCCTTTTCTACCTATGACACATGTCATTCATCTCTTAATTCATACACTACCTACCCCTCTCATTATTTTATTATTTTCTTTACCTACCCTCTAATCATAGCCGACCTCTTTTACACCTCTCAATCTTATCCCTCCATTTCTTATAATGTCTTCTATATAAGGAGATGCTTCCTTCATTATCAAACCCTGGCTAATCAATTTATGCATTTGACTACACTACGTTTTTCATATGTGATCCTACTTGCAACCACATTTTTGTTCTTTGTTGAGCTCTTGTGCACATAAAATCTGAGAGCAAATATATCAAGCAAGATCAATGGAGATAGGAAGAATGGAGATTCAAACCCTATTAGACATGTGACGGTATAATCTTTGTGATTTCATTTGATTTGCATTGTCTTAGGTAATCTTCATATGTTATGGTGGATCTTTGTTGTTGTTAGGCTAGGGTTTTGTGGTTGAATTCATTTAGTCTTTCAATATTGTTGTATCCATTTTCACCATATACATTTTGGCACGCCCGGTGGGACTCTTGTCCCTTTTGCATTTAACATCCTTGTTGCAAATTTTGTGTTTTGAAGTTGCAGATCTGACATTTTCGACAGTATTTTGGTATTTTCGCGTCTGCGTGCTTTCGGATCGCGTCTTTGGTTTTCAGCTGCGTCTGCAACATCTAGGATCGCGTCCACACCCTCGATAGTTTTATTTTTTTGCAGATTCTGGAAATCGTGTCTGTGTTCCCTAGTCTCGTTTGTGGGGTTTTCAGGCGCGTCTGCATCCAGAAGCCGCATCTGTGTTATAGAGCCGCATCTGTGTTTCACAGAAGCACGTCTGTGTCCAGAAGCTGCATTTGTGTTTATGATACCCGCGTCTGTGCACACTGATTTCATTTTTGGGGGTTTTCATGGATTCAGTTTTTAGTCATTCGGTTTTTTAGATCTGGTTTATTTTGAGCTAACATTTTTAGATCTAGCTAACGAAATTGGTGCAGCTTGTCTTGAAAGCAAAATTATTTTGTCGAAGGCCCCTATTTTCACAAAGTCTTTTCGATCTAAAATTTACCTCACTTGTGTGCTTGCAGGAAGAGGTGATTATTTCAAACAATCCAAACTACTAATAAATCTTTGTTGCAGGTCCTTGGCAAGGGTTTTTGGATTTTTATTGTGTGCCTTGTTTTCATAGACTAGCAAACACTTCAATTGGTGCTTTAAAATTGAATCATTGTCTTTTGTGTCTTGAGCAATAGGCTCTTTTCATTTAATCTTTAGAGGGCTTGTCTCCCCGTGTGGTCATTAGGACTGCTAGTGAGGAGAGAACGACCCAAGTGGTAGCAAAAGAAAAGCCATCTTCTTCCAAACCACTATAAATAATTGTATTCATGGTGAAAACTATGAATAACATGTGTTGATTAGTTCATATCGACACTATGTCTCCCCATAAACCCGTTTGATCAAATTTATTTGATCATTTGTAGGGCGTAACCCCTACCAGCTAGGAGCCTTCTGTATTTACAGAGCTAAAAGTGTCACATGTATGGCCACACGAGCGGATGCCCTTACTAGCACCTTTTTGTTTTAGAAGCCAAGATCCTTCTAGTTGTTGGGGCAGGAGGTCAGACCTCTGGTAGCAGCCCACACACATACAGTTCTTAGTAGAGATACAAAGTTCACCACAAGGAGTTTTTGTGGGGACTGATGCTTGGCTACCCCGAGAAGTGAGTGCCGAGGGTAGAGCCAATGGGGTCAAGCATCTAAGTATCCGCTCTGAATAGCGTAGCCTCGAGGGAAACTCCATGTGGGATCAACAACTATTGTCTTGGCCAGCCATAAGAATTGTGCCTGATTTATTTTGAACAATCAAACATTCAAGACCAAACAATAAAACATTGTGTCTTTTGTGTTTTCAAGTGTATGCAAAACATTCTTACATCAAACAACACACTTTTCTTGGAGTCATTTTGGAGTCTAAAACTTGCAAACATTGAGTCCTCATCAACACTGTGTCCTCTTGTCATGAAAAATAGTCAAACATTCAGATTTGGTCACAACAAAGCAATTTCACAAATTGGAAAAAAATTGCACAAATTTTGGAAAAACGCATCTGTGTCTGACAGAATAGCGTCTGTGTCATATAACCGCGTCTATGTTCTTAGAATCAACATTGCATTTACAAAATCTCAGACTTGCGTATGTGTTAAATAGAACCACATCTGTGTTAGGAAATCGTGTCTATGCAGTATACAGGCACGTCTGTGTTCAGAATTAAAAAACTTTTATAGTCCAGCAAACAAACACAGTCAGTTTCGGAATTCTTGAGCTTCCTAGGTTATTTCTCCAGGGTTTCATCAAGCATTCAACCTGTCTTTGGGTCTCACAAAGTCCATCATTGCTTTACACCTTACATTACATTCACATTTTTCTAAACTTGAGTCAAAAGGTCACTTGCTTGTCCTCATCATACTTTGTCAACACACTACATACAACAACATTTTGCTAAGTGGTCCCTCATCAAGGTCTATCGCCTTTGGGTCTCATTTGGTCTTACTTAGAGTCAAGGTCAACTTACCTCATCAAGAGAAACTATCCTCTCTTTGGAAGTCACACCTACTCTACTACATACATACTTGGTCTTAGACTTTGGTCATTGCAAGTAAACTTCAGATTCATTTACATTCCATCCAACTCTTGATCTTCCATACTCTTTCCATTTTCATCTAGTCTCACACATTTTGGTCAATACCTAGTTCATGGTTGAAACCCGTTCCCAAAAATCTAGGAGAGAAACTAAAGAGGCTCAAGAGTCCGCAAACATGAGTTCCTATGAGTATGACAATGATATCTTTTTCAATTCAGATCATACTACATTACCTAACATGGATGCCTATAGAAACATTCCAAATGTTGAGCACATGGACACTACAAACAACAATGATACACACAATGACAATATGGACAACATTTCAATACATTCAGTAGAAGTGGAAGACACCTTTATGAATCCTCATTTTAATCGATTGGTTGAGGAAATAATGAGGAGGGATAGACAATACTTCCTACAAGTGATGGCACAAAGTGGAGCCAAGATACTTCATGATTTTGACATGTCTCAAATAATGGAACATAGACCTTTGCAACAAACTCACCTCAACATGGATCAAAGGAGGCCTAATAGTGGAGGCAATAAAGGACCACATCTTGTGCTTGAATCACCATCATCTTTGTTTCAAAAACCAAAGGTCCCATACATACATGGTCAAGCATATGATACTCACCTTCGCAGACCATTATGGAAGTCTTATGAAGAAAAATATGCTCAATCACATATCAATGCTAAGGATCAACCACCAAAGCAATTGGATATTCAAAGGCATGCTCAAAATTTGGACACAAGGAAACCCTGCGTCAAATTTGGGGGCAACACATTAGAACATGACATGCCTGTAGAGTATGGTATACATGGACAAAGTAGATATTCCATCCCTCACCATGACTCTATACCAAGTGGTCCATATACGCAGCATCATTATAGACCTCCTCCATATGAACATGTGTATGATCAATATCATCCATATATACAACATGCTCCTCCTCTACAGGGTGCTTCAGGCATGGGGTATGGTCCAAGAAGTCAGTCTCCACCTAAGAACAATTTGGAGCAACAAATCAGGGACTTACAAAAGAAAATGGAGGACATAAATACATCGAAGCCAACATACACAATGAGAGACATATGTCCTTATCCATTTGACAAGAGCATTCCAATGCCTCCATTTCCTACACACTTCGTGACACCTAAGTTTGATAAGTATAGAGGAAAAGGGGATCCTAAGGCACACATAAGATAGTTTTTCATAGCTTGCATTGAGGTAGCTTCAGAAGAGACATATTTGATGAGATTATTCCCACAAAGCTTAAGTGATCAAGCTATGGAATGGTTCTCCCAACTTCCACCTAGAATTAAGTCATGGGGTGACTTAGCAGAGGCATTTATCCAACATTTCTCATACAACATAGAGACAGACATATCAGTCACTACCTTGTGCAACACCAAGCAAAAAGAGGGAGAGTCTTTTGCATCATTTTTACAAAGATAGAGAAATCTAGCTAGCAGATGCTCTTGTGAAATTCCACAAAAATAAATGGTAGAGATGTTCACCCAGAATGTTAACAAAGACATTGGCTATGATCTAAGGAAAGCTTGTTTGTCCACCTTCAAGGACGTCATTGAAAAAGGCTTAGCGACAGAAAAGGTCCTAATTGAACAAGGAGTCATTAAGATATTCAAGGAAAACAAAGATGACTTTAAAGGAAAAGATAAGCCAAGATTTTGGAATAAAAACAAGAACACAGTCAATGATGGTGTTGTTGATGCCAATACAGTGCGACCCAAAATCATTTTTTTCAGGATCAAGCTCTACAAACAATCAAGTGAATACTCAAACAACTTCTAGATCACGAAGGAAGTACACCCCATTGGGAGAACCACTTGAGTTAGTTTTCAAGAAGCTAGTGGCAAACAAAGTAATCACAATTCGAGATTTTCCTCCATATGAGCCAAAGGTCAAACCAAATTGGTGGAATGATGATGAGTATTGTGAATTCCATAAGAGCAAGGCTCATAAAACAAGAAATTGTCATCGACTAAAGAACATTATACAAGATCTTCTTGATAGATGTGACATTGAGATTGAAGGGCATTCATCCAATCAAGAACATGAAATGTTTAAGGAACCATTCCCAAAGCATGACAAGGGAAAAGCTGCAGCCACAGATGACCAGACCAACTATACCAGAGCATCTTATAACTATGATTCAACTATCAATCACATTTCAATGGACAATTATGTCTCTACCATTATCATCAAGGACAAAACCCCTGAGAATTCTACCTAGAGACCCAAGATCGTTCTGAAAGGAATTGGATCTTCTTCCGAACCTACCTTTGAATGTCATGTTACAACCCGTCGAGGTAAATTCACTTTGCAAGGTGCTCCAGCTAAAAACACCACTTCCTCATCAACCAAGCCTAAGTATGACCTTGTAGAACAGTTAGGGAAGACACATGCGCTTATCTCCATCCTTGAACTCTTACGCATATCCCCCGCACATAAAGCTATTCTTGACAAAATTTTGAGAGACATTGTCATTCCTACTGATTTGAACGTGGACCAATTTCAAGCCATGGTGGGATACCTTTCCATTCCACACTCCCTTACATTCACAGAAGTCGATGATGCCTCTGTAAGTCAGCCACATAATGCACCATTACACATTGAAGCCTTCATACACAAACATAGAATCAAACGAGTCCTAATAGATGGAGGAGCAGGTCTAAACATTTGTACATTGAGCACTATTAAACAATTGGAATATTCCAAGAAAGTTGTGAATTCTATAAACAAAATTACCATCAAAGCATATGATGATGAAGAGCATTCATCCAAAGGCACAGTCACCTTACCTCTCAGAGTTGGGCCAGTTACAAAGGATGTGGTTTGTCAAATACTAGATCTTGATCTCACATACAACATATTGCTAGGATGTCCTTGGATTCATGAAATGAGGGCGGTCTCATCTACATATCACCAATGCATCAAGTTTCCTCACAATGGAGTTGAAATAATAGTTAATGGAGATCCTAATCCATTCATATATTGCAATAACTTGAGACCAAAAACTGAGACCATCATTACCAGTAATCGCGAAGTTGTTCCTTCTTTTGCATACATTGATCCTGAATCATTAAAACCTTTGACATCAAAACAAGGTGAACTTAAGGGAAAATTCCAAGACAAGGGCATGGATGATTACACTTTGAATCAGACCATGTACTTACAACAAGTCATGAGTTCACTAAAAGAATATGGAAGACCACATCCTAATAAGCAGGTATCTATCATTATACTCAAATGGGACCCTACTATCTTTCAAAAATGGGGTGAACTGGAAGAGGAAGACTTATACAAAATGCTTTACAAAGACCTTGAAAATGATACACAAGATCACATCAGTATACCATGTGAGAAATATGGCAAGGGGTTCAAGATTCTACAAAAATTTGGGTATGATGGCAAAAGCCCTCTTGGGTTAAGAAAGGAAGGCATCATTGAACCTTTACAACCTAAATTGACATTCAAAAAGGAATTCTCGAAGGGACTTGGTTTCATGACTTCCAAGGTCTACACTCAAAGGACAAAAGAAGCATTACAAATCAAAGCTGCCAAAATTCAACAAGAGAATCGCTATTCCACAGACTCCAATGAATGGGAATGGGGTTCAGACAAATCCTCTAGTGACTATGAGCTCACTGAGACATTCAGAGAACCAAGTGAACCAACAGAAGAAGAGGAATTTAATAGGAAATTCAAAGTTGGTCAAGAAACAACCCCAAAGGATCCCATACAGTCTTTGCCTCTAGGTCCTGGGTTGAAATCACATAGAATGAGAACACCTATCCCAGAATGCACTACTAGTGATGATAATTTGGATTCATTCACGATCGAGACTGATGAGGAGAGTGCCAACGATGACCTCGATAACTACCTCGACATACCTAAATATAACTGCATCTTCACTCTTAACCCCGCTAACTTTGAGGACATTAAAGGCCTTCCCCTTGTTCACCACCAACTCATTGACTGGGACCATGAAGGACCTGCACAGTTTGACACATTCCAAAATGATGAAGCTTTTATTTACTATCTTGGCATACAAGAGGATCTTCCCCCTGGGGACCATAAAGCGGGATACACTATAGAACTCAACAACGTGGCATATTTTGGTGAGGGTGTCGGACCTTCTAGTTGCAAAAATGTAAAAATAAAAACAAACCAAGGGTCTTATGGCGAAAACCACACTGTGGCGCTGTCTGACCCCAAAAAAGTAAAAAGAAAGGACGTAGCTGAGGGTGAAAACCTCTCTGAGGCACCCGAAGATGGAAGGCTCGACATTCTCCAAGCATCATATGAGGAAAAGTCATCCATGTTAGTAGAGGAGACTATCAAAACAAACATTGGTACAGAAGAAGTTCCACACAACATATTCCTGGCTCAATCTTTGACAGAGTCAGAAAGGTCAAAATTCATAAGTTTCTTCATGGAGCGACAAATCAACTTTGCATGGTCATACGCTGATATGCCTGGATTGGATCCGGATTTGGTAATGCATCATTTGACAGTTAAACTGGGGGCAAAACTAGTGAAACAGAAATTAAGAAAGATGCATCCACAAGTGGCATTATTAGTCAAAACAGAACTTGAGAAATTATTCGATGTCGGATTCATATGCCCAATTGATTATCCTGAATGGATCTCCAACTTAGTACCTGTTAGTAAACCAAATCGTAGTATCAGAATACGTATAGATTTCAGAAACATCAACAAAGCTTGTCCTAAGGATGATTTTCCATTACCAAATATTGACTTGATTGTCGATCTCACAGCAGGTCATGTGATGTTATCCTTGATGGATGGATTCTCTGGTTACAATCAAATAAAAATTGCATCCGAAGACCAGCACAAAACAGCATTCACTTGTCCTTGGGGAACTTTCTGTTGGAATGTCATGCCCTTTGGGCTAAAAAATGTAGGCACTACGTATCAAAGAGCCATGACTACTATCTTTCATGATCTCATGCACGTTACTGTGGAAGATTATGTTGATGACCTCTTGGGCAAATCAATAGACAGAGATACACATTTGGACATACTTTCAGTCATCTTTGATCAGTTGGAAAATATAAAGTAAGATTAAATCCCAAGAAATTTGTCTTTGGAGTAACCTCCGGGAAGCTCCTAGGATTCATTGTATCAAAAAGAGGAATTGAAGCCGATCCAGCAAAAGTCAAGGCCATCCTAGAGATGCAACCACCATGAAACATCAGTCAGCTTTGATCTTTGCAAGGGAGACTTCAATCCATATGAAGATTCATAGCACAACTTGCAGATAAATGTAATCCCTTTCAGCACTTGCTACATAAAAACATCAAATTCAAATGGGATGATAACTGTCAATAGGCTTTCTAGATACTCGAAGATTATCTTCTGAATCTGCTAGTTTTGATGCCACCAGTTTCAGATCAGCCTTTATTACTATATATATCAGCTACTTCAACAGCACTGGCGGCACTCTTAGCACAACAAGTTGTTGAGGGCAAAGAAAAGGCAGTATACTATATCAGTCGCACATTAGTGGGATATGAGCTAAACTACACACCAATTGAGTGTGCATGTCTCCCCATGGTCTTTGCTTTGCAGAAATTATGACATTACATGCTAACTCATAAGACTAAGTTGGTTGCAAGGATCAATCCATTGAAATACCTTCTCAATAAAGCAACACTTACTGGGCGACTAGCCAAATGGGTAATGATCCTGAGTGAATTCGACATCGAGTATGTGGATAGAAAAGCAATAAAAGGACAAGCCGTCGCAGATCAATTAGCAGATGCCCCCATGATAGATGATGTTCCTCTAATTTCAGAATTTCCAGATGAATCCATTTTAACAGTGTCACATGCAAAGCCATGGCAACTATACTTTGATGGCTCATACACACAGCATGGGATAGGAGCTGGCATCCTCTTCATAACTCCTCAAGGGGATTCTATACCAAAATCATATTGATTATCATTTCCCTACACTAATAATATAGCAGAATATGAGGCATTAACGACTGGATTATGGATTGCAGTTCAGTGGAAGATCCAGGAACTTCATGTTTTTGGGGACTCTCAACTTGTAATTCATCAAGCAACTGATGATTACCAAACAAAGGATGAGAAATTAATGCCTTACAAAAGAATGGTGGATGACCTGAAACAACATTTCACAAAGATAGACTTTGAGCAGATACCAAGAGAGTAGAATCGAGCCGCAGATGCTATGGCTACAATTGCTTCACTGATCAATCTACCTCAGAATGAGACCCGCTATGAGTTCTTGGTGGATAACCTTTTGGTTCCTTCATATGAAATCACTCCTATTGAGATAATATGTGTCGTCGGTCCTGAGTCCCAGTTATATGGTTACATTTTCACATACCTTCATGATAATACCTTCCCTCCTGACCTATCCAATAACCAACGTCGCACTTTCATTCGCCAATCTTCTCGATACGTCATTTTAGCCGATGTCCTATACCATCGAGGTCTAGATGGCACTCTTCTTAGATGTTTGGAAAGCAATGAAGCTCAAATTGCATTACGTGAAGTACATGAAGGGATAGCTGGTCCACATTCTAGTGGTCCTACCTTAGCCAAGAAACTTATCAGGACTGGATATTACTGGCCCAGTATAGAAAAAGATTCATATCAGTTTGTCAAGAAATGTAAGCAATGTCAACTTCATGGAGACCTCATCCATGTGCCAGCACAAGAACTTCAACCAATTGCAACTCCTTGGCCCTTTTGTCAGTGGGGACTCGATCTCATAGGCAAGATTCACCCTCCTTCCAACGGTCATAAATTCATTATCACTACCACAGAGTATTTCACAAAATGGATTGAAGTCGTGCCTCTCATGCAAGTCACTGGAAAAAAATTGCTACATTCATTCTCAACTATATCATTTGTCGATATGGTATTCCTGTTTCCATTATCACCGATAATGGGCGTCCCTTGAAAAATCAAGATGTTCATGAACTCTATGACCGCTTCCATATTTCCCATCATTTCTCCACACTATATTACCCCCAAGGTAACAGTCAAGCTGATGCATCTAATAAAACAATCCTTAAAATCTTAAAAAAAGACAATCGACGACGCTGGCCGTAATTGGCATATCCAACTTAATCTTGCACTTTGGGCCTACCGCACAAGTGTCCGCACACCTACAGGAGCTACACCCTATTCACTTGTTTATGGCGCTGAAGCTATCTTGCCTATTGAGGTTGAGCTACCCTCTTTACAAGTCTCTTTTCAAAACATTATCAATGATGAAGACTATAGGGTCTCTCGCTTACAAGAACTTGAACTATTGGATGAACGAAGACAAACTGCTTTTAATCATCTCAAGGCTTATCAACAATGAATGAGTCATAGCTACAATCACAAAGTTAAGCCTCACACATTTGAGGTAGGTGATTTGGTTCTCAGAGAAAACCCCAAAAATCAGCAAGATGGAGAGAAGAAGGGCAAGTTCGAACCAAACTGGCTTGGTCCTTACATCATTACAACATATGGATCTGGGGCATATCAGCTCTCAACCATAGAGGGTGAACATTTAAAGCATCCTATCAATAGCATGCACCTTCGCAGGTTTTACACATAGCTCTTTAGAGTATCCTAATTCAAAAATACAAAAAAATCATAAAACATAAAAAATCGTTACTTGGTGAAAACCTGGCAAACAGGCGCCTTGTGACACAAAAAAATCAAAAAAGTAAACAAAAAACATTTCGTCCAACGGTGAAAACCACTTTGGTGGCACCTTGGGCAAGTACCATGGTGAAAACCGGGTCACCGGTGCCATGCATAGAGACATTGCTCCTCCCTCCTTCAGGATTCCATTTCATCCTTCACTTTGCACACACTCACAACCTCTTCATCCATGCATGATAAACTTACCCATTCCCATCATGGCTTGTTATTGATCTACCCAAGATTGGTTCGTCATTCATAATAAACATTCCTTTTCACCCCTTTCCATCCATAATAAATCAGCTCCTATCTGTGGCTAAGGCAAATCCTACGTCTAGTGATGGGTGTGGAACTAAGAACATCACATGTTTCGAGAAGTATAGTTTCTTCTAGTTTTCTTCAGTCTATACGCACACAATCCGCAATAAAGCAACATCTGCATCGCCAATCCACAATAAAGTTTCATCTTCTTTGCAATAAAGTATCAGTTTCATGGATTCAGTCAGGTCCAGATGAGGCACAGCAGCAACAATGGGCTCCAACAAATCAAATCTTTCAACAGACTTGGACAACGTATGGTTCAGTGCTATCTATCCTTTTTTGTGAAAGTAAACATTGTGACCACAATCAAATAAGACTTATACAAGTGACAAGAGACACTAAACTTGAGACTACAGTGGATGTTGGTGTTGAGTCTTGGTTTTCTTTTGATTTTATCTTTTGGTGACATGTCTTTTAGCTTTTCTAGGATGTCTTTGACTAGAGATTCTATCTCTAGGATGTCTTTGACTAGAAAGGCGAGGATGGGGTATTGTCACCTATTTTATTTGTTGTTTGTGGATTGTCTCTTAGTAATGCTATGACGTGTCCAAGGATATGAGGACACTGTGAGTCTAGTGTGAACTGGGGCATTCCTTGTTTGTGATTGTCTTATCTCCATGCAAACAGGTACAATGACTTTCTGGGTCGAACATATGCCTCGATTCTCATAACCTACTTGTCATAATAAAGCTCAATGATGATAACGCACAACAAACTCTTTCACTTCCATATCTTCTATCTTTCATCCCTCTTTCTTGATTGACCTCCATCGTCCTTCTTGAGTCCGTGTAGCCCATTATCACATGACTGAGTATAATGACACGCCAAAAACATTTGCATTTCATGTAGTTGCGCCTGCATTACCACATATTAAGCATTTCATACATACATATAGATATCACAATTGCATCACATCCTGCACACAACTCATGTTAGCACATTTGCATTATCATATTCATTTGCATTTCATACATTCACATTTGCATATGCATAACTTATTAAAAACATAAAAGAATAAAAATATTGCATTTCATCATGTATATATTTGCATCCATATCATAACCATCCCATAAAAACATACATCATGAAACATCTCATCACATAGGTACACATGCATATAGCTATTGCAAAGATGAATCATCTCATATATATAATCATAAGTGTCATGATACAGTGATGTCAAAATCATATGGCTACAAAATCACCCGAAGGTGTCTACATCATAATACAAAATGGTACAACACACTGATACATAGAGAGCCCTCTACGGCTATGATGAACTCCCTCCCTCGAAGCCGCCTAGCCTTGACGGAGTTTGAGCCCTAGAAGGACCCGCCCCAGGATCATCCCTCCTGTCCCCTCTATCTGGTGGTGGTGGAGGACCCATAACCCAACCGCTAGATGCCTGTCTCCTCTGGCTCCCTCCCGTAGCTATCGTTGTTCGCGATGGTCTGCGGAAGCTCCTCGCCCGCTGCTTTGGTGGCACTGCCCGGTAATATAGGTCTCGCTAGTAACCTATCTCCTCCCCTGTCTTTAGAACATAGGCATATCTAGCCCCTATATCCTCTGTCGCCTGCCTCCCTACCCTCGGCACTGTCTCAGCCTCAGTATAGTGCTGGATAGCCTGATCCTGCTCATGCTTTGTCTCCCTCAATCGCCTCCTGAGCCTAGTTTTCTCCCTCTCCAGGTCCTGAATCTCATATGCCTGTCCCTAGCAGATCTCCCTTAGCTCAAGCAGCTCATCCTCCTCCTCCTTGGCCCCCTATGCCTCTGCCTATGGCTCCCCCTGTACTGGTGCCTGTGCCTATACCTGTACCTACCTTTGCCCCTATCCCTGCACTTGTCTAGGACCCTATGCTGCTGGCACCTGTAGTGGCAATCCACCTTGACCCCTCGCCACCTGAGCCTGTCTCTCCTCCCCACCCTCTCTCCGTGGAGCCACCCTCCTCTCTCTAATAGCACCCTGCCTCCTCCGTCGGCTTCTCCCCCCACCATCTCCATCTATCACCTCCCCTGGGTCTGTTAGTCATGGGAATGGATGCTCAGCCCAATACGCCGTGTACTCTGCATCCATGCCTGCATCCTCAATCTTGTTGGCAATATTACAAGGATATTGAGAAGGTTGTTGATGATTATGGACATAACTGATTAAAGATGTTTTACTGTCTTGATATTATTATTTTGTCATTGATGTCAAGAAATTGATTTTCTAATTCAGTATGATGTTGCCATATCTTAAGAAATATGATATGAAGATTATAAAGAAGTCGGTAAAGACACAGGAAAGAATATGATGAATAAAGGGATAAGTTATTCAATGGGCAACTCTACTGAGTCAGACAATGATGAGATCTTGATGTTTTAGATTGTTCTAACATCATACATATGTTGTAAAATGTAAAAGTCAATACTATACTATGTTATCAAGCAAGGAACCTAGTCGGTAAACCCTAAGGTTATCGCAATCGGTTAATGAAGACAGAATGTCTACCGAGTAAAGTTTAGTATTCACCGAGTTGTGACCGAGCTATAACAGAATGCATTAAATGTTTACATGTGATATTTAATGAAAGATGTTGATGAGCTGGAGCGGATCAATGATTGGCAAGCCATAGAAAAAGTTTATTAACAAATCTAAAGCAATGGAAAGTTGGCAAGAATATCTACAACTCAGATTGAACCACATTACCCGAACACAAGTTCCAAGATGAATGTGCAAGTTTCGAGGTAGGGTAAAACATTTTCAGATCGAAAGATACAATGAACCTGGACAAGATTGAAGATCTAATGGCTATGATTGATCATGGGAAATGTGATCAAGGAGATTAAGCGGTTAGAAGATTGTTTATAAATAAGGAACTATTGATAAACAATGTATGCGGGCAAGTGTATGCACAAGGGATGCTACATAGTGATTACCAAGCACAAAAGCTTGAAGACCTATTAGAATAACAGAGTATTGATGCCCAGCAGATAAACAAGATTAGTTCTATGTCTAGATTGTATTGAACAAATAAGAATCTGCTTTAGCATTTTAGATGTGAAGTTGTAGATAGATTGTATTACCGTTATTTTGTGAAAGTGACAGGAAATCTCTTAACCGAGTGGACTTAATAGTCTTATATGTAAATCCTCTAACAAGGTGACATTCTAAATGAGTGTTTGAAATCCTTTGACAAGGTCACTTCTAACAAAGTGAAGATCCTAACAGATCTGAGGGAAATCCCTTAACCGGGTCACATCTAGCAATGTGTTTTGTAATCTTTAATAGGATTGGCTTTTAACCGAGCATACTCTAGAAGAGTATATTTCTTAGTGGGTCTGAAATCCCACAGTGGTTTTTCCCTATTTTGGGTTTCCACGTTAAATCTGGTGTTATGAGGTTTATATTGTTCATAAGCTTTTGAGTTTGCATGTTTGACAGTTTTTTAATTATATGACTGATATATGTTACTGTAGCGTCGTAAATTGTACGCACTCGCTAGGGTGGTACAATTTCACACCTAGTTTAGCACCCGCCTTAGCGCATTTTGCATTCTGCATTGCATTTCTCCTTAAGCACTTAATTAATCAAATTAATTAGGTCTAAAGTCTTATTTCATCATTCTCTACATCATAAAGTAGGGCCCTTTCACTAAAGCGCGCCCTTCGCATTTTATTCCTCCAATACATCACTTAATCAAAAACCCTAATTAAGTCCTATTTCAAACTTGGGGGCTTGGTTTCGGGGTCTAAACATCTCAAAATCACCTGTAACTTCGGGATTCTCTCTAAAATCATCATATCCGACGGCCCTGAAAATTTGGTGAAAAGTTGTCGGGACCATGGCGCCCATGCAACATGGTCCCGGACATTTTTCCCAAAATTTTGGGAGCACGATCCAATCATAAAATAAAGCTTAACCCCAAGAAATTGGCGGGATATTCAATCTATAGGTCGGCCAAAATACGAATTTACGACCTAGGGTTTCATACATAAAAGCTCTCTTTCCTCATTTGAAGGGATCGGATTTTTGTTTCCAGGAACTTGATATGCAGCGAAAGAGAAGATCTTTGAAGACTTCAACAACACTCAACATCATTCTATCAAGCATCTATCAAATTCATTCATTCATCCAATTAGGGCTTGGAAGACATTGAAGAACAATAGGAGATTACCGACTGAAGATTGGCTTATACTCCTCCCTTGAGGGTTGGGTATGATTTCATATTGTTTTCATGTCCTTACATAAGCTTTGATATATCATTTATTCATGCTTTAGATCACATTGCATCTTTATTTAGAGCATTTGCATTATCATTTACAAGCAATTAGGGTTTACTTTCTAGGTTGCTCTAGTTTGCTTTCTTGCATTTTGGACCTTGCACACACACTAGGTCTGCACACACAATACATTTTACAAAACAACTTGGCTATTCATGGAGGTGGAAATCACCAAAGCGGGGTTTGACTAAGGCAAAACCCTATATAGCCGCCCTTCCCCCTTTTCAGATATTATTGCAGGTTTCGGGATTCGGACGACGCCGCAGGACACAGATCCGGAAAGAGGAGACTGAGACAGAACTTTGTGTGCAATTGCAGCTCAGAAGACTGGGACAGGGGCGCTGGGTGCCCTGGTCCTACCAGGACAGGGGCGCTGGGCGCCCTGGTCCCTGGGACAGAGGCGCTGGGCACCCTGGTCCTCCGGACAGACAGCTTTCCGACAGTTTCCAGACAGTGTTTCAGGGTGCAAAACAGTGGTTTCCGGTGCAGTTTTTAGGACAGTGGCGCCCGCGCCCCCGTCCCAAACATTTTCAGTCTGATTTCGACTCCAGGTACATATTTGCATTCTTATTTTATCCTTACATTTACAGTTGTTCATTGTTTAATCTCAATTCTGCAAACTTGTTACTAGTTCATACTTACATTTCGAGGTTAGGGTTTGAACTTGTATCATTTTAGCTTTCAATTTCAACAAGGGAATAGAAATCCTAATAGATATCCCGTGGCTCTCTCTTTCACCAAAAGAAGTAGCCAACCGTGCGATATCTCTAGGCTCTTTCGTATTCCGCAATGTGTGTCAAAAGTTAGGATTAGGGTACATTGTCCTAGTCTCGCTTTTTCCCCTACACATTTTGGTGAACCCGACGTGAATCTATCATTGCTTCCTCTTGCATTGCATTTGTTAGATCTAGATCTAGATTTAGTGTGTTTTTCATTAAAAGAGAAAAAGAAAAAGAAAAAAAGAAGGAGAGAACTTGTGTTTCTTTGCATTGTGTGTTTAAATTTTATGCAATCTTTTCAAAATGTCAGATTTTTATTTGCAAAATGTTCATGCATTTGATGATTATTATGAGTATAGCCAAGATGAATTAGATGAAGCTTTAGATGAGTTTTTAAACCCTAAGGATGCTAAACCTTCATTTTACCAAAAACTCATAAACCTTGTTACTATGCCATTTGGGTGTGATGAGAAAGATAAGTCGAATGATTCCTCTCAAGGATACATTCCTATCCACTCTTCCCCTGAATCTAGTAACATGGTTGTTTTCAATAATCCCCTCTATGAGGAGATGTCTCCTTTTGAATCAAAAGACAAACCTTTTAACCGATATGATTATGCTTTGTTGGATGATGCCCTTGATGACTTTGTGGCTTTGTCGAAACCTATAAACAAAAACAAGACCTCTAAGTTGGTTAACATGATAAATTTGAATGAATATAACAAACCTCTCTTTGAAGTCCAAGGTGCTTATCCTTCTCCCACCTTTCAAATTCCTAAGACTCCTCTCCTTACTGTCCAAGGGAGGTATGATCATGATTCCTTTTGTACTCCGAATAAACCAATCATTACCGTACAAGGAAGACAACCTATAAGTCCTTACAATTATGCTAAGCAAATAACTAGAGAGAGTTATCATGCGGTTGCCCATACTTATCATACCAGAAATAATAAGCAACCTAATCCTCCTCCTGTTGTTCCAGTCTCTCTTCCTAATCCTCAACCAATTCTTCCTCAAGCTCCTCGTATTTCACAAGTTATGGGTAAGGAATATGATCTCATAGAACAGCTTAAGGCTACCCCTGCTAAGATATCCCTTTGGGATTTGATTCAAACTTCTTCCGCTCATCATGGAATGTTACAAGATGCCTTGAAAGATTTGAATGTTCCTCCACCGAATACATCTAGTAATATAGCATCTTTTGTTAACTCTGTGATGAATCCTAAACCTCAAATTGTGTTTACGCAAGATGAGTTGCCTACTAGTGAAGTCCAACAACAATATGATCCCTTGATGATTGTGGTTGTCATGAAAGACACTGCTATAAGATGAACACTAGTAGATAATGGCTCTGGCCTTAATGTGTGTAGCATCAATCTATTGCATAAGATGAATGTGGATACATCTCTTATGGAGCCTGACTCTCATTCTATTCATGGCTTTGACAATGTGGCTAAGACTTCATTGGGTATCATCACCTTACCTCTCACAGTGGGACCTGTTACTTTGCCTACTCCTATCCATGTTATGCCGGGAAATTTAACATACAACTTGTTATTAGGGAGGCCTTGGATTCACAGCATGCAAGTTGTCCCCTCTACATTGCATAGACAAGTTAAATTCATCTATAACAATAAGACATATACTTTGATGGGAGATACTAATTTTCAATCTTGTCTACAAACATCTAATTCCAAAGGAGATTCTTCTAAGCCATCCTCGTCTAGTGATGACTCTTTAAACAAGAAACCTATCGATGAGTCTTCGCTTTCCGATGATCAAAATCCTTGGGATGAATCTGGAATTCCTAAGGAAGATCCTTCTCGGCTTGAAACTACACATAAAAAGGATTTTGATCCTGAGAAGGTTCTCGTAGAAGATGATTGGGGATCTCTTGACTTTAACCCTACCTTTGTGGGTGAATATAAGATTCCTTCTAGAGAACTTAAAGTTGAAAAGAAGGAAGAAGCTGAAAATCACAAAGTTGGAAAGAAAGAAGAAACTAAAAGACAATCAACCCTGCCTGAAGCTATGAGTAATAATTTTGTGGCCGCTTCTCAAACTTCCTCTTCTCACATCTATAACTATGAAGAGTTTGATTCTTTGTCTTATGAAAAACCACCTTCTTTTCCTGAAATGGTTGATCGCTATGGTCGTGGTTTTTGCATTTTTGCTAAGCATGGGTATCATGGAAAAGGTTGTGGTGCTAATGAACAAGGGATTAGAGTTCCTCTAGAGACTAATTTTCAACATTATGCCTTTGGACTTGGCTATAATCCTTGCAGACGTACTAAAGCCTCTAAAAGACCATGCATTAGTGTTAATGCCATCTCTACATCTTTATCAATACAACACCCTGAGTATATTGATGAGGATTCTTCGGGTGATTGTGCTCTAGATATCTTCCCTACCGATGACGTTTTAGCTGAGTTCTTGGGAGCCTATGACACTCTTCCTCGTTATCATCACAATAGGGGACTCCCTTATTGTTTGAACACTTAAGCTTATTTTGGAAAAGAGATTGATAATGATAAGACTGTGAAAGAATTCCCTCAGTTAAAGGATACTCCTCAACAAATTAATCTCCTCATAAGTGATACCCTTGATGTTAAGATGGATCCTTGCAACAAAGAAAAAATCTTTAAAATTGGAAAATGTTTGGATGAAGAGGAACAGAAACAATATGAAGAACTATTGCATGAATTCCCTGAGATTTTTGCTTGGGCATATTCTGACATGCCTGGTATAGATCCTAAGATTGTTACTCATAATATCGTCTTAGTACCTGATGCTAAGCCCGTGAAACAAAAGATTCAAAAAATGAATCCTAAGATAGCTCTGCTTGTTAAAGTTGAGATTGAAAAGTTATTGGAGGCTGGATTTATCCGCCCTATTGACTATTCCCCATGGATTTCAAACATTGTCGCTGTGGCTAAACCAGATAACAAAATAAGAATGTGTACCGACTTTCGGGATCTAAATAAGGCTTCTTTAAAAGATGATTTCCCTCTTCCAAACATTGATATGATAGTTGATTCTACGGCAGGACATGCCCTCTTATCCTTCATGGATGGTTTTTCAGGCTACAATCAAATTTTCATTAACCCTCAAGATCAATACAAAACCGCTTTCACCACTCCTTGGGGTACGTTTTGTTGGATAATGATGTCTTTTGGACTTAAAAACGCCGGTGCAACTTATCAACGAGCGATGACCCTTATCTTTCATGATTATATGCATAAGATTTTAGAGGATTACGTTGATGATATTTTGGCTAAATCCTTTCTTCGCATGGATCATGTTAAAGTCCTTCATCAAATCTTCAAAAGAATTCGTAAATATCACATGCGCTTGAATCCCCGAAAATGTGTTTTTGGTGTGGATAGTGGAAAACTATTAGGGTTCATAGTTTCGCATCGTGGGATTGAGGTGGACACTAAGAAAATAGATGCTATTGTTAACATGCCACCTCCTCGAAATGTATCTCAACTTAAAAGCTTACAAGGAAAGATTCAAGCTATTCGTAGGTTTGTGTCTCAACTTGCGGATCGTACCTTTCCTTTTACTCAACTTCTTAAAAAGGATATCACTTTTCAGTGGAATGAGGATTGTCAACAAGCATTTGAAGATTTAAAAGTGTATTTAGCTAGTCCTCCTATTCTTCAACCTGCCGAACCTTCTAAACCCTTTATCCTGTATACAGCTGCTTCTTCTCATGCTCTCGCAGCATTGTTAGCACAACATGATAAAGATGGTAAGGAGTGTCCGGTGTATTACATAAGTCGTACCTTACTCGATTATGAGACCCGATATTCTGTGATAGAAAGACAATGCTTGGCCGTGGTGTTTGCGACTCAGAAATTGAGACATTATCTTTTAAATTTAGAAGTCCATGTCATGGTTAAGTTTGATCTGTTGAAGCATCTTTTCTCTAAAACTGATTTATCAGGACGTCTCGCTAAGTGGGTTATGATGTTAACTGAATTTGACCTTAAATTTGTTTCACAAAGAGCAATTAAAGGACAAGCGTTGACTGATCACTTAGTTGAGGCTCCTTCACCTTTTTCATTCCCTAACCCTGAGTCCTTTCCTGATGACTTCATTCTTTCTATAGAGAAAGATGAAACTTGGGAGTTATATTTTGATGGCTCTAAGTGTCGTACGGGATCAGGGGCAGGTGTTGTTTTGGTTTCTCCTACAAAGAAACCTATTCCCTTATCATATCGTCTAAATTTCCTGTGTACCAATAACATTGCTGAGTATGAGGCTCTTATAGCAAGAATAAAAGCAGCCCTAGCTCTTAATATAAAACACATACATATCTATGGAGATTCGCAATTAATTATAAGACAAGTAACAGGAATATATCAAGCAAAACAAGACAAATTATCACAATATAAAGACCTTGCTATATCTTTATTACAAAATTTCGATTCTTATACCATGGAACCTGTCCCTCGAAAAGATAACCGACATGCGGATGCGATGGCATGTGTGGCTTCGTTAGTATCTTTAGAGGACCCTATGGTTGATCTTAACTTCGTTATTCACAATCTTACTTCTCCAGCTATTGAAGATGATTCTAGCTTGGTAACATGTTGTGACTTTGTAGACTCAGATGAATGGTTCTCGCATATTGTAAGATATTTGACCGATGGTACCTTCCCTGATTCTGCTAATAGGAACACTAGGGCTAGAATCCGCAAGCTGTCTGCTAGGTATATCATCCTTTCTAATGTCCTTTATCGAAGGGGTTATGATGGTCTTCTTCTTCGTTGTCTTAACAAGTCGGAAATCCCTGTTGCTCTTGAAGAGGCACATTCGGGTGCCTGTGGGGGGCATTTTGGGGGCAAATCCCTGGTTCATAGGTTGCTTCGTATGGGATACTATTGGCAAACTATGCAGAAGGATTCCTTCTCATTTGTTAAGAAATGTCACCAATGTCAACAACACAATAATCTGATTCATGCTCCTGCCCAAGAACTTCGTTCTCAAGTAGCTTCTTGGCTTTTCTCCGCATGGGGTTTGGATCTTATTGGAAAAATTTCTCCTCCTTCATCTCAAGGACACACCTTCATTATAACTGCAACAGATTACTTTACGAAGTGGGTAGAAGCTATTCCTCTTCGCTCTACTACTGCTGAAGTGATTTGTCAATTTCTTCTAAAAAACATTATTTCTCGATTTGGGATACCTTCCACTATTATCTCAGATAATGGAACATCGTTTAAGAACAAGGACATGAAGAAATTCCTTGAGAAGTATCATATCAAACATCGATTTTCTACACCGTATTACCCTCAGTCAAATGGTCAAGCCGAATCATCCAATAAGATAATTGAGCAAATTCTTCGTAAAACCGTAAATAAGCATGGTAAGGATTGGAGTAACCAGCTAATCTACACTCTTTGGGCCTACTGAACGAGTGTACAAATTGCTACGGGAACTACTCCTTATAATCTTGTTTATGGTGCTGACGCTATTATGCCCTTAGAGTTAGAAATTCCATCACTTAGGGTTTCTCTTAAAGGTATAGTAGATGATGACTCCTATAGAGAACAACGACTTCAACAGCTTGAGATGCTTCATGAATAGCGTATAAACGCTCTTGAGCATATTCAAGCGTATCACAAAACTCTACAGCGAAGCTATAATGATAAGGTCATTCAACGTTCCTTCTCAGTAGGTGATTTAGTCCTTTATGAGAATCAGTGCAATGTGAATGCCTTCCCGGCTGAAAAGGGAAAATTTAGTCCTAATTGGCTTGGACCATATATCGTCATTGAGGATTATGGATCAGGTGCTTACAAAATAGCGGATGTAGACGGTACGCCTCTTAAAGAACCTATCAATGCTATGCACTTGCGTAGATATTATGCTTAAATTCTTCACTTCTTATCTATCTTCTTCAACATTGGATAATATGTTAGTGTTTCTTAATTAAAAGCAAAATAGAATTAAATGTTATGATGTTTGATCTATATTGCTTCGTTCCTGACAAGCATTTCTTCTTACTTTATAGTTTGTCTTGAATTCATTAATGTAAATTGTAAAAGGTTTACATTTTTATAATGCTAGCATATTATACAGTGTTTTTATGTGTTAAGTAGAATCGTATCATGTTGTGTTTAAGTTCACAATTAAATCACATTAGTTATATGATTCTTAGACTTAATGCATATTTCTTCCTTATCATCAATGTCGTACTTGATTAAATATTTTAATTAAGTCACACATGTATCAATTTAATCATGGAGCATTGAGAAATCAATCACATAGAAATTAAATTCTGAACATACATGTACATTTACCAAATGTATTAGATTTAATCAAAACAAAATATACATTGTTTTAGGCATCAAAGATAACACATTTGAGACAGAACGAGAAGCATGTATATATACATATATATGTGTGGATCGTGTACAAACATAGGTCACTGTATGTCCAAAATGTGATCTCTCTCTTACATCATACAATCATCTCCTATCCCTAGGGCTAGTGGCTGGAGAGTGTCGACTGGATGCTCCCTCCTGATCTGGCCGTGGAGGTGGACCCATGGGTGTGTAGCGCGATACAGATCGTGATTGACTCCGAGAGGAACTCCTACGATCCCTATCCATGAGGATCGCACGATAGGTGGTAGCCTCGATCTGGGCCGCTACTAGATCTCGCCGCACCTGCTGGAGGTCCTCTGATAAGACTCTCTCTCTCTACCCCGCCTGATGGAGATCCTCTGATAGGACTCTCTCTCTCTGCCGCGCCTGATGGAGATCCTCCGATAGGACTCCCTCTCTCTGCCGCGCCTGACGGAGATCCTCTGATAGGATTCTCTCTCTCTCCCTCCATATATCTACCTGTAATCAGAATGGGAAAAACAAATCCTCATGCCGACCCGCGTTCACCTGAGGCCTGTAGGTAATTTGTGAGGAACTAGGAATTTGTGCTATCATGGAGATGTCTGTCATTGCCTGCTGAATCAAGGAACGCCAGTCCTGCACATTAGCTGTGGCAGTAGAATAGATCTTTGTTAGTACCATTCTATATCATCAAAGCATTAATCAATCAATATAAACCTACTATACCTGGATCTCCCTCGCGCCAGTAGGGATCATGATATGGTAGCATCTGTGACTGGGAACCGCTAGGCTCCCCTCGCTCGAATACTCTATCCACGATGGGTGTAGGCGGGATGGTACTAGTGACAGGTCTCCGTATCGCCTCCTGTTCCTCCTGTTGGGGAATAAAAGGTGGATCCAGAGCTATGGTATCGTCTCCTGAATGGTGGGGAGCTGCATCCGACTCCTCCTCATCATCTCTATCATCCTCCTCGTCATCCTCCTCATCATCCTCATCCTCATCCGCATCATCACCTGCATCCTCCTCGTCCTCCTCTCTATCTGCATCCTCCTCCTCCTCGTCACTGGGCTGATCGCCTGTAGGTGGATCAGGATCTCCCGTCTCCTCATGACCCTCTCCCTCATCTGGCTCCTCTGACCTGGATCCCTCGTCCTCGTCTCGGTCTCCATGTCTCCATGGGCCCGGATAGCCTGTCGGATGATCTGGTGGAAAGATAGGACCTGGATATGATCTCATGAACCATGAAACATATCTACGCTGTGCTCCAGGCTCTGCAGAATAGTCAGTGACTACATCCTGATCCGATCCCTCCAAGTCTGTCGTCTCGATATCATCCACCGTCGGTCTCGCTACTGCTCTAGGTCTGGGAAGGACCCGTGAGTGTCGAGTATAGATGGGCACATCGGCTGGAGCACACTGCTCTAGTCCGAACTGCCTCCGTACTCGGTCAAAGTAGAAAGGGACTATGATGTGTGCATATCGTCCTCGCAGTAGGCGGTTCCTCTGTAGACATGCTAACTGTCTCTCCATACCATCCCAGCTGTGCATCCGTAGGTAAGGTCTCCACACTATCACCTCGGCTGGCAGTCTATCAATAGTCACTCTCCAATACAACAAATCCCCAAATCTCCACTCGCTGGTCAGTGGATAAGCGAACACCCTAGGTCGCTCGCTCGCTATACTCAGTGGATAGCCGACGGGCCTGGTGCATGTGAAGTGCTCTAAGATCCACACCTGCAGAAGTGTGCATGTCATCAAACTACAACCCTGTCCGATACATACTCCTCAAGGTCGTGATAGAGATGTGCAAGCATACTCCGACCCCATGCATAAACTCTCCTATGTCTCTCCATCCCTCTGATACACCATGTGAGGCCCCCATGCATGTGTGTCCCTCACCCATTAGGGCAGACGGCTAGTGCTATGATGGCTATCATGAGGCGTCTCAGAAGTGGTATCTCTCCTGTAGGATGTAAGAGCCAGCTGACCATGATACGACCTCTCGTCTCGCTCGGCATGACTCTCCCTATGCAGTACATCTGCTCCCTCTGATGATCCTCTGCTACCCGATCAGTCGCATATGTGACTGTCGCTCCTCTGATAGGAAGACGCAGTATACGGTACACATCCTCGAGTGTGACCGTTAGCTCTCCTACCGGAAGGTGAAAGGTACAGGTGTCAGGATCCCATCTCTCCATCAGTGCCATCAGCATCGCAGGATGAAATCGAATGGCCGGCATAAGAATCATGTACCACAATCCTACTATCAATAGGGTGTCTCTCTCTGACTGAGTCAGCCGTGGAATCTGCTCTCGCAAAGTGCGAAGGATGTGTCCCGCTGTGTGCTCTCTCATGTACGGGAGACCCTGCAAAACGAAAACATGACCAAAATCAGTACTCAATCATCGAAATCGCAAATGCAAACTGTTGAACATTGAATGCTTGCCTTGTAACCCCTCGCCAGGCCCTGATTGGGGACCATGGCGCCCTGTCAGGGACCATGGCGCCCTGAGGGGACCATGGCGCCCCTGCAGGGACCATGGCGCCCCTGTCAAGGACCATGGCACCCTGGGGGGACCAGGGCGCCCCTCAGGGACCAGGGCACCCTAGGTGGGCCCCGGTCGGCGTTCAGGGTCCACATTCGATCATGGAAAAGTCAAACATGCGAGAAATCAAAAGTCAAACGTTCAGTCAACTCACCTCGTCCGGTGGCTCGTCGTCGATCACGGCCTGGCGCAAGATCTCGATCCTCGTGGGACGCTCCGATCGTCGTGAAGGCATGATGACTAGGTGGGCTCCGCTGCACTGAATAGTATCCTGAAATCGGCAAAGTGACGAATACAAGTGTCACTTTCGAAGTATATACTCTCGTTTGTCTATTCTTACTTCTCGAAACCCTAATTTTTCCCCTATCATTCATTTTATCATAACTTGGGTTTGGGAGATGCGATTTTCAAGCTGTTTGTTGCGTTGGAATCGTATTTTCTTTCTCCTACTCTCGGGATGTTCCAAAAAGTGCTCTGATGAAGCCTATTTAGTGAACACCCCTCATCAACACTCTATTACACAATTTGTCACAAGTAAACATGCTACCCTGTTTCACCTCCCTAAATAAGCAAGTCGAAATAGGGGGGGGCATATAGCTACTCACAGATTTCATCACTTTCCCTAGTAAGCATTAGGTGATTTTGTGATCTAACGTTTGTTTTGTAGGGTGCGGTTCCTAACTGTGTACTGCAGATACCGCTGGGGGCTTCGTTCGACGACTTATGGATATATCCTTTTTCAAATAATGTTTACTTTTCTGTACTTTAGCTTGCATATGCACGTAGTACTCATATGACCGCTAAAGTGGGGGCTAAATGTAGCGTCGTAAATTGTACGCACTCGCTAGGGTGGTACAATTTCACACCTAGTTTAGCACCCGCCTTAGCGCATTTTGCATTCTGCATTGCATTTCTCCTTAAGCACTTAATTAATCAAATTAATTAGGTCTAAAGTCTTATTTCATCATTCTCTACATCATAAAGTAGGGCCCTTTCACTAAAGCGCGCCCTTCGCATTTTATTCCTCCAATACATCACTTAATCAAAAACCCTAATTAAGTCCTATTTCGAACTTGGGGGCTTGGTTTCGGGGTCTAAACATCTCGAAATCACCTGTAACTTCGGGATTCTCTCTAAAATCATCATATCCGACGGCCCTGAAAATTTGGTGAAAAGTTGTCGGGACCATGGCGCCCATGCAACATGGTCCCGGACATTTTTCCTGAAATTTTGGGAGCACGATCCAATCATAAAATAAAGCTTAACCCCAAGAAATTGGCGGGATATTCAATCTATAGGTCGGCCAAAATACGAATTTACGACCTAGGGTTTCATACATAAAAGCTCTCTTTCCTCATTTGAAGGGATCGGATTTTTGTTTCCAGGAACTTGATATGCAGCAAAAGAGCAGATCTTTGAAGACTTCAACAACACTCAACATCATTCTATCAAGCATCTATCAAATTCATTCATTCATCCAATTAGGGCTTGGAAGACATTGAAGAACAATAGGAGATTACCGACTGAAGATTGGCTTGTACTCCTCCCTTGAGGGTTGGGTATGATTTCATATTGTTTTCATGTCCTTACATAAGCTTTGATATATCATTTATTCATGCTTTAGATCACATTGCATCTTGATTTAGAGCATTTGCATTATCATTTACAAGCAATTAGGGTTTACTTTCTAGGTTGCTCTAGTTTGCTTTCTTGCATTTTGGACCTTACACACACACTAGGTATGCACACACAATACATTTTACAAAACAACTTGGCTATTCGTGGAGGTGGAAATCACCAAAGCGGGGGTTTGACTAAGGCAAAACCCTATATAGCCGCCCTTCCCCCTTTTCAGATATTATTGCAGGTTTCGGGATTCGGACGACGCCGCAGGACACAGATCCGGAAAGAGGAGACTGAGACAGAACTCTGTGTACAATTGCAGCTCAGAAGACTGGGACAGGGGCGTTGGGCGCCCTGGTCCTGCCAGGACAGGGGTGCTGGGCGCCCTGGTCCCTGGGACAGAGGCGCTGAGTGCCCTGGTCCTCCGGACAGACAGCTTTCCGACAGTTTCCAGATAGTGTTTCAGGGTGCAAAACAGTGGTTTCCGGTGCAGTTTTCAGGACAGTGGCACCCGCACCCCCGTCCCGAACATTTTCAGTCTGATTTCGACTCCAGGTACATATCTGCATTCTTATTTTATCCTTACATTTACAGCTGTTCATTGTTTAATCTCAATTCTGCAAACTTGTTACTAGTTCATACTTACATTTCGAGGTTAGGGTTTGAACTTGTATCATTTTAGCTTTCAATTTCAACAAGGGAATAGAAATCCTAATAGATATCCCATGGCTCTCTCTTTCACCAAAAGAAGTAGCCAACCGTGCGATATCTCTAGGCTCTTTCGTATTCCGCAATGTGTGTCAAAAGTTAGGATTAGGGTACATTGTCCTAGTCTCGCTTTTTCCCCTACACAGTTACCGAGGTTGAATCTGATGTTTTCATTGATGATTAAGTTTGTATGATTCACCCCCCCCTCTCATCTTGTTGGCTATTGGATCTGTACTTATATTAAGTATCAGAACTATCAAATCTCTAGCCACATATCCCATGGCATTGGAACCATCTCCACCAACTGTGTCACGGCCTGATCATACTACAACAATGGCCCAAAGTGTGCCTGATCCCTGACTGTCTGAGCATACATCCCGGAACCCCATGGCATCTGCTGAATATGGCCAAACTACCTACATACCCTGTCAACCAGTTGTCTCTCCAATACATAGGGCATTCGCCCAATCAGATATCTACTCCGGAAGATATAAGGTAGATCCACTACGTCCTCCTCCCACTGCTCCCAAGGTACGCCCTCCATATCATAGTGTTGATCTCATCCAGGACTCGACGCCCATGCTCCAACCTGCCAATCCGTGGCTAGGATGTAATCATATCATATAAATGTACAAAACTACATCCATGACCCCTACCCCTAAAGTGTATCGGTCGGGTAACCGGCAGATTCTCATAGGCCCATACCTACAGCAAAGTAACTCCGTAGCCCAATCCTATGGATCCATGATACACAAACTGATGCATCTCATAGTACAAGTGTACCAGCACACACGGTCCCTAGGCATATCTGGTGTGCTGTGTAACCAGTGTCTCCAAGGTGCTCCCTCAGCCCACAGCCAACCCTCATGTCACCTTGTCTGGACACAGGAACCCACTGATCACTCCTCCTAGCACTGTTGGTAGTGCCAGTCCTATCGCTATCATCGTGTCCCATGCCACGTGTTCAGCTCTCATCTCTAGTCCAGGATCCTGAAACACTCATCTCAGGGCCTCCCTATCTCCCTCTCGATCATAAGGAATCAGCTCCCCATCAATTGGTACCCGCAGTATCTTGTAAACATCCTCCAAGGTGACTGTCATCTCACCCATCGGCAAATGGAAAGTTCACGTCTCTGAGTGCCATCTCTCAGCTAGCGCAGTCAGCAACCCCATGTTCGCCCAAAACTCAGGCACATACATAATATATCGCAGACCCATACCCTCAATGGCAGCCCTATCCTCGAATGTCAACTCTGGTCGCAACCTTTGAGTCAACGGGAATCTCTCTTGCAACTCCAGCTTAGGCAAATACTTCTGTAGTCAAGCAAATTAATCATGTCAGTCATAGTGGCATTCATTGTTCAGCACAAAATGCTACTTTTTATCTAAGTGCATATGGTACTCTATCCTAGTAACACTCACTGTTCATCACAAAGTGTTGCTTCTATTCTAGTGACACTCACTGTTCGTTACAAAGTGTTGTTGATTATCCTAGTGGTACTCCCTGTTCATCACAAAGTACTACGTGTTTTGCACTCCCTGTTCATCATAAAGTGCTACTCATATTTTAGTACTCCCTATTCATCACAAAGTACTATGTCTTGGTACTCACTGTTCATCACAAAGTGCCTTGATCTATCCTATCCTAGGGCCTCTGCTTGAGTGATTCCTCTTGAGTAGTTTCCTAATTGGCAACGTATGTTCTATCATAGAATTGTCAATCCTAGCCCTATTTGCTATCCTAGTCTTCCCTAGAGGACCTGCTTGATTGTATCCTCTCAGCAGCTTATCCAATCGACAGTGTATGTCCATCACAGAACTGTCGATTTGACCTTGAAGACATAAACGCGCCTTCATGACATAGACGCGCTTAAAGACTGTATAAACGTGCCTACTCTGCACAGACGTGCCTATGCTTTGCACAGACGCACCTATCTTGCACAAACATGCCCACATTTCATAAACGCACCTGAACAACGCAGACTCGCTTGCATTTGGCACATACGCTTTTTCTAGCATAGACGCGCATGGCACAAACACAGATGCGCCTAGCCAGCATAGACGCGCCTAGCACCAGCACAGACGCACCTCGATATTTTTGGACATTTTTGACATTTCCTAAACATACATTTATTGCGCTTCCTATGATGCATTAATGACAACATTTATTGCAACAAAGTACAAAGAGGTTTTGTGGTACTTACCGGCTCTCCTGCATCTGCTGGCCTCTGACATTGGCGAACGCGGTCGAATCTGTGAACCAATGCCATCGCTGCTAACTACTGCTGCTCTATCTCGCTCTGCACCCTGATCTCTTGGATGTGTGGATGACAATGAGGATGTATTTCCCTCATAGTCTATCTTATAGACTGCCCTAGCCTTAGTCCTAGCCCTCGTCTCCTGAGTCAATCTTCTTTATCCCGTGACTTTGTCACTCTATCCTATCTAGTCAGTCCATTCTAGCCTTTCTTTCTTATCAAGAGATTGTCTGCGATCTTTCTAGACATTTTCATCCAATCTCTCAAGGGGGCATATCATTCCCATCTTGGGGCAACTTTGTATTAGTTCATCTTATCTTCTTTGAAACAACGCGACAAGCTGCATTGTCTCAAAGAGGGGCAAAATGTAGACACCTAAAATTGTCATGTCTAATTAAATAAATGTCTTTATTTATTTAATTATCTTAAGCCTAATTCTTCTATTAATTAAATAAATCTTTATTTATTTTATTAATTCATTTATCCTCTTCTAGCCTTATTTCTCATTTAAATAAATACTTTTATTTATTTAAATTATCCTTTTCCTAAATTAAATAAATATCTTATTTATTTAATTGATCCCACTTACTCTATTAATTAAATAAATCTTTATTTATTTAATTAATTCATTAGCCTTTTCTACCTATGACACGTCATTCATCTCTTAATTCATACACTACCTACCCCTCTCATTATTTTATTATTTTCTTTACCTACCCTCTAATCATAGCCGACCTCTTTTACACCTCTCAATCTTATCCCTCCATTTCTTATAGTGTCTTCTATATAAGGAGATGCTTCCTTCATTATCAAACCCTGGCTAATCAATTTATGCATTTGACTACACTACATTTTTCATATGCGATCCTACTTGCAACCACATTTCCGTTCTTTGTTGAGCTCTTGTGCACATAAAATCTGAGAGCAAATATATCAAGCAAGATCAATGGAGATAGGAAGAATGGAAATCCAAACCCTATTGGACATGTGATGGTACAATCTTTGTGATTTCATTTGATTTGCATTGTCTTAGGTAATCTTCATATGTTATGGTGGATCTTTGTTGTTGTTAGGCTAGGGTTTTGTGGTTGAATTCATTTAGTCTTTCAATATTGTTGTATCCATTTTCACCATATACAGTTATTATTCCAAAGACTAATGATTATTAGTTTTCCAAAAGTTAAATTTCCTTACCAATAGAGGTTATTATAGCACATTTCTTTTTACTTTGGAAATTATTCAAGTGAAAGTAAATCACTCTCATTGGAATATTTACTCAAGGAGATTTCATTTACTTTTGGAGCCTTATTATATCATATTTTTAAGAAATATTTTTACTCTAATTATGTGTAAAGATTATATATCTCTTTAGGGTAAAGTATTTTTAATTTTTCCAAAACAGGTCATTAAGTAATTTTTTTTTAGGTTTTGGAAAGTTTTAATTCAAGTGTAATGTATTCCCAAAATGTTATTAATACAATATTATTATTTTTAAAAGTTGACTCTCTTTTGCCAGTCAGGGTAGGCATGTTTATTGTTTATGTCCAGCTGGTAATGTGGCTCTGTATGTGGGAATTTGTTCTCATATATGTAGCTTGGTTTCGAGCTGACATAGGCAGTAAGGGTGGCTATGTTTATTGGCATTTAGATTGGCAACTCAGTTTTAATCTTATTTACCTCTAAAGTCTTTTAGAATGGCGGCTTGGTTTTGTTTTTATTTTCCTCTCAAGTCTTTTTCACTTTTCCTCGCATGTGGGGTTTTTATTTTGTTGCATGATAATTGTGATGTACTCAATCCTTTCGTATGAGGTTTATTGTTGTACTATTTTTTGGCTTAGGTGGTGTTATTTTGGTACATCTCACAGTGGTGATAATGTAGTATAATCATTATTTATTTGTTGGCTTATTTTGGATCGGTCGGGATGCATCACTTGGAATGATTTTTTGGATACTTGGCTTTTCACACGAGTGGATCATTCATTATTGTGTAAGGTGGTTAATTAATATAGGTTTTTTGGCTTAATTTGGATCGGCCGGGATGCATCACTTGGAATGATTTTTTGGATACTCGGCTTTTCACACGAATGGATCATTCATTATTGTGTAAGGTGGTAAATTAATATAGGTTTTAGTTGCTTGTTTGCTTCGGCTATATATTGATTATTGGTGCAGAATTCATTTATTATCTGCGTTGAAGGAATCTTGGTGAGTATTTCTCTTTGTGGGGAAGGTAATTATCTCTCATGTCTATTACACTTCTAGTTTATCATGTTTCATTAAATTCTCCAAAGGTAGACATTGTTGATAATTATGGGTATGATTCTGAGAAGCTTGGGAGAGTTTTTGTTTTGCGTAATTTGGAGTTGGAGTCTGAAATTCATAGGGTGGTGGGGAATCGTTGGTTGCTCTCTCCTTCTTTTATCTCTTCTTCAGAAGTTTTGTCTCATTTTTTTACTATATGTTATGATCTTCTGTGGAATAAGACTCTGGTCCAACTTATTGCATCAAAATTTGTGGCCCCTCCATTACTTGATATGCATTATCTTGGGTCAGCTTTGGATAGTTATAATTTTGGTATGGGTACTCTTCCTTATGGGGGTTTCCTTTCTGTTCAAGATCTCTTAGAGAATGGATACTATGGAGAATTACTTTTTGAAATTAGAATGGACCTGATTTGCGACACTATTGATGAAGCATTAAAAGCTATGGAGAGGTTGTTTGATTTCACCTCTCCCCAGGTTTTGACTAGAGGGGATGTGTGAATTGGCCTTCATGCTCTGATTAATTTCTATTTTGTTTCATCTACTACTCCTCTCTCTGCGGTCCCTATACAAGCTCTTGTTCCTTATGATGCTCGGCCTACTCCACCAGTGGAAATCTTGAGCAATTGGTTTATGGCTAATTGATTACATGTTTTTGCAAGCACTTCTTACTCTTTTTTGGCAGGATGTCTACGGGATGGTGCAATTGGAAGCCACATTGCACTATGGTGCAGGTTTTTGGGTGGTTCTTTTTGGCTCAAATTTCAAGAGTTGGATATAATTGGTCTATTTCAATTTTGGCTCCCCTTTGCTGATGGGCTCCTAGATCTTCTCAGACACACTTTTTTTGATGTTCAGCTCTTCACTTTGTAACCAACTGAGAGATATAATCAGTTGAGGATCCTTGTATCTGGATATGTCCTATGGGACCTCTGTTTATAGATCAATTGTATGGGTTAGGTGGGATTTTGGATCAGCTGGATCCAGCTATTTTGTAAGGGTAGTTTAGTTTTTTTGGTTTATATTTAAGGCGACAACCGGAGGTTTTCTTGTGGGTTCTTTCCTGCTGGTATGCCTTTTGAACCCGCTGTAAAATTTTCTAAATTTAATAAAAAAGTTTAGTGGCTTGCCCACTTTTATGGAAAAAAAATTATTATTATTCTTAGGGAATATTATTCTTTTTGAATTTTTTATTTTGGTAAATATTGTGACTATATGGCAAAGTATTTTGAGTTATTTTTTCCTTAAGTATATATGGTACATTTCCTTTTAGGTCAAATTTGATCTCGCAAAATGTTTTTAATGTTATTAAAGATATTATTTTAGCCCTAGAAGGATAAATGTTTGATTTATTGCAATATCTAAATAGTGTCATTTCATGTGTAGAGAAAGCATATTATTTCTTTCATGGGATAGGAAGTATTTCTTACTTTAATAAATTAATATAATACTAGAAGATGTAATGATTTTATTATTTGTGAAAAATACATTAAATCATTATCCTGGAAATACTTCCTCAATGGATGAAATATATTCAATAGTATTCATGAATAATATTGGATTAGTCAATTGGATGATATTTTCACCCTAAGTGATTAAAGTGGAACATGTGTATTAGGGTTTATTTTTTATGTGGAATCAAAGTGTGAATTTTTGTAAAAGTATTTTCCAGAAAAGTTGTAAAAACTTTGATTAAGGAGAATTATTATTTATGTACCTAAAAAGATCTAATTTTTAATGCAAAACTTAACCAAAGGAAAATCATGATTTACTTTCCATTTGAGGAACCTAATTGGTTTAATTTATGTGTAGGAAACTTTTATCAAAGCTTAGAAATTAGGAACTCAAGCGAAAACAAAATATTAAATCTGCATTATTAATGTCTTAGTGTTGTATTTTAGGGATTCATTTGTAAATGTTTTTCAAACCAAATGGTGTGTCCTTTGGCAATGCAACTGTCTGTAACTCCCTCCTATGTATGAAAGGGTGTGTCCTTTTATATGTGCCTTTTGATTCATATATTTAAAGGGAGTCAGTTTTATAGAGGAATGGGGATTTTTATAGAATGGCATGTTGCTGTAAGGACTGAAAGTCATTTGTATTAGGGAAGTCTATAGGAAGAACTCTTGTTGTGCTTGAGAGTGTGAGATACACCCACCTAGGTTTAGTGGAGCCTAAAGTGCAAAGGGATTTAGTCTTTGACTATCTTTGTTCATTGGCCAAGGCTGATTGGACTGCTTGAGGATTTGGCAAGTCTTTTGGTTTTCCAATCTATGGTTTTGGGCACCAACAGATTGGTGACTCTTCTGGGGAGTTGTCATACATAGTTTGACACACCTAGAAGCTCTAGTGTTTTTTCATTAAATATTTGATAAGTTTTGTTTTCCCCATCCAAGTCACACAACAAATTGGCGACTCTGCTAGGAAGTTGTTCAGAAGAAGTTTTTAGAATCTTTGGTAGTTTGTTTCAGACTCTACTGGAGGGAGGATCCCAGAAGATCAATTAAGTTGGTAATATTTTCCTCTTACGAGGTGGAGACTCTATATTAACAGTTTTTTCAGTTGGTGACTCTACTAAGGGTGGAAACCCAGAGGGAAATGAGAATTCTTCCCTTTGATAGTAATAGGAAATCTATTACAAAATGTCTCAAAATTGGTTGAGTAAACTATTATTTCCAGTGGACAATAGGCCATTGGACCTTAGAAGATTTTCATGTGAGATTGATGATATATTTTTATATTTTTGTGCAAGTTATACCAAAATTTTATGATGAACATAATGAATCAGCAGAGTGGCATTTAAAAATATTTTATTTGTTTATTGAAAACCATGACATTGATGATGAAGGATAGGTAATGATTCTATTTGCCAAAACATTGAAAGATAGGGCAAGAGAGGAGTACAATTCATTACCCACACAGTGCCTTTCATCATGGAGGGATTTCGAGCAATGGTTTTTTCATATGTTTCATGATGCAGGTGAGGAAGAGGATGGCATTTGCTATGAGCTTGATGGAAACTAGATTTATACTATGGAGGAAGCATCTTGCATTTCTCCTCTAAAAACATTTCTTGACATAGAGAAACGGGAAGATGAATCTGCAAAACAATTATGTGTGAGGATGTTTAGTATATACGCAAAAATACCTTCAAACATCAAGCCCTCATTGTTAGAAAAAATGCAGGAGTTGGGGATTTATCATGATCCCCAGGTAAGGTTCCTACTTGAAATTATATATGAAAGCATGTTAGAGGAAGAATATAGTGATGATCCATTTTCAACTAGCGAAGAAACTATGGATTTGAATATCGAAGAATCCATACACGTAGAAGCAAATATAAATAATAAAGAGGAAACATTTCTTAGTACAAAAGAAATTTCTTATCTATTAGAAAAGGAATATGAAAGGTATGTTTAGAAAAATGGTCCAATTTTTTTTTAAATAAAGCAAACTAATGGATTAGGGCACATCCAGGGTGTGTTTGATGAAGTAAGTGATGATTCCCAAAAAAATATGTCAAAGGAATTCGTACACGGTGATGAGTATAATAGGGGATGTGTTCCTAGAAATAGTTTTTCAAATCTTCAGTGCAAAAAATCTCCAGAGGAAATTGAAGAAAGGTTTCCAAGATATGAATTCTCTTCTAATCCATTTTGTGAAATAGATATACATACATTTTATGCACAGGAGGACGTCTCTCTAGAGGACATTTGTGAAGACATTATTCCAAAAGATAAAGCATGTGATCAACCATAGAAGAGTTTTCATGAAGGTATGCATAACTTTTATACTCATCCATTGTGTGGAGAAGTAGAAGAAAATATGCATGAAAATAATTTTGCAAAAGTAGTATACACAGAGACTATAAAAGAGAATATGACAATACTGTGCGGTAAGAAGGATGAAATATTTTTGCAAAATAGTCATGAGGATAATATATGCCCAAATCTATTATATGATAAAAGTGAAGTATTTCCTCGAGGTTTGGATAATACTCTGAGACAAGGGAATTATAAAGAAAATCTACCACAAAGGTTCTGTCTCAAAAATAATGTCGAAATTTTTTCAGTTTTTCACTATGATAAAATGATATGTAAAAAGGGTTCCTATGTGTGCCCTATTTTCCTAGTTAAAGGAAATGAAATATTTTGCCAAAATAAAGAGATGGTAAAAATGAAAAATATAGATTATAATCGGAGAGGGGTAAAGCATTTGGAATGCTACAACAAGGGTTGTGCAGAGCCTAATGTGGATATTTCATTGGGAGATCCAAATATTTTTCAAGAAAGAGGAAGTGGAGAGACTTTTATTTTCCCTCCAAATAATATTGCACAATTGGAAAATACATTTCAAGGTAAAAAGGATATTCAAATTTATTATTTTAAAATCCTTTGTGAAAATTACACCCATGTAAAAATTATGTATAGTGAGGTTCATTTATTTTCTTCAAGAAAGGAGGCATATGATTAAACATTAGGTTTTTCATTTGAATGCAAAGAGCAATGGAAAGATGAGTATAAGGTTAAAAATCACGAAACACAATTTGCACCAAGATGTGAGTGTAATTAATTATTTGTAAACCAAGTAATATTAATGAAATGCATTTGTGAGAAATGTGATAAAATAGAGAAAAGGATTATAAATGTTGAGGGAAGTGAGAGTAATATATTCAGAAAGTTCATATGGTTACTAAACCAGAGTCAAGTGTTTGACAGAGGGAAGAAATGATGTAAATTTTTGGGGCCCTGGGGCCACCAAATTTTATTCAAATAAAAACCTACAAAGGTGAGTTCTTTTACATGGTTTGCTCTTCCAGAGACAACCGGAATCTCGTTATGCTCTTAGGGAGCATACATCCCCAAAAAGAGCCACTATTGGAAACCTAAAATTTGAATTTTTTTAGAGTTATAGATTCATGCCAAAAAGAGGATTTCTCAATGCAATTTTATGCACTACCTATGACCAACTCCTGAAAACCTATGAACAAATTAAAAGATCGATTTCCAAGTATGTATATGTATTCAAAACTTGAATTTTTTAGGTATGCCCTTCTGAACCAAAATTCATTTCATTTGAGTGTAATTATCTCAAGTTATTGATTTCTTTGCATTTAGTGTACATTCAAACATTACGATGTCAAGTTTTAGAGCCTTATGATAATATTTACTATATCATTTTTAAGTAGATTTTATTAAGTCCATTATGTATCATTTTGAATTTTCTTTAAATAATGGCATTTGGATATTAACGGTTCTCTTTCTTGTAGGATCATTACACTAAGCCAACCATTTCCTTGAAATGATTATGATTTATTCAACCTAATGCAGAATTTTGGAACCATATGTTTTCATGTCATATGAGATTCATTTTATTCACATCTTATTTTAATTTTTCCTACATAAAATTATTAATTTTTATATATTAATTTAGATATTGTTATAACATATTCATTTATTTGTGTTATAAGATTTCAAATGATTTTTTTTATTAACACAAATTTTAGTTGGCATTGATGTATTATATGCAAGGTACTATAAAAGTAAATAAAAGTTTATTTTCAAGAGGGTAAAATATGAATGCTTTTACAAAATATATATCAAGTTCTATGGAGAGCCTATTATGTAAATCTTTTAAATAAGAGATTTAATATATTGCCAAAAGGAATAAAAGTTTTTTCCAAAAGGTAAATCATTTTTATTTTAGAAAACTTTATAAGTAAAAGTGGCATTTGCACAAAGTGGGGCCCGGTGGGTGAAACTCATCGGGCATCGGGGTAACTAAAAAAGTGTTACCCCGATAGAGCAAGCTACCCCAATGGACAAAGCGTGAAGGTATTGAATTTTAGTTTTTATTTGCAAAGAGGTAATGTATTGGTAAAATTGATTTTAAGAGGTTATTAATTAACATTTTACATTTAAATTTAATTTTTCTTGAAAGTAAATAATCTCATGTGTTTTCTATATAATATATTTACATTTTGAGATTTTTTAAATGATGTATGAAGTGACTTTTATAGATTTATTTTCTTTAGTCTTTGATTATTGTAATTTAAGGAATGTCCCATTAGATATTTTGCTTGTGTCATGTAAAGTTAATTTCCTTTTAGGGCAAATTAATTTTTATGAAATATTTCTAATGGCATTATATTTCAAGATAACCATATCAAAAGAAAAGTATTGAGTTTATTGCAATATCTCATTATGACATTTTGTGTGTAGAAAATTATATTTGTTTCTTGAGCGAACATTAGGAGGGAGTATTTCTTACTCAAAAGATTAAACATGATTCTTGATACTTCCTTATTTCAAGATAATAATCTCTTATTATTCTTAAAAGTATTATTGTAGGGAAATGTTATTATTTCAAAGACTAATGATTATTAATTTTTCAAAAGTTAAATTTCCTTACCAAAAGAGGTTATTATAGCAAATTTCTTTTTACTTTGGAAATTATTCAAGTGAAAGTAAATCACTCATTGGAATATTTACTCAAGGAGATTTCATTTACTTTTGGAGCCTTATTATATCATATTTTTAGGAAATATTTTTACTCTATGTAAAGATTATATATCTCTTTAGGGTAAAGTATTTTTAATTTTTCCAAAGCAGGTCATTAAGTAATTTTTTTTAGGTTTTGGAAAGTTTTAATTCAAGTGTAATTTATTCCCAAAATGTTATTAATACAATATTATTATTCTTAGGGAATATTATTCTTTTTGAATTTTTTATTTTGGTAAATCTTGTGACTATATGGCAAAGTATTTTGAGTTATTAAAGATATTATTTTAGTCCTAGAAGGATAAATGTTTGATTTATTGCAATATCTAAATAGTGGCATTTCATGTGCAGAGAAAACATATTATTTCTTTCATGAGACAGGAAGTATTTCTTACTTTAATAAATTAATATAATACTAGAAGATGTAATGATTTTATTATTTGTGAAAAATACTTAAATCATTATCTGGGAAATACTTCCTCAATGGATGAAATATATTCAATAGTATGCATGAATAATATTGGATTGATATTTTCACCCTAAGTGAATAAAGTGGAACATGTGTATTAGGGTTATTTTTTTATGCGGAATCAAAGTGTGAATTTTTGTAAAAGTATTTTCCAGAAAAGTTGTAAAAACTTTGATTAAGGAGAATTATTATTTATGTACCTGAAAAGATCTAATTTTTAATGTAAAACTTAACCAAAGGAAAATCATGATTTACTTTCCATTTGAGGAACCTGATTGGTTTAATTTATGTGCAAGAAACTTTTATCAAAGCTTGGAAATTAGAAACTCAAGCAGAAACGAAATATTAAATCTGCATTATTAATGTCTTAGTGTTGTATTTTAGGGATTCATTTGTAAATGTTTTTCAAACCAAAGGGTGTGTCCTTTGGGAATGCAACTGTCTATAACTCCCTCATGTGTATGAAAGGGTGTGTCCTTTAATATGTGCCTTTTGATTCATATATTTAAAGGGAGTCAATTTTATAGAGGAATGGGGATTTTTATAGAAAGTCATGTTGCTGTAAGGACTGAAAGTCATTTGTATTAGGGAAGTCTATAGGAAGAAGAAGTATCATTTTGTGCAAGCAAATTGTAATGAAGTACCTCCAAGTGCAGCTTTTGTGTGTTGTCATTTCTCAGAGATCAATATACAAGGTTTGTTGTTTCTACTTCAAATATAGTGTATACTTCTGTGTTGATAAAATATTCTTTGTCCTCTTGCTAAATCTGTTTAAGGATTTGCTATAATGTGAATCACATGTTGTTACATTAAATGTGAGATTGGGTTCTTATTGTTTATGTGACACATATTGAACCTTTATAGTGATGATTAACATTGTTTCCTAAGTTGATAAAGTTATTTGTCCACGAATTACCATATATATTCTTGGATAGAGGCACTTATCTATTATTCATTCTCTGAGGTTCTGATTTGATACGCATAAGGTCTTTGAGAGAGAAACATTCTTCTAAAGCCTTTCGAACTAATCTATTACATATTTCTTGAATGTCCTGAAAGCATTTTATTTCCAAAATACAACAATCTTCATACACAATTATCTTTACATTTAGTTTTCAATTTCAAAAGCATTCAAATAAAAGCACTCAACAGTAGCAGGAAATTATTGTCATTCTTGCAAAGAGTTGTCTTAGAAAAGTTTAAATCCACTTTAAATAACTCTTGTTGTGCTTGAGAGGGGGAGGTATACCCACCTAGGTTCAGTGGAGCCTGAAGTGCAGAGGGATTTAGTCTTTTAATATCCATGTTTGTTGGCCAAGGCTAATTGGACTGCTTGAGGATTTGGCAAGTCTTTTGGTTTTCCAATCTGTGGTTTTGGGAACCAATAGTTCCTATGACCATTATCACTGATAATGGACGACCTTTAAGAATCAAGATGTGAAGGAACTATGTGAGTAATTCCATATCCAACATAGGTTTTCTACTCCATATTATCCACAAGGAAATGGTCAAGATGAGGCATCAAACAAGACTATCTTGAAAATCTTGAATAAAACAGTCAATGAAGCTGGAAAAGATTGGCACATTCAGCTAAATCCTTCTCTTTGGGCATACCGAACCAGCATCCGCACACCAATAGGGGAAACTCCATATTGCTTAGTCTATGTATCAGAATCCATATTACCAATAGAAATAGAGATACCTTCTCTACGAGTTTCCTTGAAAGGTATTATACCAGAAGAAGAAGAATGTGTCTCTAGACTTCAAGAACTTGAGCTGATCCAAGAACGTCACCAAAATGCAATAGATCATTTGAAGGCATATCAACAAAGAATGGAAAGAAGCTATAATCACAAAGTCAAGCCACATATTTTTTAGATTGGAGATATAGTTCTAAGGGAGAATCCCAGAAATCAGCAAGACCGAGGAAAGAAGGGTAAATTTGAACCAATTTGGCTAGGTCCTTTTGTCATAGTAACAGCATATGGTTCAAGAGCATACAAGTTATCTACCCCTGAAGGTGATTGGTTTGATGAACCTATCAATTCTATCCATCTCAAGAAATTCTATGCTTGAGATTTAAAGTCCTGGAAAAATCAATAAAAAAGCATATAAAGTCCTGAAGAAACCAGTAAAAATTAGAAGAGCAGAAAATCCCTAAAAAGTATAAAATAGCAGAAAAGAAAAAAAAAAAGAAAAAGAGAAAAAAATCAAAATATTAAAAAAAAAAGAAAAAAAATGCAATAAATTTAGATAGTGAAAACCTGGTAAACAGACTCTATCTAAAAAGTGAGTTCTGCCATCTATGAGATCACTTTGCGCACCTATCCACTCCATCCTATCGCATCTATCGCTTCCATCTATCTTATCTCATCCATTTCATCTTTCGCATCCATTGCTTTGAACCATTTAGCACGAAATATGCAGCTTATCAACAGTTATCAATCTTTGACACACTTGTCATAGTCACTATCTTAGATTTTATCAAAATCAATCAATCTGCATTTGTATCCCGCCATTGGATCTTGATCAATTTGTGTATCCATAATAAATTTTTGTTTCCGCCAGGGGCAAAATAATAATTCCTTTTTCTAAGGTGATCTTTTGAATCTTTGAAAATCCAAAACATTCAAAAAACTTAGAAAATCCAAAAACATCTAGGATTTTGAAACAGCTCACGAGCAACAAAGCAATGAAGATCAAGGCCTTTTTTAACAACTAAATTGTGAACCTCGGGATATAAAGATTCAACTAGCAAGTAATAAAATATTATCAATGATCATTCATCAAGATGATTATATCAGTTAATGACCATGAGAACATGTGAATGACATACAAGATTCAATGTTTATATCTTGATTTTATGGCTAATCATGTACTCTATGCGACTCAAGGATGTCCATGACTAGAGAAGCTATGATGGGACATGATTATTTTCTTTGATTGTTGTATGTGGTTTATCTCTTATTAAGGTATGTACTTGTCTAAGGATATGATTGGCAAAAGATCAAGGAGGACATTCTGAGTCATGCATGAAAGGGGATAATCCTTGTCTGTTCTGCAAGAAATACTCAGGTCAGCTTGATTCATTATATCAAGTTGCTTGTATAACCTTGCTATATAAAAATCCATGTAAGAAATACTCAGGTCAGCTTGGATCATTATGTCAAGCTGCTTGTATTTTCTTACAACATTTTAAAGCTCAATGAAGAAATCAAGCACTATTATAAGACAACATATGAAGAATGGCAGTATCATTTTTAGTTAGATCATTTTAGATTAGCTCATTTATCATCTGCATTATAAGCATTCATTGTTAGTTGCATTATAATCATTTCATTGCATTCAGAGATCAACGGTCATAAATAAAGATTGAGTATACTTGGACAAACAAAAACAATTTGCATTTGATCATTGTAGGTGCATTAATTTTTAGAATCATTTTAATCATCATCCATTTCATTTAGCTGCATTTCAATCATTGCATTAGTTTGCATTCCATTAAGTACATTTCATTTAATCATGTAGTATATCATCATTATTTGCAATATCATTGAAGTTCATTAAGATCATTTAGTTGCATTTGTGCACTTAGATTCATAATCATTGGAAACATTACATATAAAAATCAAAAACATATCATGTAGATCATTTGCATTTACATCATCCTACACATTAAAAATGAAATAAAATCACTCATTCATTTGCATTCCCATATAGATAATTGCATTTGCATCATTTAAGTACAACATATCATTTAAGTTAGTAATCATTTTCATTTGCATTTTCAAAATCAAGAATCAAAAGCATTCATCATTGCATCATATAGAACATCATCATCAAAAAGAAAACATCATCATCCATGTAATCAATGCATATAAAAGATCATCATATAGAGTAACATGAATAATAAAAGATCGTCATATAGAGTCCATGTCTGCATATAGATCATCATAAAACAATAAAAATTCCAAGTATACAACGATATCAGATAAAAAATACAAGTGCCTCATCAATGTAAATCAAGTCAAGGTTGTCCTGTGCCACTACCACCTGACTCTGTCTGTCTTTGTGGCTCTAAAAGATCTTGATCATATTTACTTTGAGATAGAAAAATACCATTACTTGTTTTCCAAATTTGTATTCCCAAAAAAATATGTAAAAGTCCTAAATCAGTCATTTGAAACTTTTGATTAAGTTGAAACTTAATTTCAAAAATCAAATTATTGAAACTTGAAGTTAGAATTAAATCATCTACATATAAAATAATAATCACAATGTCATCTTCACTATGTTTAATATATAAATTTGTATCATTTTTACTTCTAATAAAACATTGAGAAAGAAAGAATGCGTTTATCTTAGAATGCCATTCTCTAGGAGATTGTTTCAAACCATAAATTGATTTCTGTAACTTACAAACTAAATGTTCATTACCTTCCTTAACAAATCCAGGAGGTTGAGACATATAAATTTCCTCATGTAAATCACCATTTAGAAAAGCACTTTTAACATGCATTTGATGAATAGGCCAATTCATATTAGAAGCTAAACCAAAAACAAGTTTAATAGTAGGCATTTTAGCAACAGGAGCCAAAGTTTCATTATAATCTAAGCCTTCAATTTGAGAAAAACCTCTATCAGCTAATCTAGCTTTAAACTTAGTAACTTCATTATTTGCATTCAACTTAGTTTTATATAACCACTTACAAGAAACAAGATTTTTACCTTGAGGTAAAGGAAATAAATCCCAAGTTTGACTAGCAAGCAAAGTATCATATTCTTCTTGCATAGCTTTTTGCCAATGAGGTTGATTTTTAGCTTGCTCAAAAGAATTAGGATCATTTAAATTCATAATAGTAGACATCAAAACATAATTGCAATAATTTATTCTTCTAGCCTTAAGTTTATGCATTCTAGCTAAATAATCATCACTTTCTTGAATCAAAGTCTTAAACCATTTAGGCTTCTTTTTAGAAGTAATAGAATCATCACTAGAAGAAGAAGAATTAGGAGTAGAATTATCACGATCGTCATCACTATCACTTTTAGAAATAGATGCATTAGGAGTAGGGTTGAGAGAAGGATTAGGGTTTAGAGAAGGAGGTGTATCCTACACAACCACAACCTTACTTTCAACAAATTCATTATCCTGTACATTAGAACAATTATGAATACCATTTTCAGCAATATAAACATCTCTAGCAACTTTAACTTTGATAGTGAGGATTGTAAACTCTATATGTTCTACAATGTTCATCATAACCAACAAATATATATGGAGAAGATTTAGAATCTAATTCATGCCTTTTTTGTTTAGGTGTATGAACATAAGCAATGGAACCAAAAATCCTTAAATGCTTTAAATTGGGCTTTCTACCAGAGCAAGCTTCTTCAGGAGTTATATATTTTAAGTCGTTGGTAGGTGTTCTATTAATAAGATAAGTAGCACAAGCCATAGCTTCAGCCCAAAATTTATAATCCATATTCTTAGCATGCAATAAACATCTAGCCATTTCAACAATGGTTCTATGCTTCCTTTTCGCTACACCATTTTGTTGAGGTGTATAGAGAATAGTAAGCTCATGTTTAAGATTTCAAATAACCATTAAATGCATTATTAACATATTCCTTACCATTATCAGTTCTATGGATTTTAATCTTAAAACCAGATTGCCTTTCAACAAACATATGAAATTCAGTAAAAACATCAAGAATTTGATCCTTGCTATGAAGGAAATAGATCCAAGTTCTCCTAGAAAAATCATCAACAAATATAAGTGCATACATTGATCCTTGAATGGAGGTATTCTCCATGGGTCCCAAAAGGTCACTATGAATGAGGTGCAATTTATGATTTGCCCTCCATGATTGACCATGAGGAAAGGGATCCCTATGCATCTTACCACTCATGCATCTCGTGCATACAATTTTATAAGGAACAATGTTAGGCAATCCATCTACCATATTTGCTTTTTGCATTAAAGAAATATTATTTGAATTTATGTGGCCAAGTCTTTCGTGCCAAACATTAAAATCAATGGCAGTAAGCAAAGAATACTTTGAACAAGCAAACTCATAAAATTTGAATAAGTTATCATTGTCCATTTTAGCATTAGCAATAACTTGGTTAAGCTTTGGATCAATGATATAACACATATCCTTGTAGAATTCAATCTTATAATCTTGGCAAAGCTTAGCAATAGAAAGCAAATTTGATTTTAATTCAGGAACATAAAGAACATCATGTAATTTACCATTAGGAACATTGACATCACCAATAGCTTCTACTCTACAAGTATAATTGTTAGCAAGTTGAACAGGAATATTTGAAGTATCAGGATGTATAGAATCAAAAATTTCTTTATGAGAAGTAACATGTTGAGATGCACCAGAATCAATTATCCATTTAAGAGGCTTTGAAACATTGTAACTACAAGTAAATGCATGATGAGATGAATTACCATTATGATTACTTTTCTTATAACCAGGTTTATGTTGTTGATTATTTTGATTATTTTGGTTCATTGGCTTTTTACCATTTTGTTTCTTACAACGATTATTAGTCAGATGACCATCCTTACCACAATATGTACAATGGGGCCTCTTAGAATAATTATTCTTTTGATTAACATTAGAATTGTTATTATAGGATTTGGAATGAAAATTATTATTAGAATAATGATTATTATTATTATTGGATTTAAAATGATTATTATGATTTTGATTTTTAGACATAAAAGCATGTTCACTACTTTTAAGAGTACCAAATTGAATTAATTTAGCTTCCTCTTGACGTAATAAATTACGAAAAAATATCATAAGTTAATTGAGTAGCTGAACTACGAATAGCAAGCTGAGCATGAATATTAGTAATAAATTGTTGAAATTGACGAGGAAAACATTTTTTAAGAATAAGATTAATTAAACATATAGCAGCTAGTTGAACTCCTAAACCAGTTAATTGACTATTAATAGAATCAAACTTTAATAAGAATTCATCCATGGATTTAAAATCTGTATACCTGAAGTCTTCGAATTGATCTTGAAGCTAAATTTTGCGAGATTCATTTGAACTATCATAAGTTGTTTTTGAATTTTTCCATGCTTCATATGCTTTTGTACAATTTCCAATAAGAACATACAATTCAGGAACCATCGAAATACCAATTAAACCAAGTGGTTCCTCATTTTGAGCCTTCCAACTGTCTTGGTCGGCTTGAGGAGCAGTTGAAGCAAACTCAGAGGTTTTATCAGTAGCAACATCCAAAATGTGCTTGAAACGAAAAATAAAAGAAATATGCATTTTCCATGAATGATAATTAGAAATATTTAATTTAATTTCTGGAATTAATGTACACATAATTGAAAAATAAAAGATTAGAAAAAAATACCACCTTTTTAAAATGAATAATAATTTACTATAAAATAATATGTGTGTGCAATGTGTCAACATCCTCTCAAGGAGGATAAACTAATATTCCTTAATAAAGGAAAATAAAAGAAATGACTTGTCCTCACACATGTACTAGAGGACAAATTACATGTAGGGATTCCAAAGGAATATCCCAAACTAAATACAAATAAACCTAAGACAAGTAAAGATTAAATATTCTAACAATAAATCATTTTTATTAATTTATCATATTTGTCTTCTTTCAAAATAAAGATAATTAATAAATTTTATTTATTAATTCAACTTTATTTGTTTTTTGTTAGGAGATAATTAATAAATCTTATTTATTTATTATTTTTATTTATCCTCTCATGTTTTTTTAATTTGGAAACTAATATCTTTCTTTGATTTTAAAAAATCAATCTTTTTGGCAATATCTCATTAATCTTAATTTTTAAATTCAAAAATGAGGTATGCATCTTCAAAAATCTTGTTTTTTTTTCTAAGATGATATTTTATTTATTTTTTATTTCTTCTATTTATCTTTTTGTATGAAGATATTTAATAATTTTTAATTATTAAAATCTTTCTGATATTTTCAACTTGCTAATTTGGTATTTATGAGAAGATAATTAAAGATTTTATTATTTATTCTCATAATATCTTCCCATTTCCTTTCTTCTATCTTCATCCTTCCCCGAATGGTAACTTCATTATGCACTCAATCAAGTCCGTCCATCTAACCAAAAATCTTTTCAATCTTAGCCATCCAATCAATTCCCTTTTTTTTTATAAATTGGACCCTTTTCTCATTGATTTTTAAAAATATTTCGAGTATCCTTATGTTGTCTAAATCATTTTATCATCTTGTTTTCAAATACACTTGCATTTGTAGGTGAGATCAACATCAAATTTGAAGCAGAGAAGAATAATGGAGGAGCAATTAAGGAAATACATGTCTTTGGTTTGCATCTTGATTTTAGTTTCATCTTCATTTCCTTTATTGAATGTGTTAGGAATATTTTTATAGCATTTTAGTTTTGTGGCTGACTAATTATATGCTATGAATCCTTTGCCTAATTTTCTACATCACATTTTCTAGTGAACCTGGTGCGAAAATGCAAAATCTAATAATTTTATGAATCTATTTGCATGCAGGTTTTATGTTCTAATCCATTGTTGCATACAGGTTTTTTGAACTAATTTGTTGTTGCATGCAGGTTTTATGTGTGGATTTGTTGTTGCATGTAGGTTTTATGTGTGGATTTGTTGTTGCATGCGGGTTCTTGGTGCTAATCCATTGTTGCATGCAAGTTTTTTGAACTAGTTTGTTGTTCCATATAGGTTTTATGTGAGGATCTATTATCGCGTGTGGGTTTTGTGGATTTTAAACAATGATTCATGTAGGATTTCTTAACATGCAATGAACAACAATTCTTCACGTAGCCTAATTAGGACGTTTTAATGAACAATAATTTTTCACATAGCCTAATTAGGAGGTTTTAATGAACAACAATTGCTCACATAGCCTAATTAGGAGGTTTGAATGAAGCCTACAATTCTCACCTAGTCTTGATTAGGATTTGGATCAAAGAACAACAACAAATTTCAAATTTCATGCATGCAAAGGGTTTAAAATAAACAACAAATTGCATTTAATCATTGTTTAAATTTATCAAATCCTTTTTAAATTAAGGTGGAATTAATCTCATCTAGTCTTAATTAGGATGCAAATGGATCAATGAACTCATTTCATTTTTTAAAGGTTAAACAATCACTATTTGTCATGTCTTCTTTTATTTTTATTGTGTGCTTTTACCTTTAGAGGGCTTGCCTACCGATCTTCCTAGCACTTTGCACGGGCATTGGTGAGAGGGGACGACCCAAGTGGTAATGGGCTAAGGCCAAGCTCTTCTGAACCACTATAAATAAATATGTTTGTGACAAAAGTTGCAAGCGACGGGTGCCGATGTGTCGTATCGACGTAAGTCTCCCTCAGAGTCCATGTGGCATGTAAAAACCTATAGAGCATAACCTCTACAGGTTGGGAGGCCTCCTTAACGGAGCGAAACACTGCATGTATGGCCACTCAAATGGATACCTTGACTAAAACTCTTTGTTTTAGAAGCCAAAAACCTTCTAGTTGTTGGTAAAAGAGGTCGGACCTCTGATGACGTTTCACGTCCTTACGATTCTTAGTAGAGATACAAAGTTTGTCATGGGGAGTTTTCATAGGGACTGATGCTTGGCTGCCCCGAGAAGTGAGTGTCATGGAGTGGAGCCAGTGGGGTCAAGAATCTAAGTATCCCCTTTGAGTAAGTGTATTTGGGGAAACCCAAGTGAGATCCAACAGCTATCGTCCTTTCCAGCCATAGGATTCATTGTTGAAGGTGCATGATTGTCTTGTGTCAAAGTCAAACAAACATTTTGTCTTTTGTGCTTGTTAAAAGGTGAATCAAAAATAATTCTCACAAGTGGTCATAAACAACCTTGGTTATCAAAGTTCAAACAAGTTCCAACAAGTCAAACATGTGTTTCAAATCAAAACAAAGTCCAAACAAAGGTTCAAATCTTGTCCGAGTTTTCATCCAATATTTTATGAATATGGTTTGTCAAAACATTGGATATTCTTGTTTCAAAATTCATGTCACTTAGGGTTAGCTCTTGCATAGTTCAACCCTAGGTCTTGTCTTAGGTTAATATTGTCACTCATATCCCAAGTTCATATTAAATCATAACATATCATAAGGTCATCTCCTATCCCAAGTTTTGTCAATATTATACCCTAAATTCATATCATACCTTAGGTCATATCATAACCCTAGGTCATATCCTTGCATCATAATCAACTTTGGTCCATGTCATAGCATGAGGTTGTATTACATCCTTAGGTCATACCACACTTTTAAGTCATTTCATAACTTTGGTCCATTTCACGTCCTTAGGTCATCTCATATCTCTAGGTCATAACACATCTTGAGATCGTATCCATATCATATATTGGGTTCATTCCCTAAGTCTAGGTCATCATCACTATCCTCATGCATAATAGTCTCAAAATTAGGTTTTGTCAAACTTCAAAAATCAAAACTTTAGATTAAATCCTCATTGTTAGGGAGTCTTGACCTTGTCCAACATTTGTCCTTTTGTCATCAACATCATTTTGTCAAACCTAGCTTCGTATCCAAGCATATAAGTGAGACATTGTCAATTTGTCCTATTGTCATTTTATCCTTTATCCTTTTAAGGTCTAGACTTCATTTCAATTTCTTAAGGGTCGCATCTTTAGGGTTGCATTTTAAAGTTTGTCCAAAACATAAGTTGCATTGTCAATCATCTAGGTTGCACTTAGTTGAATACCCTTGTCATTCCAAAACTTCCAAAAAAAACAAAAACATAAGTTGCATATCATTATCATTTCAAAAATTCAAAAATCCCCAAAACATTGCATAGTGACATGTCTATTTAAACAAGATACCAAGCCCCTATGATACAACAAAGTTTGACATGTCAACCAATGATTAGTCCAATGGATAACACAATGCAATCAAGTTTTAATCCAAGGCAATCACAATTATATCCAACCCAACAACAAGACAATATCAGTCAAACATTTTATGATGAAATAGGTATCCAATTACGAAAACTAGAGGAGATACTAGCTCGAGAAAAAGAGACCTTGGAACAAAAAGTGAAAAAAATTGAGAAGAATAGATCACAAATGTCCAAAATGTTTCGCAAATTTCCAGGTCCAAATCCAAATATTGAGCTAATTGATGTAAGATCTCTTATCGAAAGATCAGACATCCTAGCTGGTGTAGGGCACCTAACACTCCAAGAATGAAAGCTTTGATTTCTTTTAAGTTTGTGTGTTAATATATGATGTAATAATGGACCAACCATTGAGGACTCGGTAGAGCCATGGTTGAGTTGTCCAAATTTTGGTTTGAGTCAATTGTGCTCAGGATGTTGTTAGCCTAAGAAGTGAGATGCTTAGGTAGTTCACAGGAAAAATACTCCAAATGAATGTATTCATGTATTAAGAGTCAATTGAGTTGTTTTTAGGTCTTCTAGGGTGTTTGAGGACCTTTAAGAGCCTTAGAATGCATTAGAATTAAAAATTGCATCCTGCAATAAAAGTTGTCAAAAGTTGCATTTTTGGTTATAAGCATTAGGAAGTTGGTTGAACCAAATGAAACAAGTGGATATAATCTAAATTTCACTTCATTGTACGGGTTGGAGGATTGGAAATGCAAGAGCAAGTTTTTGGTTTGTGAAGCAACCTTGTTTCCACCGGTTTTTGACACTTTTTGTCTTGTTTTCCTTGTTTATACGGTCCAGTACAGACTAGATGGTGTAAAATCATTGCATATTTGAGATTTCATTGTATTTTTCTTTCATTAAGGTTGATTTGTAGGTTTGATTGTTCCAGGTTGTAGGGATTTCTTTCATTCTTTGCAATTAGGAGCAAAACCTTTGCAAGTAGGGTTTAAGAGCAAGAAATGGCTCTAAACTAGGCATTCTTTGATGACACCTATTGAAATCACTAAGAATGATATGTTAGGGTCTGTACATAGCTTAGGAATAGGGTGTGTTATGTTGTAGGTCCAGGAGGAGGAGAAACAATGAAGCCCTAGGCTCACCAGTGGGAGTAGCTGAGTTAGGACAGCAAGAAAAGTGTGGTTTGTGAGCACATGGAGATTGGTGTAGGACCAAGTGGAATATGAATCGAAACCCCTTTGAGTCCCCTTGAATTTTCCCAAGGTGTTTTGAGCAGGAGATTTGACTGGTGAAGATTTTTAGACCCATCTTTCCAAGTCATCAGCTAGGCCTAAAACCCTTCAAAATAGTGCAGCATTGGAAACCCCACTTGTATGGACAACCCAGATGCAATTTTCTACTATTGTCTGTAACTTCCAAAAGGGTACTCAAATCCATGATTTATTTCTAGGCTTGTTTGGGATTTTTTAAATTAAACCCCTAAAACCGCATAGAGAAGGTTAATGCAATTAGGCCTATTTAGGTGTCGGTAGAGACCTAGAAGGGTTAAGAAGCCAAGGAAATGGATTTGGTGAGTCTTAAACCTCAAAAAACATTGAAGACACCTTGTTTATGCATTCAGAAACCATAGGAAAAGATTGCAAGTTAAGATCCTTGCAGGAGTGGTAGGAGCCCAAGAGGAGTGTGTGAGTAACTGAGGTGGCAACCTCAAGTGGAGGAGTTGATTGACCAAAAACCATTGGCTATAATGAGGAGGCAAGTCAAGAAGGTTTAGACCTTGGAGGTCCCATTAGCATAACCCTTTCCAAGTGCCATAGGAAGGACTTGAGTAGTTGAAGGGTTAAGTAAGCCAAGTCACTCAAGGTGTAACAAACAAAGCTCCAAGACTCTCTGCATCAGAGTGGTATCAGAGCCATTCTTTGAAAGATTTGGTGTATGTCAAATTGTGAAGAATCAAAAGCAAGTTCAATGCCTCCAAAGGCAATGACTCCACAAGCCATCCGACAGATGGTGGCAGAGATGATAGAAGGATTGAAGGATGTGGAAGGAAGTAGATGAACCATAGAGGTAAAGAAGGAGAAGGGGAAGGTTAAAACAAAATGGGGTGATGAGACTAATGAAGAAGTGGAAGATGGAGAGGAACCAGCAACAGTATCTATGCCTCAAGACCAGAAGTTATTCTTAGATGCAGTCAAATCCATTTCAAGAGTCAATGTGGCCAAATCAAGAATGAGAGGATCAACATTGGTTTGGTGGAATATGATGCAAGAAGAAAGGATACAAGAAGGCAAAAAGAAGATAACTTCATGGGAGCGTATGAAGATCAGACTTAAGGCACAATTCCTTCCATGAGATTATGAAGTTCAAATCCATAAGAGATTGCAAAATATGAAACAAAAGGCGTTAGATGTCAATGAATACACTGAAGAGTTCCATAAGCCCAATTTTAGGGCTAGGAAGCATGAGAATTAGGTGGAGAAGTTGGTCAGGTGCCTGAATGGCCTTAGACAAAATATACAAGATGAGATAAGCATCCTCACACTAGACACTATCCATAAGTGTTTTCAGTTGGCCCTAAGGGCAAAAGAGAAGATCAAAAGGAGGAGTGAACAAAATCAGAAACATAGGGGAGGTAAGAATTTTAGAGGTAGAGGAAAATTTGGTAGAGGGAAGCAATCACCAAGAAGTGAAGAGCAGCAAGGCCAAGAAGGTAGTGGAGACTCTCAGGAAGGAGAAATTTTAAGGGCATGTTTGGAAACTCAGGAAGAGGAAATACAGTTTTCACCGGTAGGTGTTATCATTGCAATCAAGTTGGGCATACCATGAGTAAGTGCCCAAGGAAAGCCTCAAGCTCCACAAGCTCATACATGGGGAAAGAAGAACTCAATTATTGCAAGAGGAGGACACTCAAACAGTAACTTCTTCAATCAGCAAGGCAGGGCCAGTGATAGATGGAGAAAACTTGATGATGAGAAGAACAATGCTCAAGATACCCCAAGCTCAAGAGCCACCACAAAGGAAAAGCTTGTTTAGAATCACTTGTAGGTCACATAGGAAGATTTATAAAGTGATTGTAGATTTTGGTTCCACTGAGAATATTGTCTCAATTGAAATGGTGGACAAACTCAAACTAAAAAGATTGCCTCACCTCACTCCCTATAAGGTATCATGGCTCAACCGGGGTCATTATGTATTGGTTGATGAACAATAATGGGTGGATTTTGAAATTGGTGATTACAAGGATAGATTATTATGTGATATATTGCCTATGGATGCTTGTCATTTGTTGTTGGGACGTCCATGGCAATATGATGTGAGAGCTACTCATGATGGGGAGAAGAGCAACTATCTTATCACCAAGAATGGGAAGAAGTATCAAATGGATCCACTACCTGAACCAAAGGAAGAAAAGAAAATAGGCTCAAGTGTGATGCTGATGAGAGGAAAATAGTTTCTCAAAGTGTTGAAACAAGAAGGACATCAAGGCCATGCTATAGTGTTAAAACTTAGAGAAGAAGCTAAGGCAGATCCAATGAGTGAAGTGTCTCAAGAGGTGCAAGGTCTACTCAAACAATATTAGGGGCCAATCTGCCAAACAAAGCTGCCTAAAAAATGACACCTAGTCAAAATGAAGAGATCACCAAACAGGTGCAAGAACTCTTAGACAAAGGGTTTATCAAGAAGAGTTTGAGTCCATGTGTTGTTCCTACTATGTTAGTGCCTAAAAAGGGAGGCAAATGGAGAATGTGCACAAACTCCAAAGCAATCAACAAGATTACTATAAGGTACTAGTTTCCCATGCCAAGGATTGAAGACCTATTAGACAATCTAGGAGGTGCAAGCTTCACAAAGGTGGACTTAAAGTCTGGTTACCATCAAATCAGAATCAGACCTGGAGATGAATGGAAGATAGCCTTAGAACCAATGCAGGCCTATATGAGTGGTTGGTGATGCCATCTGGCCTCACCAATGCACCTAGTACCTTCCAAAGGCTCATGAATGAAGTCTTAGTTGAGTTTATTGGTAGATTTGTAATTGTATATCTTGATGACATTTTGATTTATAGAAGGTTCAAGTAGGAACACCTCAAGCATCTAGAGATGGTTTTGAAGAAATTGAAGGAGGCTCAACTCAAGATTAACCTTGAAAAATGTGAGTTTTTGAAAATAGAGCTTGTATACCTTGGTTTTGTTATTTCTCATGGATGTTTAAAAATGGATCCAAGTAAGGTAGAAGCAATAATTAATTGGCCTACCCCTAGGGGCATACGTGAAGTTAGAAGATTTCATGGAATGGCATCTTTCTATAGGAAATTTGTGAGAAACTTTAGCCATGTTTGTGCTCCTATACTTAATACCATTAAAGGAGGGGTTAAATGTCACTTTAAGTGGATAGAGGAAGCCAATAAGGGGTTTGAAAGGTTGAAAACCAAGATAGCAGAGTTGTCAACCCTTAGATTGCCTGATTTCAATCAGTTGTTTATAGTAGAATGTGATGCAAGCCAAAGGGCAATAGGGGCAGTTTTAAGCCAAGAGGGACATCATATAGTTTTCTTCTCAGAAAAGTTAAATGAAGCTAAGAAAAGGTACTCCACATATGACTTGGAGTTGTATGCAATGGTTCAAGCATTGAAAAAATGGCGTCACTACCTGTTGCCCAAAGAATTTGTAGTCTTCGCTGACAACCATGCCCTTAGTTTTCTCAATGGGCAAGATACGTTGAACCAAAGACACCTAAAGTGGGTTGAGTACCTACAATCTTCTACATTCACTATTAAACACAAGAAAGGGACAACCAACAAAGTTGTTGATGCACTAAGGAGGAGAATCATGACCATGCAGGAGATTCAATTGCAAAGTTTGGGTTTGAGTGAGTTAAAATACCTCTACAAGGATGATAAGGATTTTGCAAAGATATATAATGTTTGTTCTGATTTTTCTAACACCTCACATGTATCTTATTCAGAATACATGATACAAGAGGGTTTTTTGTTCAAAGGTCATCTTCTTTGCATACCTCAATGTTCTATGAGGCAAAATATTATTCAAGAGAAGCATCAAGGAGGTCTAGGAGGTCATTTTGGCAATGATAAGACTTTGGAGAAGGTTGGTAGGTTTTATCATTGGCCCAAGTTGCAGTCAAAAGTGAGAAGATTTGTAGAGCAATGTACCTCCTTCCAAAGAGAAAAAGGAACCTCAAGTAATGTAGGTTTATATCAACCCTTCATCATAACTCAGAGGCCTTGGGAATGTTAGAGCATGGATTTTGTGTTAGGCTTGCCTAGGACACCAAGAGGATTTGATAGTATATGTGGTAGTAGATAGGTTTAGAGAAATGGAACATTTAATACCTTGCAAGAGTACCAATGATGCCACCTATATTGTAGGCCTCTTCTTCAAGGAGATAGTCAGAATTCATGGTCTTCCAATCAACATTGTTAATGATAGAGATGTGAAGTTTTTGAGCCGCTTTTGGAGGACACTTTGGAGGAAGTTGGGCACCAAGTTATCTTTCTCATCAGCCTATCATCCTCAAGCAGATGGTCGGACATAGGTAGTCAACTGATCATTGGGTAACTTGCTAAGATGTCTTACCAAACAACATGGGCAGACTTGGGATCGAGTACTTGGATAGGCAGAATATGAATATAATAACTCAATGAACCGTAGCATTGTAAAAGTCCTTTTGAGATAGTGTATGGATTCCATCCTAGGGGCATATAAGAGCTCAGAGATCTTAGTTCAATGGCACCCAAGAGTGCACAAGGGGAGAACTTTGCAGAAGGTATTAAAGAGGTGCATGATAAGGTAAGGCAGTCCTTACAACACAAATCTTAGCAGTATAAGGTTCAAGTTGATAAAACAAGGAGGAAGGTACACTTTCAAGTAGGAGACTTAGTGTTGGCATACCTTAGGAAGGAGAGGCTTCCAAAAGGGAAGCCTATCAAGCTCATGATGAAGAAAATTGGACCTCTCAAGGTGGTGCACAAGTATGGGCAGAATGCCTATGAGGTTGAACTTCCTCCTACCTTGGGGATATCTCCTATTTTTAATGTATGTGATCTATATCCATACAAGGGAGAGACACCAACAAATCAAATAGACATGCCATCACCGATTCATGAGGATTGGGTAAAGGATTTGCCACCTACTCAATCGTTGAGTTAGAGAGTATCTTGGATACCAAGATAGTAAAAAAGAGAAGGAAATGATTCTTAAAGCACTATCTTGTTAAGTGGAAAGGGTTACCTACTTTAGATGCCATGTGGATGTTAGAGGCAGATATACTTCAGCATGGAGTGGATATTTCAGACCTTATAACTCAAGGAACTTGAGTTCTTTGACCCAGGGGAGTATGGCACAGGGCAGCTAGCACTCCAAGAATGAAAGATTTGATTTATTTTAAGTTTTTGTGTTAACCTATGATGTAATAATGTTGTCCAAATTTTGGTTTGAGTCAATTGTGCTCAGGATGTTGTTAGCTTGAGAAGTGAGATGCTTAGGTAATTCACATGAAAAATACTCTAAATGAATGTATTCATGTATTAGTTTTTAATTGAGTTGTTTTTAGGTCTTCTATGGTGTTTGAGGACCTTTAAGAGCCTTAGAATGCATTAGAATGAAAAATTGCATCCTGGAGCAAAAGTTGTAAAAAGTTGTTGAGCAACATTTTGCAATTTCTCGCAAAAGTTGCATTTTTGGTTATAGGCATTAGGAAGTTGGTTGAATCGATTGAAACAAGTGGATATAAGCCAAATTTCACTTCATTGCATGGGTTGGAGGATTGTAAATGCAAGAGCAAGTTTTTGGTTTGTGAAGCAACCTTGTTTCCACTGATTTTTTATAGTTTTTGTCTTGTTTTCCTTGTTTGTACGGTCTAGTATGGACTAGATGGTGTAAAATCATTGAATATTTGAGAGTTAATTGTATTTTTCTTTCATTAAGGTTGATTTGCAGGTTTGATTGTTCCAGGTTGTAGAGATTTCTTTCATTCTTTGCAACTAGGAGCAAAACCCTTGCAAGTAGGGTTTAAGAGAAATATATGGCTCTAGCTGAGGCATTCTTTGATGGAACCTATTGAAATCAATAATAATGATAGGTTAGGTTCTATAAATATCTTAGGAATAGGGTGTGTGATGCTGCAGGTCCGGGAGGAGGAGAAACAATGAAGCCCTGGGCTCATCGCTGGGAGTAGGTGAGTTAGGATAGCAAGAAAAGTGTGATTTGTGAGCACATGGAGATTGGTGTAGGACCAAGTGGAATATGAATGGAAATCCCTTTGAGTCCCCTTGAATTTTACCAAGGTTTTTGGATCAGGAGATTTGACTGGTGAAGAGTTTTAGACCCGTCTTGCCAAGTCACCAGATAGGCCTAAATCCCTTCAAAATAGTGTAGCATTGGAAACCCCACTTGTACGGACAACCCAGATGCACTTTTCTAGTATTGTCTGTAACTTCCAAAAGGGTACTCAAATCCATGATTTATTTCTAGGCTTGTTTGGGTTTTTTTCAAATTAAACCCCTAAAACCGCCTAGAGAAGGCTAATGCAATTAGACCTTTTTAGGTGTCGGTAGAGACCTAGAAGGGTTAATAAGACAAGGCAATGGATTTGGTGAGTCTTAAACCTCAAAACACATTTAAGACACCTTGTTGATTCATTGGGAAACCATAGGAAGAGATTGTGAGTTAAGATCCTTGTAGGAGTGGTTGGAGCCGAGGAGAGGAGTGTGTGAGTAACTGAGGTGGCAACCTCAAGTGGAGGTGTTGATTGACCAAAAACCATTGGCTATACCTAGGAGGCAAGTAAAGAAGGTTTAGACCTTGGAGTTCCCATTAGCATAACCCCTGCCAAGTGCCATAGGAAGGACTTGAGTAGTTGAAGGGTTGAGTAGGTCAAGTCACTCAAGAAGGTGTAAAAAACAAAGCTCCAAGACTCTCTGCATCACCAGCTCTCATCTCTCAAATAGAGACAATGAAACAATTTCAATAAAAAAAACATAAATTTCAACCAAATCCCAAATCAGACTTCCTCTGATCAAATTTCGTTCAATCAAATCTCAAATCAACAATCAATGATCCAACGACAACCAGTCATCCAACAACAATCAGTCATCCATTAACAACCAATTATCTAACAACAACCAATGATCCAACAACCAATGGTCCAATATATTCAACCAACGCAGCCAATGGTTTAATATATCCAACATTTTCAACCAATAGTCTTTCATCCAACCAACATAATCAATGGTACAATTTCAACAATATGATCAACCAAACACACAATATCAACAATTTGTTCAACCAAATGTGGATTATCAACAAAAATAACATCAGTCAACAAATCAATATCAACAACTACAACCAAAAGTTCAAAAACAAAAGTTGTAACTCACATCAGGCCAAATTTCAAACATGTCATACCAATTCAGCCAAGTCCCAAATCAAATTCAATTCAAAAAACACTAAATTTAAGACCAAAATGTAACACCAAAACAAAACCAACTCCCTTTCAAAGAAATCCAAAATCCAAACCCAACCATGTCAAAACCTCGCAAGGATTCAAATGCATCTCCAAAGAAAGGTAGATCTCTTACAGAGCTCTTAAAGAGAGCCCTAAGTGGTCTTTCTGAGACAAATCAAAATCATGCACCCATGTCTAGCAATGACTCACCATCCTCTCATAAATAAATTGACTCTCCAGTGGCATCTATTACTACACCTTTTGAAGCTTTGCAAGCACCTCCCTTATCATCCTCATTAAACAATACACCCAAGGATGAAATCACCCAAGGGCTATCCATAATTGATTGCCAAGCTAATCCAATTCATGATACACGTCCCTGCCATTCTTTAAAAATGCTAGACCCGATGCCACCATGTTTCATTTCCCATCACACCTATTCCACAGGATCCCATTCAAAGTACATCTCCTTCATGTCCAAGCATTAATTCCCTACCAGAATCCCCCATGCATATTCAAATCCCAACCCCATGTCAAGAGGATAATCTAGAGCACAATGAAATGAGTCCTAAAATAAATCAAGATCAAGATCCTGAAACCTTATCATTCCATCCAATTGTTGACCAGGATCCAATCTTCCCAAAAACTCATGGTGATCCCTCCATCCCTGTCCATCCTATCCAAAGTCTCATTGACACTCCACTTCTTGAGCAAGATCAAGATATCCTAGTCCATCCTATCCCAAATAACCCCCTTCCATTTCATGAACAAAATGTCCTTTTAAATCCCACTGACATTCCACTCCTTAATCAAGATCAAGATATCCCTTTCATTCTTCCTACCGATCCCATTGAAAGTCAAGAGCAGAGAATCTTTAAAGAGGATACCAATGATCTTCCTCCTTGTCAAGATCAATGTATCCTTCCAGATTCATCTCCACCACAAGCATCTATCATCCTCTTAGATCCTCCACAAGATTATATTGCTCCTCCATCTTCATGTCCTAATCCTCCATATATACTCCAAGATATCATTTATTTTGATGATCCCCTTATTCCTCCCATTGTATTTCATGAAGAGCTTGTCATCGATCCATGTACACCACACGATCATAGTCCCCCTCATGATCCTGACAACCTTAGTGATCTTGATCCCCCTCATGATTTTAACATGTTGATACAAGATGTTCATGAACCCCCTACATGCACAATAGGTTCCTCCACTTTCATATCATATCCACTTCAAAATGGACTCACGTCTTCTTCCCAAAGCAAAGAGTATCCTATGGGTCAAGATATTTATAAAGGAAAAGGGGTAGATCTTCATGAGAAAGAACCCCTCCATGTCAAAGGAAATCTTAATGGTCATGGCTTCAATGACATTCCTCAAGACATTGGTATTCCTACCAAACCTAAATCCACTCATACGCCTTCCCCTTCATCCCTTCCATCAATTTTAGGTCCTTATATCCCTCCATCTTCTATGCAGGGTCAATAAAGGCACACATATTTGAGCACCTTCCATCCATATCATTCCTATAAATCCACTCATTCTTTTACCCCTTCAAGCAATTTGGATGCCAAGCATAAAATTCATAAGTCCAACAATCCACATGTATTCAAGGATCAACATGTCCCATCTAATAGACATGTCAAAACAAAGAACAATATGATCCAAAAAGAAAAAGAAATATCTAAAAGGCCACAAAAGCCAATTGCTCATAAATTAAATTCCAAAGCTATATGGATTCCTAAATCCCTTGTGCTAGCAATGCATTCCCAGGAACCACAAAAGCATGAAAAATAAAAAATAATGTGGATTCCCAAGTGGCTCCTTGAAGCATGACAGTCTAAAGAAACATCAAAATTGGCATCCAAAATTTCTACTCCTTCATCAAAAACTTCAAAATGCATTCCTCCATCACCTCCCTCATCCATTTTTGGTCCTTATGTCCCAAAATCCAAATCATTTCCTCCATCAAAATCTCAATATTTGAGATCCACTTTTCCCTCATCAGTCCACCAACCCTTGAGGTGTGTGCCCATGTTGATCTTGCCAACATTTCCATTCATTCAAGCACAATTATTCCAATACCCCATCCATTATCCAATGCATATCTTCCATCCTTTGTCCCTTTGATCCAATATTTTTCATAAATATTGGCCTTAGTCCCATATCATTTCCATGTCATTATCCTACCAACGTCTTTGAGCATACTTTAAAAAGTCATGGTTCATTTTTCAAGGATACTCTCCAAACAAAAAAGATGCTTGATTCCTTCTTCCATCCCCTATTATGTGTCCATTTTCTGCTAAAAAGTCAAAACTACAAAAAAAAAATTGAAAAAAAAAAGAAAAAAAGAAGGAAAAACAGTAAAGAAAAATCATTCATCCACTGGTGAAAACCTTGCAAATAGGCAGCTTGGGAAAGTACCATGATGAAAACCTAGCAAACAAGTGTCATGTGTAATATACAAACTTCTTGCATTCCATACCTGGAGGCAGTTTCTATTTTTTTCTATCTTAGCGTATCCTATTACACTCCATTATCCTATCATGTCCTATTATCCTTCATTATCCTATCACCCTTCATTGTCATATCATACCCTCCATTATCCTCTAATCCCTCATGTCCATATCCCCTTTTCCACCTTTGATCTTGACAAGGCTGATGATCTTCATGAATGTCATGCATCCTGTTAGCAACTTTCAATCTATCATAACTTTTGGTCTTTATCCATTGGCTTATTACAACCTTTCATCCATATTAGTTGTCTTATTGAAACATTTTGTCACTATCCCTTAGCCTATCACAACCTTCAGTCCATATCCCTTATCCATTTTTATCTTACTTATCCTATCCATATCTTATAATTGTCCATACACTTTGATCTATCCCTTAATCTTGATCTGACATAAGGACGTAAAATGCAAAAAAAATGGTTTCAAAAATCTCTTGACATGCCCCTCATGCCATGTCACTGCTTTACATTGTCATATCCAGTCCCCTATCCCATCGTACGATAGCCCTTGGAAACTGAATTTGCTCTATCTCTATAATAAATAGCGTGTCTTCCCTCTATCTACCAACATTTTAGCAAGCTTATTTATCCATTTGTCATATTCCTTGTCTTGCTAGACACTGAGGGCAAAATCATAAAAAAAAACCATAAAAATCAAATTAAGTCCTAAAAAAATTACAAAAAAATTGAAAAATGTCTTGAAAAAATCCAAAAAAATTGTCAAATGTCCTGAAAAAAGAACAAAAAAAAGGGTTCAAAAACCCTAAAAATTGGAAAACATAAAAACTCCAAAAATAATTGCTTTTGTTTCATTTCACCAATAAACTATCCCTTTTGTACATAGACATCAAACAGAAACACAATAAAACATTGCGCTTAACAAATCACACATTAACAGGTGAACTTTTCAATCAACCAAGCATTCAAATTGGTCAACTTGTCTTATCAATCAAACAACATCAACATTATCATTTGTCCTTGTCAACATTATCATGGGTCTTATAAAGGGTGTGGTATACTCAAAACCAAACTATGTCTTGTCCTAGACGGGGTACTGCATTCCCTAAAACCAGGCAGCATGATCATCCTATCACCAAAACAAAACATTATCAATTTTGACAACAAGATCAGAATGATTGTTTGATTTGTTTGGATTTGTGAGTCTTATCTTTCTTTGATTTATCTTAGATCATGTTCCTATGTTGCTTGATGATGTCACCGAGTGATTTAGAGTAGCTGGGATGACTCATGGTCATTTTTGTTTTTGTCTTTTGTTTATGGGGTGCTTCATAACATTCCGGGGCAAGTATGTCTTAAGATGGTTGAACCATTCCTTATCTGCAATGTGTCTGTTTTACACAAAGGGATTACATTATCGGCCTGGCCTTTATTGCCATGATGCATTACATCCATTTTGCCATATCAAATAAAGGTTCTCACCTACTATTAGCATTTGTGAAAGCAAGATTTCATCACACTAATCATTCTTCACTTCTCATTTGCATTTCTTCTAGCTAACATTTCTTCTATCCCATCAATCCTTCTATCTATTCATCAATCCTTCTATCTATTCATCAAATCAATCATTCACATGCTATCTATTCTATCTGATCAATAGAGAATTTCTTCATTCAGTATTAATCACCCATTTTTCTACAATCCATTAACATTCTTCCCTTCTTATTAACATTTTTCTCTTTCATCATTTTTTTTTCTCTTTCATCTAACATTCTTCTCTTCTTTCGAGAGATCATACATTTATTTCATGCATAAACAATCTCTCGAGGGGGCATCCCACCTCTATCTTGTCATCTACTGGGGCATGATTTCTCAAAAAAAAAAATGAAACAATGCTCATAATCGCATTGTCTCAAAGAGGGGCAAAATGTAGACACTAAAAAATGGTCAACACCTGTGTCTCTTAGTTTTAACATATCATGTGCATAGTCTTTAATTAAACCCCCTTTTACTAACAACTCTTCTAAGTCCTAAACAAATAAATTTAATATTTTATTTATTTGTCTCCTTTGCCCATTAATTAAATAAATTTATTTTATTTAATTGACTAATTCATAAATATGAGCAATAAATTAATAAATCACTTTTATTAATTTATCATATTTATCTTCCTCCAAAATAAAGATAATTAATAAATTTTATCTATTAATTCAACTTTATTTGCTTTTTGTGACGAGATAAATAATAAATCTTATTTATTAATTATCTCTATATATCCTCTCGTGTGAGAATATTTCCTGTTGCTTTTTTTGTAAGAGGATATTTTATTTATTTTTAATTCTTTCTTTCTTTTTTATCGGTAATGGGTTGAAGCTGATAAGGTGTACATACCCTACCCCCTTGTGGGATTTGAACTTGTGACCTCTCTTTCAAGAGCACAAGTTCTCCACCACTAGGCCAACTCAGGTTGTACAATTTAATTTTAATTCTTTTATTTATATTTTCATATAAAGATATTTAATAGTTTTTAATTATTAAAACCTTTCTGATATTTTCAACTTGCTAATTTGGTATTTATGAGAAGATAATTAAAGATTTTATTATTTATTCTCATAATATCTTCACATTTGCTTTCTTCTATCTTCATCCTTCCCTGAATGGTAGCTCTGTTGTGCACTCAATCAAGTCCGTCCGTCTAACCAAAAATCTTTTCAATCTTAGTCATCCAATCAATCCCAAATTTTTCTATAAATTGGACCCTTTTCTCATTAATTTTTAACCACATTTCGAGTATCCTTATGTTATCTAGATCATTTTATCATCTTATCATCTTGCTTTCAAATACACTTGCATTTGTAGGTGAGATCAACATCAAATTTGAAGGAGGAAGAAGAACAATGGAGGAGCAATGAAGGAAATACATGCTTTTGGTTTGCATCTTGATTTTAGTTTCATCTTCATTTCTTTTATTGAATGTGTTAGGAATATTTTTATAGCATTTTAGTTTTGCGGTTGACTAATTATATGTTATGAATCCTTTGCCTAATTTCCTACATCACACCGACAGAAAAATATAGATGCCAAAACAAAGATCACAGATACGAGATTGAAACACAGACGTAGAAAGAACAGTCACAGACATGCAATAAATCAGAATCGTCGCAAATCCAACCTACAACTTCACAAAAAAGTTAAATATGTAAACAAAATGTTAGAAACAAAAAGGGACAAGAGTTCCACTGGGCATGCCAAAATGTATACAGTGAAAAATGATGATGATAAACTATTGTAAAAGCATAAAGATCCAACCACAATAACCATAATCCTACAATAAAACATTCACCATACACCAATGAAGATACCTAAGAACGTGCAAATCAACAAATTGAAACAATATTACCATTCACATGCCAAGTAGGGTTTCAAACTCCATTGTCTCCTATCTCCATTGATCTTGTTTGATATATTTGCTCTCAGATTTTGTATATGCACAAGAGCTCAACAAAGAACATATTGTGGTTGTCAAATCACTTGATCGCAAGAAGGCTTGATTACATAAGTATCGATTAGGGTTGATAATGATGAAATAATCCTCTTTATATAGAAGATGCTTTAGAAAATGGAGGGATAAGATTAAGAGGTGAAAGAAATAGATGGTCGACTAGGATTAAAGGATAGGTAGAAGAAATAATAAAATAATGAAGGGGGTAGAATGTTTCCCTACATACTTATATATGTATAAAATACATATAACTATATATATTTGAATAAAGGATTTAAATAGAAAATCGTCAATACACAAACCTGACTCAGCATTTCGATGAATAGCATTACCACCCAAATAGGGGTTTCAACAAGCATGATACAGGGTTTCCCTCAACAACTGGCAGGGCTTCCCCTCTGCAGAATCAATCATGGCATACGGTAAAAAGAAGACGAGCGATGAAAGCTGAAAGGAGGGAAGTGAGGGTTTTGATGGATTTTTCTAAAGTTTGGGTGATCCCCATTACATCTCGGATCCCAAACTGCGCTACAAAGGCAAATCACATCCCCTTGGGAACTAGGGCGGCTACATCAGACCAGTGTCAATCCCTTCAAAGGCCCCTGTGCAATTCACAACCATGCTTTAATCATGCAGAGGGTTTTATAAAACCTACCGAAGTTGGAGGAGCAGCCCTCCAACAACAACACTACATCTTCAGAATCACCAAACCTGCACCGGTGATTAGGAGTTCTTATAATTCTATGAATAATTTTGCCCCCAAGGCAAGAAGGAATCAATATGTCCTAAATTTGGTAACATCCAACCTGGATTGCATCAAAATCTCCACTCCCAGTGATGCATTGGAGTTGAGGAATTATTGCGAAGAGCATGGGCTTTTTACAAAATGGGGTGGAAAGGGCCAACCCCTTGCAGAGATTGCTAAGTGGTGGAAAGATACATTCCAAAGACAAGTAAGTATCACTACGCTGGCTAATAATTTTTTGTATATCGAATGCCATAAGAAATCACTGAAAACGAAGCTATTGTTTGAGGAACTTGTTTTCTACAAAGGAGTAAATTTTAAATTCATTGACTAGCATTCTAAATTGAATGCTAATAAATTTGAATTCAAAACATCTTCTAAATGGATTGAAATTTGCAATGTTCCTATTGAGTTAATGCATACCAAAATCCTCATAGAAATTGGGGATAAATTAGATAAATTCATAGCAGTAGAAGCGAATTGGTCGGAAAAATCCAATATCAAAATTTTAATAGAAGTAGATAATAGCATGAAGAATTTAAAAAATATATCTCTAGACACAGTAGATGGCAATTATATTTTATCTCTGGTATGGTATCTTAGCCCGATCTCTGAGAAATTATCCTTTTGCAAAAGGATCAACCCTAACACACCAAAACCTCAAGCCCCAAAACCGGACAAGCCTATAGAATACTGCAATAGAGTTAACATCCAATTTAACAATGATATTGCCTGCTTTATCATCAATGCTAACCCTCATGAGGAAAATAATCATGCACCCCCCCTCCCCCCCTCCTCCCTCGGATCCATGGACTAGAAATAGTCCAAATAAGTCAGAAAAAAATAACAAATGTAGGCATGAGGATCATATTCATAGGGAATTAAGCAATGTCATTGATAACTTAATGGTTAAACTAGGAGAAGAATTTATAGAGGAGGTATACAATGATGCTTCGGTAGAGGTGGCATACAATAATAACAATCTCAATTTAGAGTATGAGCAGACTCCTACCAGAGCCTAGACATTGGGCAATAACTCAACCCAGGCATCACCTGAGGAGAACACCTTAGACTCTCCCAATATGGAGAACTCTTCTCCTACTATGGAAGGGTTGAATGAATAAGAAGAGAGAGAATTCACAATCAAAGAACTCATCAGTATGCAGGAAGGAGAAAACAATTTAACAATGAACAACAACCAAAATAATGTGTAATAGAGGCATCCTCCAGGTGGTAGGCAATAAATTGATTCCAGACTATGGCAAATCCACTGCCAACAAAAGGGGTCGAAGTATTTTTTAGACAAGATGAAATTGGATGGAGAAGCAAAGGGGAAAACCAAAATCACAACTTTGATGGGCCCAGAAAAGTCCCTCCCTCTCCCCGTAATGGAATAAACATACTAACATGGAATGTTAGGGGCTCCTAATAAACTACGCCTTATTAAGTGCAATATAATGAAATCTGTCATGGACCTAGTAATGCTGCAAGAAACAAAATTGGGTAAGGTCGACGTGACCAATTTTAGTAGAAATTTCACCCAGTGGCAGGTGGAGATGGTGGATTCTATAGGGGCTTCGAGTGGGCTGGCAATAAAGTGGAAAAATAATTCAATCACTTTCACATGTTGCACCAGAATGCATAATTGGTTGGCTGGCAAAGTAAGATCTCTCAACTAAAACCTTGAATTTATCATCCTGAATGTCTATGGCTCAATCCTAATGGACAAGAAAAGGGTAGTTTCACAAGAAATGGAGATCTTCTTAAGAAATCAGGATGCTAAGCACACCACCATAGGAGGTGATTTTAACACCATTCTACACACAATAGATAAGAGTGGGGGGGGTAAGGTCCATCAAACAACCACAAAGAGACTTTACTAATTGGATAAGTGAAAACAATCTTTTGGAAATCATGACTGAGTTGGGCTTGCATACATGGAATAACAGAAGAAAAGGATTCTGCAACATTGCTGAAACTTTGGATAGATTTTTTTTCAAAGGAGACCTGTATGACTTTAACTCCGAGTTAAAAGCCACTATATTACCATGGTCATGCTCTGACCATTACTCAGTGCTATTAGAGTTATTAGGGGAACCAAAGACATCTGGGTGCCCTTTCAAGTTCGAACTGATGTGGCTCAAACATGAGGAGTTTCTTCCTAACATCCAGAAATGGTGGAATGAAGGTGTCTTTGTTGGCTCTAAATTGTACTTTCTTGTCTCAAAGCTGAAAGTTATTAAGCATAAACTGCTAGATTGGAACAAAAAGAAATTCAAAAACATCTTCAAGGAGAAGATAAGAATTGAAAAGGAACTGGAACTTGTGAATAATGATGTTATGCAACATAGGATGACCCAAACAACATATGAGGCAGAGAAAAAGCTTCTATGTGAGTACGAGGATATTTTGGCCAAGGAAGAGATATTCTAGAAACAAAAATCTAGAGAAACTTGGCTAGAGGATGGAGACATAAACACCAAAATTTTCCATAACAGTGTCAAATTGAAAAGGGCAAGAAACAGAATTACTCAGATCATCAGCGACGATGGGCAGACCATTACACAACAAAAGCTAATTATGAAGGATGCAACCCAGTATTTTGAAAATATTCTCAATAATTGGGAGCAGTCAGACCTCCTTAAAAATAGGGCCTTATTAAAAGACATACCTAAACTAATAACAAATGATGACAATCATATGTTGAATTCCAAAATCTCTCATGAAGAAGTTAAAACTGCTCTATCCCAATTCCAAGGGGACAAGGCCCCTGGGTCAATGGCTTCCCCGTAGGCTTTTTTCAGAAATGCTGGCACATTTTAGGAGATTAGGTCACCGATGCCCTGGAATCTACCCAAAATGGGGGAAATTCTTGAAGGAAATCAACAACTTCCTAGCCTTACTCCCGAAGAAGGAGAATCCCTCAAAATGGGAAGAGTTCAGACCCAATTCTTTGTGCAACACGATTTATAAAATATTATCAAAGGTCATGGCCAATAGGTTGAAAAAACTACTGCTAGCCATTATCTCAGAAGAGCAAACTGGTTTTGTACCCAATAGATCAATTTTGGATAGGATAGTCATAGTCCAGGAAGCTATCCACTCCATTCAGGCCCAAGACTAGCCAAACATGATGATAAAACTAGATATTAAAAAGGCATGTGACAAAGTGGATTAGTATTTCCTCTGTAGCTGCATGAGAGCTTTTGGCTTTAACAAACAATGGGTAAATTTGATCCATTTTTGCATCTCAAACCCAAGGTTCTCAATTCTATTGAATGGGAAGTCAGAAGGATTTTTTGGAGCAACTAGGGGCCTAAGGCAGGGAGAATCACTCTCCCCATTTTTATTCATTATTATGTCTAAAGCCCTAGGTAGATGCTTTGATGCATCTCAGAGAGCGGGAAGGCTTGTAGGTATCCAAATCACAAGAGGTGTAGATCTGTGTACTCACCAACAGTTTGTTGATGATACAATTATTCTAGGAAAAGGCAAGTTGAATGAAGCCAAGAAAATAAAGAGAACATTGCACTCTTATGGGTTGGCATTCGGGGAAAAGGTTAATGGGGAAAAATCTAAAATATTCTTTTTTAACATGACAACACAGGAGGAATCTAGAATTGCATCATTTTTAGGTTACATAATTGGTAAATTACCATGTACATATCTAGGGATGCCTTTGGACAAAGGCATCAAGACTAATAAACTCTGGGATCCCTTGAATGAGAAGGTTAGGAAAAGGCCTTCTTCCTAGAAAGGCTTATGGCTTACTAGGGCAGGAATATTAACACTTATTAAGACAGTCCTGGCGACGATGTCCATCTACCTATTTTGATGTATCCCACTTTTGAAAGGTGCCCACAAGAAATTGACTCAAACAATCATAAATTTTTATTGGCAAGGCACAAAAGATAGGATCAAACTTAAATTGATAGCATGGGACAAAATATGTCGAGAGAGATGCGATGGGGGTACAGGGATTAGGAAAATGCTTTGGCAAAATAAAGCCTTAGGGGCAAAACTGGTATGGAGATTATACACCTCCTTAGAAGCCAAGTGGGCTAGAGTCTTTAGGAACAAGTATCTTACGAGTAATCATAGAGAGGCAATATTCAGGGATATGAAACCACCAAAGGGTTTTTGAGAATCTAGAATTTCATAAAGGAATGTCGCACACTCATATCCAACTCCTTGTCCTGGGACATTCACGATGGCAGATCTGCTTTGTTCTGGGAAGACTCCTGGGGGCGACATCCTCTGATAGACAAGCTTATGGAGACCACTGGTATAAAGGAACAATTGAAAAGCCTATGGGGTAATTATGTAGGGGAATATATAACAATGGAACCAAACTCAACAATTGGGTGGAAATGGAAAGACATGCGTCCTTTCATGATGGATAACAAATTTCAAGAACTACATCAAATACTCAGTTGTAGAAGGATAATCTTCAGACATGGGTCAAATGAATTGATATGGTCTAAATCTAAGGATGGGTAGTACAACTGTAGAGAAGGCTTCATAACCATATACGATGAGGAAATGGTCTGTAAGGATCACATACCAACTATACTATGTTAGGGCAAATTTTGTCTCCCAAAAGCTGGTCTCTTTGCTTGGGTTGCAGTCCAAGGAAGGGTTCTCACTGCAGAACAATTTAAACTTAGAGGCTACAAAGGGCCTTCAATCTGTCTCCTATTAAAGTAAAATGAGGAAACATGTGACCATATCTTTACAACCTACAACTATTCACAGAAATGTTGGTATTGGCTGATGGCCCAACTAGGATGGTCAGGTGCTCTTATCCCCTCCTTGATGGATTGGTTCAAAGGATGGTCGATCATCAAAAGAAATAATATTTTCCACAACTTATGGATCTGTAGTCCAACCATAGTCATTTGGGAAATATGGAAGGAGAGGAATAGGAGAATATTTAAGGATACAGAAATGTAGGTGGAGAAACTTATAGCAAAGATAGAAGCCTACATCACTGAGATAACCAACGACAAGAACTTGTCTATCCCACAACATGACAAGGTATTTACTAACTGGGACATATTTATAAGAAAGCAATGGAAGGGGATCAAGATCCCTCCCTTTTTCGGGAAGAAAGGCACAGATAAAAGTGTGGTGAGGAGAACATGTAAATAATCACCCCCAGAGAATGGGTGGTATAAACTCAACTTCGATGGAGCATCCAGAGGAAACCCAGGGGTGGCAGGTGCAGGTTGTATAATACATTTGGACAATGGTAGCTGCATTGGCTCAAAATCCATACATTTGGGACAATGCACTAACAACATTGCATAAATGTTTGGCTTAATAGAAGGATTAAACCTGTGTAGGCAATTAAAAATATCCAAATTAGAAATTGAAGGTGACTCGGCCATTATAATTAATGCAATCAGAACCATAACAATGCCAAATTAGGAACTTAGAAGCCTTTTGGATAGAGCGTTATCATTACTAGATAGCTTCTCAGATTACACAATAAACCATATATATAGAGAAGCTAACTCGATGGCGGATAATCTAGCCAATATAGGGGCAGATGGAACGGATAGAGTCATGTCCTTCATCCCCGTTCACTCAGATTAGTCAATTCATGGGCAGATAGAGGCATCTTGCAATAACACCCAGGTCTGAGTACTAATTTGTACTCATCCCCTGGTCTCAAATTTTCATACTTTTAGCCTCGTGCATAAACATAGATTCTCAAGATACCCAGACCATATTTTCATATGCTGTCCTCAAATTGACATAGTATATGAACAATAAATTGTTTTAATTTTTAATTTAAGTTCAATTTAGGTTAATATATATAGATATGTATATATGAGCATAGATATATATACATGTATATGCATATATATGCATTCATAAATATACCTATACATTTATATTTCAATAAAATTGTATATATATTTTCTCATTTGTATATATATTCATATATATATATATATATATATATATATATATATATATATATATATATATATATATATATATATATATATATATATATATATATATATATATATATATATATATATATATATATATATATATATATATATATATATATATATATATATATATATATATAGAGGCAGTAATTTGAATTAAAACCTCTATTTTGGCGACATCTATAGAGGCATTGATTTGACCTTCCTTGTCTCGCGTGCTAGCTGTGACCAGTACGTAGAGAGTTTAATTAACACCGTCAGTATTAATTACCTTGATCTCGGAGATCGTCTTTCATCATTTTCTTTGCATCGTGGCCCTTCATTTCTCCCTCTCTGACACTCTTAAGCAATTAAATATGTCCTTTTTCGAGATAGCAGAGTTGTATTTTACAATGCTTTTTTAAGCACAATTACTATAGTAGTGGCTTTGTTTATCTTTCTCTATAGAGCAGTCGGTTCTTCCAATGTAATCTGGGTTGTTCGATGATCTGAGTGAGTTGGGCTCATTATGGACATGCCATTGAGGCTAGTCGGGCTCAAGAGACAAATGGCATTTTCAGGGGACATCAAAGATGATAGATTGAAAGGTATTCTTGTCTTCCCTAATGTTCTAGTTATTCGGGCAGTTAAGAAAATATTAGGGGAAGAGTATATCAAGAATGATGACCGAACTAGGGCCAACTCTGATATAGATGCAATGTTTCTAGCGGTGGCCATGCACTTTGAAAAGGATATGGAGGTGGTTATGAAATTATGCCAAAGTGTCTTCAAGAAGGAACTATTGGGCGAATTGGACAGGGTTGTCATCAATGTGGATGAGGATTTAACTGCCCCTAAGCCTCGAAACTATGACAAGTTCATATGGAAAAACAAACCGGTGCCAAGATTTCCAATCTTGGAAATAGAAGATGGGGCTGCCTTTGTGGCCTCCAATCTGATAAGGCAGAGAATTCTTTTCTTCCTTATGTGGCTTATGCATGTTAAAAAATCACCTTGTAATAGATGGCTTGCTAAGTATCTCAAGGCAAAAGACATTGAAGTAGTCCCTGACAATGTAGATATCCCCTCTGCCCCTACCTCCAGACTAGGAGAATCCTCTATTAGTTCAGGGCCATCGACAAGCAAGGATCGGTCAAAAAGGAGTCAGGTTTCTCCTGAGTCCTAGGACTTACTCTCTTTCTGCAGGGCAATTTTTTTGTTTCTCTTTTGGTTTACTCTTAACTATATCATCTCTCTTGGCTCCGACGGGACTCCTTTGATACCTAATGACTACTTCTGATTTAAGTATTGTTGAAGGTAATATAGACATATGGATGTTTATGTTAATATTATATTTAGCTTAGTTGTGTTATTAGTTTGTTTAGTGTCCAACTTTGTGTTCCTTCCGACTCAAATTTAATTAATTGTCTTCTCTGATTTTGGTGCATTCTCAGAATTTGGTATAGATATATATATGGTTGATATAGTCGGCCCCGCATTTGGGTTTAAATGGATAATTTTGTAAATATATAGATTCATATAGATATATTCAAAATGTGGTTTATCCACCCTCTCGATGCTTACTCTGGCATGATCCCCTCCATGCCTGTCTTTGCTCTTAGTCAGAGTTCTTTTTCTTTTTTGTATTTTACACACACACACACACACAGATACATGTATATGTATATGTATATCATATATACATATACATATATATACATAGATATATGTATATATATGTATACATACATATGTATATGTATGTATACATATATATACCCATATACATATACATACATATACATATGTATGTATACATATACATATACATATGTATATGTATACATACATATACATATGTATATATACATATGATATATGTATATGTATATGTATACATATATATACATATATACATATATATATATATACATATATATATATATATATATATGTATATGTATATATATGTATATATATATATATATATACATATATATATATATATACATATATATATATATATATACATATATATATATATATACATATATATACATATATGTATATATACATATATATACATATATGTATATATATATATATGTATATATATATATGTATATATGTATATGTATATATGTATATATGTATATGTATATATATATATATGTCTCATTGATCATGTGCTAATTATTCGTCCAATTGATTAAATATTTTTTAATTATTTAATTAAGTTAATTAATCTTATTCTTCTAATTTCGTATTTCCTCATAATCTTACTAATTATTCTATTTCCTATTCTTTCATCATTTAATCATTTAAACCATTTTCTAATGTTAATTAAATATTTATTATTTAATTAATTTTGATTAATTCCCCAATTTAAATAATCTTTATTATTTAAATTAATTAATTTTCAATTTCTATCTCTAATCAATTAATCATTCAACCCTTTTCTAAATATATATATATATATATATATATATATATATATATATATATATATACACACACTTAAAAATGTCTCATTGATCATGTGCTAATTATTCGTCCAATTGATTAAATATTTTTTAGTTATTTAATTAAGTTAATTAATCTTATTCTTCTAATTTCGTATTTCCTCATAATCTTACTAATTATTCTATTTCCTATTCTTTCATCATTTAATCATTTTAACCATTTTCTAATGTTAATTAAATATTTATTATTTAATTAATTTTGATTAATTCCCCAATTTAAATAATCTTTATTATTTAAATTAATTAATTTTCAATTTCTATCTCTAATCAATTAATCATTCAACCATTTTCTAAATATTAATTAAATATCTATTATTTGATTAATTGTGATTTAATCCTTTAATTTAAATAATCTTTATTATTTAATTAATTTCCATTTCTAAATAATTAAATAGTTTCTTTAAATTATTTAATTAGCTAATTAATTCTTCTAAATTCTTCTAAATTCAATCACATGTGCATGATTTCAAAAATCAAATTGAAAGTCAAAGTCAAGTTCTAAATATATTCAAATACTAAATTGAATTTAAAATAAATTCAATTATTTGAATTAAATCTCATGCAAAGATTAAATTGAAAATCCAAGTTAAAGTGCAAGCACGTGATAAATTAATTAATTCAATCAATTAATTAATTAATCATTTATCTCTCCAATCTCTATTTCCATCTTCTAGTTAGCTTTGCCATCCTCTTTATTATCCTCCAATCACCCTTTTTCTTCTTGTAGTCAACTTTTTCTCAATCAGTTGACTCAGTTAATCTATTCAATTTATTTTGTTTCACCTCTAAATCAGTAGTTCAACTATCAATCTTCATGTGAGCTCACCTGAGTTCCACCTCTTGATCAATCTATTACACCTTTCAATCAATATTCTCAAAAAATCTATAAATTACGCATTCAATCTTTATTTTCAACAATCACGAACTTGTCTTTGTGTCAATTGCAGGTTGCCAGCGCAATATCTAAGAGCCACCATACCACAAAGAGGAGAAGAACAATGAAAGCCGTGATGCACAATAGGGAGTTTTACATTGTTTAATTTCATTATGTTTTGCATCTATTTCATTGGTTTTGTGTTCGAATTGCTTAGATAGTTAAGGGATTCATGATTTTCCTTATTTCCTATTTAGCAATGATGAATTTGAGCATAGCACATTTTGGTGAACCCAATGTGAACAACAGCTAATTAACCTTCTCTATTTTCTGTGTTATTTTTGCAGATTGCACAGTTTTTTGTTTCCTTTTTTGCAGGTTTTGCATGGATTTCAAAAAAGATCTCTTCGTCACGCATTCGCAGTTGCATCATTATGCAATCGCATAGATAGGGCTACACAATCGACCATATAGGGTTACACATTCATGCGAAACCCATCACACAATCGCTAACATAGGATTACACAATCGCTTCGATACTGTCACGCATTCGTTTTGAATAATTTTATTTTTATTCCTTTTTTGTTCTCTGATCTGTTTAATTCTGCATGAAACTGAGTAAATCTAGAAACAAATTATTTTTATTGCATGTTTTTGTTATAACAGTTTATGGCACGTAAGGTACAATTCAGGATTTCAAGTGCCAAAAGGACAAAGGAGCAAAGAAGACAGGCCAGACGCCATTAGAGAATTCTCAAAGCAGAAAAGAAGATACAAGATTTGGAAGACCAACCAGCTATCGATAGATACAATAGCTTAGTTCTCTCATATCGGGTGAAATATGATTTGGTTAACATTGAATGGATGATGATAGACCTAGCTAGAGCCTCACAATTTGTTTTGCAGGTTTCTTATCAAAATTAGCTTCAATCTTTTTTTTGTGTGTTATCTGCCTGTGTATCATCATGCAATCAATTTGTTAGGATCACACATTCGCTATGTCAAGTTCACGCAATCGATCAGACATAATTACACAATCGCCTATGCAGGGTCACACAATCACACAGGTAGCATCACACATTCATTTCTATTAGACTTGGGTTCTCTATCTTCTATTGATTTGATTTTACTACTAATCATCTGTTTGTAGCCTATGGCAAATTTACATAAAGGATCAAATTAGTATTAGATCAATTGCACTCATGCTCTCACACTTCATTTTTTGGGCTTAAAATTAACCATTGGTTAAAATTGACATGCATGTGTAACACTTCAATTTGGGCTTAAAATTAATAGTGGTTAAAATTGACATGCATGTGTAACGCTTCAGTTTGGGCTTAAAATTAACATTGGTTAAAATTGACATGCATGTGTAACACTTCAGTTTGGGTTTAAAATTAACATTGGTTAAAATTGACATGCATGTATAACACTTCAGTTTGGGCATAAAATCAACAATGGTTTAAATTGACATGCACACCTTCACATTTCAGTTTGGTGTTTAAAATTGACATGCACATGCGTATTCAACACCTAAATTTGGGCTTTAAAATGAACGTGAATCAGGCTGCACATAGATTAAATAATATTTGTTTTTTAAAGGAAAGAATCTTTTATCGTGTTTGGGGGTGGACCTACTATTGCATTAACTACCTTTCCACCCTCCTTCGGGGTCTTGGGAGAAAGGAAGGAGGTGACAACGACACTCAATTTTATTTTATTTCAAGTAGAGAGGTGTATCTTTGACTGGGGATTTCATCACCCCATAGAGGTACTTTGAATTGGGATGCATTGGGGATATCATCTCTCCCAGTGTACTCTCGAGTGGGTTTTTCGAGCCTCTATATAAACATATTCGTCAGGCGGCTAGAGTGTTGGGTGAATTCGACGTATGTGGGGGCCTTCCCTGCACTGATAAGCTCAACTAAAGTCTTAAGTGGCTTGCTCTGAGGATCCGTTGTTGGATCAGGATCCCTCAAAATTTTATAATAAGAACCAACTTAGTAGCCCAAAATCCTACATTCAGTGATTCCAGGAGTGTGGATTGTACCCCATAGATACCCCTCATGTACCTTGCATTATGAGACAGAAATCCCTCGGTGATAAGATTTTCGGATCTTCGAGGTAAGAGAGATTGGCATGCCCGAGAAGTGTGTGTCGTGGAGTGGAGCCAGTGCTGCCAGACTCTCTATCTGTCCAGCTTGTTTCGGTATTTTGCTGCAGGGGCCTCATTGAATGGTGTCCAATTTCCATCCTAAGATTGTCTTATGTGTCCTTTTATGTATCATTGTATCAGACCAGTATTGAGTCAGTTATTTGGGCTATTTCAGGCCCTATCCTGCATATCTCTGAATTCTCTAAGATTGTTAAAAAACCAATTTAGTCAGCTATATCTACCTCCAAACAATTATTCTCAGACTTGGAAAACCACAAAACTTATCCTACACACAAAATTACTGAAAACTAAGTTCATTTTGAAACCTCAGATAGTCCTGCAAACTCAAAGGAATACACACTTGTGACCATAGGTAGTCCTTGCATAGTCCTCATTTACGTCCTTATTATCATCCTTAGTCCTTGCATAGTCCTTATTTACGTCCTTATTATCGTCCTTAGTCCTTGCATAGTCCTCATTTACATCCTTATTATTATCCATAGTCCTTGCAAAGTCCTCATTATCATCCTCATATACGTCCTCATCTAGAACTCATATACGTTTGTCTTAGTCCATCATCATTCGCATAATCATCCTAGAAAGTCATACCCCAAACGTCCAAAACACAATCAGAGGATCGATCAAATTCAACCTCAACTCAAACAAGTTGGTCAAGTTCAATCAAACATTGTCACATTCAAAGAAATGGAGAAAACTGTAAAGTTCTGATGCCAATAGCTAACAAGATGAGAGGGGGGGTGAATCATTAAAACTTAATCTTCCATAAAATCAATAGATTCAACCTCGGTAACTTATACTTCAGCAATATAACCAAAAACTGATAAACATGCAAACTCATAAACACATAATCATCATAACACATATAACACCAAATTTAACGTGGAAACCCAAATAGGGAAAAACCACTATGGGATTTCAGACCCACTAAGAAATATACTCTTCTAGAGTATGCTCGGTTAAAAGCAAATCCTGTTAAAGATTACAAACACATTGCTAGATGTGACCCAGTTAAGGGATTTCCCTCGGATCTGTTAGGATCTTCACTTTGTTAGAAGTGACCTTGTCAAAGGATTTCAAACATTCATTTAGAATGTTACCTTGGGGTTTACAAATAAGACTGTTAGGTCCACTCGGTTAAGAGATTTCCTGTTACTTATAGAATAAACAACATTAATAATATATATCTGCAACTTCACATCTAAAATGCTAAATCAGGTTCTTATTTGCTCAAAACAATCTTGTCATAGGACTTATCTTGTCCCTCTGTTGGGCTCCCTACTCTGTTATTCAAACAGGTCTTCAAGCTTCTGTGCTTGGTAATCACTATGTAGAATCCTTGTGCTTACACTTGCCCGCATACATTGTTCATCAATAATTTCTTATTTATAAACAATTTGCTAACCACTGAATCTCCTTGATCACATTTCCCATGATCAATCTTAGCCATCAGATCTTCAATCTTGACTAGGTTCAATGTATCCTTTGATCTGAAAATGTTTTACCTCGCCTTGGAACTTGTAGTCCTTCCTAGGAACTTGTGCTAGGTTATTGCGGTTCAATCTGCACTGTAGATCTTCCTCTTGATTTTCCATTATTGTAGATCCTTAACAAACTTCATGCGCAACATACCAATCATTTATACATCTCCAGTTCATCAGCATCCTTCACTAAATAATGCTTTTATCCATCCAATGCGATCTATCATAACTCGGTTGCAACTCGGTAAATACTAAACTTTACTCGGTAGACATTCCACCTTCATTAACCGATATCGATAACCTTAGGGTTTACCAACTAGGTTCTTTGCTCGGTGACATAGTATAGTATTAACCTTACAATCAACAACATATGTAGGATATCAAAACAATCTAAACATCATGATCTCATCATTGTCTAACTCAGTAATAATTGCCCATTGAATATCTTATTTCTCCTCTTTCTTATCACATTCTTTCTGTGTCTTTTACCAACATCTTAATTCTCTTCAAATCAATCTTCTCAAGATATGGCAACATCATACTGAATCGGAAAATCAATTTCTTGACATCAATGACAAAATAATGTTATAAAGATAGTTATCATCCTTTTTCAGTTATATCAAATAATCTTCAACAACCTTCTCAATATCCTTAATGAATATCAACAATCTCCTTCTACTGAAATGCCAATAGAAAACATCTTACATGTTGTAATCCTAGGTCCAAACCGATCAAGAAAACATCATGGATTGGCATTATACATTTCGTAGGGAAGGTGGAGGATTCATCCCTTCCATTCCTATTCCATCTCCATCCATAGAAACCTTAGCTCAACAAATCAATACTTTGCAACAACAATTGATAGACATGACTAGTCCTAACAACCATAGGGGCTAGTTAGAAAAAATGATGAGAGAAGTGATGACCATGAGGGAATCAGTATCAGGCCAACCTTCTTCTTCTTGTGAAACCATTCAAACATGCCAACCTTCATTATTCAACAAAATCATTCCTACCTCAATTCAACCAATATTAGAGTCATGTAAACCTTCTTTTTCTTTCAACCCACTATATCAATCATACCAATCAAACCAACCCAACATTCAAAGTACCTCTTTCAACCAAAATCAAACCCCATTCAACCAAATTCCAAATCAAAATTCACACCGACCCAACATTCAAACCCCTTTCAACCAAATTCCAAATCAAAATTCACACTAGCCCAACATTCAAGCCCCTTTCAACCAAAATCAAACCCCATTCAACCAAAGTCCAAATCAAAATTCACACCAACCCAACATTCAAACCTCATTCAACCAAAATCAAACCTCTTTCACCCAAAATCATACTCCTTTCAACCAAAATAAAATCCCTTTCAACCAAAGCCCAAATCTATCGGTCATTTCATCATCCCCTGAAGTCACACAAGACCAATCCATGCCATCTCTATCCAATAACATAACCTCCCAAGGGCTATCCATCGTACAAATCTAATCTAATTCAAGTCATGATTTAGAGGATCTTCTTCAAAATCCTTCTTCATCAGGCCAAAATGTTGAAACATTCCAACAATCTCCCATGCATTTCCAAACTCCTTCTCGTGTCAAGAGGATGATCCAAAATCAGAAGAAATGAGTCCTGAAACAAATAAAGATCAAGAACAACCACTTCCATCCTACCCAATTTTTGATCAAGATCCCACTGACCAAGAATCTTATGATGATCCCCTCGCTCTTTTCTATTCCATTGATAATGATACCCTTTTGTCTCAAGAACAAAGTGTCCTTTCAAGTCCCATCCAACATCCACCTCCTAAGCAAGATCAAGACATTTCTTCCATCCTTCATAATAATCCCTTTCCAAGACAAGATCAAAGCATACCTTTACCTTCATGTCCTAAACAAGATCCCATTATTTCTCCAAATCTTGATCAAGATCCCTCCATCCTTTCATTTCCATGTCATAATCCTCCATTTCTCTCACAAGATCCCCTAAAAAATGTAGTCACTCATGATCCTCATCCCTCTACACAAGTTGTTCATGAACCCCTTATCAATGAAATCACCAATCCAAATCATACCACACAGAGCAACTTGTCAACAATTGTATGTTTGCCATTATCAAATGCTAATGTAGTGACAAAAACAAGCATAACACCAACTAATGAGATCAACACCTGGTTGACTTCATCATCCTCTTCAAGTGCATCAATAGAAACAAACATAACACCCGCTCATGTAACAACTTCAAAACTAGAATCTATTTGCCTCGTATACCCACACTTTAAAGACAGGGGGCAAGAGAATCTACCACAGTTGGATTGCTTTGAAAATGATAAGGCTATAGCTGAATTCATGGGCTCCAGAGAAGGATTTCCATCTAATGATCCATAAAATCCAAAAACTAAAGAAATCAACATTGGAGATGTCAAACATATACACCCAGCTAAGTCCTTATATCCTATTGGAAAAAACATCTTTATCCAACTCTTCAAACAAAGACCAATGAACTACCTACACAAAACTTCTTGACCCTGTGAACAACATGCACCTTAAACGATATTACATCTAAAGGTTGGGTTAGTTTAGGTTTTACTTTTCGCATTGAATATCATTTTATCCAAAGCACTACATCACATATAGTTTCTTTCTAAGCACGACATATTCAGAAATCATATTCACAATTTTTATAACATAAGTTTTTGCATTTTCATATAGCAGCACCAATAAAACAAGGCAATTGTCCAAGTTGGTCATATGTTTGCATCTAAGAGAAACAAGGTTTATTTCCTTTCTTAGATATTTGGACATGAAGTCTTTGAGGTCCTAAGGTCATTCATTTTCAACATTACCCTGTGACAATGATTTACTTATGGTTGGGTAGTGATTTCACTATTTTAGACTTGTTAACCCAAAATTTATCAATTGCTATATCTCAAAACACATTAAGAAAATCTCTAATTCATTCCAGACACCTAGTTGATCATATGACTAGTGAAAAATTTAAAATTCTACTTCAGCGCCGCTGTAATTGTCACACCCAAGTAGGTTTTATTACTTACAAAGTCAAGGCAAGAAAATAAAAATAAAAAGAGCTATGCCAAATATTCATCTCAAGGCAAAAGAGCAATGATATATAACTGAAATATCACGCATGCAAGTGTGACAAAAAGCTTAACTATGGGAATATGCAAGTAACTCCATCAGGGCTATGAACACCTGCTGGCAATGGAGCAATATTTGAGAAATTACAGTTTATAACCTCGTCAGAGCTCTAAAAGCTTGCTGGCAGCGAGGCTCTATTCGAGATGTTTTTGAAGTTAGGATAATCCACGTAGCTAGTCATATAGGATGCTAAGGATCTTTAGTGAATACAAGAGCGAGAATTAACTCATCTGCACACACATGAGCAAAAGAAGATCAAAGTTTCAAGAACCAATGGGGAAGTTTTCTACGTCTCCATCTGTAAATCCTAGTCACTAAGTGTGTTAATTTGGATGTTCCAAAGGACCTTAGAGATCGATTGACCTCTTATCTATGAAATGTTTAGCACCTCCATTTCAATTGGTGTATTACAAATGCTAAAACAAACACAGTCAACCTTGTTCGGATAGGAAATACATCTTCATCATGCATATTGCATTAACATAGGTCATGCCGAAAATTCATTGTCTCCACATGCATTTTGCAGATCATCATGTCATATAGGTTTGCACACTGGGGGCATAACTGAAAAAATCCTAAAAATCAGAAAAAGCCCTGAAAAATCCTAAAAATCGTTAAAAGTCCTGAAAAACTTAAAATCCCAAAACAGTGAAAAACTTAAAAATCCAAAAACATTCAAATATGTGAAACTGAAAAAATCCAAAAAAACAGTGAAAAACTTAAAAATCCAAAACAGTCGGAAAGAGTAGTGAAAATACCAAAAACATTCATATGACGTCATTTGAAAGAAATAAAAAATATCTGCAAAATGTCCTTAAAAATACCAAAAACATTCAAATATCGATCCACATAATCCAAAAACATTGAAAAAGCTCTTGAAAAAGAACTAAACAATCAAAAATCAATCAATCAAAAAACTTGCAATAAAATGTCTCACAAGAAACAAATACCCTAGTAGATATCTAGCAAACGCTTTGCACGAAGTTAACAAAGGATACGACTATCCAGTCAAACATCTGCAATCAACTGATCGAACTGTCTTATCAATTGTATCATATCCATATCAAGTGATCATTATCTTGTCTTAAACAAAAGAGGATACACTCTAAATCAAACAAGATCAGTCTTAAACGGGGTCCGCAACTTTCTAAGATTAGACATTATCAACCATCACATCAAGCAACTGAGAACGAAGGCACAAGGTCAGTATAGCTGTTGAATTTTGTCTGGGTCAGTCTTTATCTTTTATCATTTGGAGACATATTATGTTCCTATGCTACTCAAGGATGTCCACAAGTGATTAGAGGAGCCATGATAGACATTATCTTTTTTTTTGTTTGTTGTTTGTGGTGTGAACCGATGAAGTTCTAGGGAAATTTCTCTAGTGGGTGTTTGTGATAGGAGCATTCAGCTATTGAATGCCACACATACCTCGACCACTAGTGTATTTCCCAGAATGGAGGGATTCACTCCTTGTCTGCTACGTGTTTGTTTCTTCAATGAGATATCTTTACATCTTGGTTCCTTATACCCTGATGTGCTAAGCTTCGTTGTTCAATAATAACGCTCAGTGATGAATATATATTGCACAATAAAATAAATGACACAAGTTCGTGAATCAATCATTCTCATTTCATCTCATTTGCTTATTGCTAGTTTGTTGATTCTTTCCTCATCATCTCTTTCTAAATCATTTTCTATCATCTAACATTATTCTATTTCTTTCATCAATCTATTCTCTCATATTCTATCTCAATATCATCTTCACATCACCTATCTCTATCTCTAATCAACTAACCATTATTCTATATTTCATCTCACATTCTTCTTTTTTCGAGAGATCATTCATGTCTTTAATGCACAAACAATCCCTCGAGGGGCCATATTTACACTATACAGTGGTACTAAGGCATACTGGGGCATAAAAATTTTCGTTTTCTTTGAAACAATGTCGTTCTGACTTTGTCTCAAAGAGGGGCAAATGTAGATACTTAAAAATGTCTCATTGATCATGTGCTAATTATTCGTCTAATTGATTAAATAATTCTTTAATTATTTAATTAAGTTAATTAATCTTATTCTTCTAATTTCATATTTCCTCATAATCTTACTAATTATTCTATTTCCTATTCTTTCATCATTTAATCATTTTAACCATTTTCTAATGTTAATTAAATTATTAATTAAGATAATTAATCTTATTCTTCTAATTTCATATTTCCTCATAATCTTACTAATTATTCTATTTCCTATTCTTTCATCATTTAATCATTTTAACCATTTTCTAATGTTAATTAAATATTTATTATTTAATTAATTCTCATTAATTCCCCAATTTAAATAATCTTTATTATTTAAATAAATTAATTTTCAATTTCTATCTCTAATCAATTAGTCATTCAACCATTTTCTAAATATTAATTAAATATCTATTATTTATTTAATTGTGATTTAATCCTTTAATTTAAATAATCTTTATTATTTAATTAATTTTCATTTCTAAATAATTAAATAGTTTCTTTAAATTATTTAATTAGCTAATTAATTCTTCTAATTTCTTCTAAATTCAATCACTTGTGCATGATTTCAAAAATCAAATTGAAAATCAAAGTCAAGTTCTAAATATATTCAAATACTAAATTGAATTTAAAATAAATTCAATTATTTGAATTAAATCCCATGCAAAGATTAAATTGAAAATCTAAGATAAAGTGCAAGCACATACTAAATTAATTAATTCAATCAATTAATTAATCATTTATCTCTCCAATCTTTATTTCCATCTTCTAGTTAGCTTTGTCATCCTCTTTATTATCTTCCAATCACCTTTTTTCTTCCTTCAGTCAGCTTTTTCTCAATCAGTTGACTTAGTTAATCTATTCAATTTATTCTGATTCACCTCTAAATCAATAGTTCAACTATTAATCTTCACATGAACTGACCCGAGTTCCACCTTTTGATCAATCTGTTCCACCTTTCAATCAATCTTCTCCAAAAATCTGTAAATTACGCATTCAATCTCTATTTTCAATAATCATGAACTTTGAATCTTTGTGTCAATTGCAGGTTGCCAACGCGATATCTGAGAGCCACCATACCACAAAGAGGAGAAGAACAATGGAAGACATGATGCACAATAGGGAGTTTTACATTGTTTAATTTCATCTATTTCATTGGTTTTGTGTTCAAATTGCTTGGATAGTTAAGGGATTCAAGATTTTCCTTATTTCCTATTTAGCAATGATGAATTTGAGCATAGCACAATATCTATATATACATACATATATACATGCATACATACATATACATATATACATATATACATATATGTATATATGTATATGTATGTATGCATGTATATATGTATGTACATATATACATATATGTATATATGTATGTATATATATATATGTGTGTGTGTGTGTGTATATGTGTGTGTATATGTATACATACATACATACATATATACATACATACATATATATATGTATACATACGTATGTATGTATGTATGTATGTACATATACATACGTACATACATATATGTGTGTGTGTGTGTGTGTGTGTGTGTGCACATATACATATGTATGTATGTATGTATATGTGTGTGTATATATATACACACATATATGTATACATATATATGTATATACATATACATATATATGTATACATATACATATATGTATATATGTATATATATGTGTATATATATATATATATATATATATACGCAAATATACATATACATACATATATATATACATGTATATGTATATATATATGTATGTATACATATACATGTATATATATATATATATATATACATGTATATACACACACACACACACACACACATATATACATATATATGTATGTGTGTATATATATGTATGTATATATATGTATATGTATATGTGTATGTATATGTATATGTGTACATTGTGTGTGTGTGTGTGGGGGGGTGTGTATTGTTGGTATTCTATACTCACATGAGAATGGTTGATGTTGTCATTGATGACAATCAACCGGTAATAGGTTTCTACAGGTTCACCAGCAACGCAGACATCATTCATCAGCACCAGCAGGCACAACAAAAGTCATTCATCGACATTTAGTTTACACTGGCAACAAAGCATACTGACATTCGGGCCGACATGAGACAAGTTTTGTTTATTGTATTGTGATGTAATTATTTTTAAGACGACATGATATATTGTAGAAACTCATATATGTATGAGACCTTATAGGTCATTTTTGATATAGCATGGAGAGGAAATTATGTAATGGTATTATGTAGAAGATAGTGAAAAGATTTTGTGATAAGGCAGATAGGTTATGTGAGTGAATATCATTCACTGCTAGGTTTTTGGTTAAGGTTTCTAACAGAGCTTAAACCGATATTGAATCAAGCATTGCAGATGCTATTTTGAGCAGTACTTTGTCTTGAGTTTAATTATCCATTTTGTAGTCAGTGAGACTCTTTCATTGAGCAGTGAGCTCTAGGTTGTTGGCCTTCCTGCATGTGCATACCCCTATTGTAAGTAATATTTATTCATATTGGCCAGTGAATAAATATTATGGGTCACAAATCCCACCGAGGTTTTTCCCTTACCGGGTTTCCTCGCCAAAATATCTTGTGTTATGGTATGCATTTATGTTGTCTCTATTATTTCTCTTTGTTGCATTATTACTTGTTTACCGGAACATTAATTTGGGTTGCAAAGTTATAAATAAGTTCAAATATTCCATTAACCGGTAAGACACTGAATCACCCCCCCTCCCCCCCTCTCAGCGTCTTTGGGACTATCATTGCATCTAACAATTGGTATCAGAGCATGGTCCTCTATTTGCAAAAGCCTAACAGCTTGAAGAAGATTCTGAAACTAATACCGATGGAGAGTTTGAGAAAACAGTTGGAAGGAGCTCTTGAAGATTTTGATGCAAAAAAATTGAAGAATATCAAACTTGAAAATGATTCGAGGACTGCCCAAGAATTCATTAAAGGACTTCAGGAAAACCTGTTTATAACACAAAATAAGAGGAAGGAACTTCATGAGAAAATGCAGAAACGTGATGATGAAAAGGAAACTCTTAGAGATATTGCAGAGAAGTTGAGGCAAGAGAACACTAACATGAGGAATGAAATGCAAGATTTAACCATGAGGCTATGCAAGGATATTGAAGACAAGAAGAAGAATGAAGAAGACTTGACTGGGAGACTTAATGATGGAGCAAATGAAAACCTGAGACTTTGTCATGAAAATGATATGCTAAAGACATATTTGATTCACATGCAACATGATAAAGAGGAGCTTAGGAGACAAATTTGCATTCTGGAAAATGAGTTGATCACTACAAATGAACACAAAGACAAATTCAAGAAAAGTTCAGAAAGGCTTGATGACATGCTGAAAAGACAGAAACCTGATGGAGATACAATTGGACTTGGATTTGAACATGGAGAAAGTTCTGGGACTGTAAATAATCAAGATCACAACAAACTAGTAAGACAACCTAATGCTTATAAATTTAATGGGAAATGTTTTAATTGGAACAAATTTGGTCATAGAGCAAATCAGTGCAGATTTAGAAATAATCAGAATACAAGTTTACCCACCGGTCAATGTTCCAAATGCAATAAAGTTGGTCATAACTCAAAAAATTACAAAATGAATATGAAATGCTATGTTTGTGGTAGATTTGGACATTTATCTAATCAATGCAGAACACAAATCGGTCAAGGATATGGAAAGACTATTCAGAGGAATAATGTAACTTGTTATGCATGTAACAAGATTGGACATATTGTAAAATTTTGCAAAAGCAACACTATACCGACAAACAATAAAGGATCTAATGAGAAAGGAAAGGAAAAAGTAAACGAAATAAAGCAAGAATTATCAAAACAATGGATTAAGAAGAGAGATCAGAGAGTTGATGAATTTGTCTCTACACCGGTAGAACAGAGTAACCCTCTACCAGTAGGAGATTCTTCATCTAACTAAGGAATAATCCTTAGAGGGTATGGCAGAAAACTAAAAATCATGCATTCTACCCTCGGTTGATGGTAAGAAGTTATGTTTCTTCTTTACCGACAGATGTGTTAAGACTTCACTTAACCGACAAGCATTTAATGCGGTTTTTGAAGAACTTTTTTTTATAAAGCACCGAAAAACCCTCATTTCAAACCACCAAGCATCCAAGCATTCGAAGAGTGCAAAGAGAGAGCAAAGGCATTCCTAAGGTGAAGCAGCAAGGTGTTTTCAAGCATTTAAGGATTTCACAAGTCAAAAAGTATTTTCTGAAATGGCATCTTCATCTTCTGTACCCGAGTTTATTGCAAACCCTACTGTGGTAGAGAAAATTAAGCGCCCTAGACTTGTGTTTAAAATCATTCCCGAGATCGCAAAGCGAGATGATTCCATCGGAGCCTTTTTAAGATTCCGAAGGGAGTTGCTTTTGTCGAAGGCCCCAGGATTTACATTCACTACAACATAGAAAATTTAGGGTCAGATGACTTGAAGAACATGTACAGAGATGTTATAACTGATGAACAAGGTCTGATCAAGCCGAAGCATAAGATTGTAGGAGACTTAGGATTTGTTGAAATTCTGAACATTCTTTAATTGTCGGATAAGATAGTTCGTCTTGTACTGAGTAGAGTTCATGGGGAGTTTATGTGGCTAGACTCTGTTTTTAAAATCACTAAGGAAGCAGTCAAAGTAGTTACTTGTTTACCCTCAACCGGTACTAGGCCTGACAAAAAGAAGAAGATACCAAACAAGGGTGTTATGGACCTAACTGAAGCTACATTTGACAACAGATCTCTTAGGGTTAATGATATCACTAATGCAAATGTGAAATATGTGAGCATGGTATTTGGATATAGGGTTACACATGCAAATAGGTTAAATTTTGTTTCTAGTTTGTGTATTCATAGTGTGTATGAGATGGTTAAGAAAAATGCTAAAATTGACATATGTGAGGCTTAAGGATGAATTGCTAGATAACTTGAAGAAGATTAAGGGTGACAAGAAGGGGACATTCTATTTTGGGAATCTACTTGTGTGTTTAATGCTTTACTTCACAAAATAGATACTCGACATTGGTCACAAGGACTTTGCATATGACATCCCGGTAGGTAGACATATCAAGGAAGCTATTACCAGCATTGGTGCTAACAGTGATGACATGGTAAAAGCCTATTTCGAAAACTTCCAAACCAAAATGAAGGCTAGAGAAAGGATATCGCAGAGCATTGTGGACAAGTATGATAAGCAAATTTGTTTTGTAATCAAAAGAGATGAAACACGGATGGAATTTGTTACTCCTAGAACTATTTGGATAACATAGATGGGATATGAAGTTGATATAAATATTCTTGAAGCTTATACTAAGACACTTCTTGATGCACCTAAGGAACCATCTGAAGAAATCTTTGGAAATGCTGAGACTATTGAGAGTGTTGTTCAATGCAAAAGCAGAGAAAAAGAAGAGAAAAATTCATCAGAGATGCATCCAAGATGGCTAAAGAAGTCAAGGAAAATGTGATGAACTTGAGTGGTATTTTTGCTAGTGAACTGGAAGGACTGGAATCGGTAGCTCATGTTTCACCAGTTGTCACTTCTTCGGATACAGACAGTGGTAAGGTAGCAGAGTTCTAAAGAGTTGAAAGGAGGAAGAGGAAACCTTCATCGGTACCTTCTCCTTCTCCTAAAAAGGCAAGAACATTAAGGAAGAAGCACTAGACTATAAGGGAGCCTAAGAAGAAACTAACTCCAAAGAAGAAACAACCTAAGGCACCGAATACCCTTACATTGGAGGAACTGGTAAATGAGATAACACAAGATGGTAATCTTTGCAATGTTGTAGATGATCCGTCAAATGATTTATACATAAGATTAGAAGCAAAAAGGATGTCAGTTATGGAATTGGACAAAAAGTTAAAGGTTGAAACATTGTTGGTTGTTCACCTCGTTAATTCCAGGGAAGAGATTGATGAACTGATTGCTGAAGCCAACCGGTTAGTTTTTATGAACTAATGACCAGGAGAGTGAAAGAGATAGCTGATGAAACTGCAGACAAATGGTACATATTTTTTGTTGAAAAAGAAAAGAAAGAGGAAAGGGAGAGACAGAAAATGGATAAATCTTTTGCGAAGGTATATCAAAAGGACAAAGGTAAAAGCAAAATTGGTAGTGTACCTATTATAAAGGTCATATATAACCTTTCTTCACCGGCACAAGACACCCCACCAATAACTTCAGGAACAACGATACATACAGACAGTCAACCGGATAAGGAGGCTGAAGAAACAACACATGATGATACTAATCCAGATTTCAAAATTCTCTTTACTATGAATGTAGATAAACAAGATGTTAATATTGTTATGGATAAATAGATTGCAGAGGTTAAGACTATTGATGCTACAAACATTGAGACCTCTGAGTCACCGGTTATCACTGCTGACTCTCAGAACATTGAAATACCGATAGAAGCTAAGAAGCTTGACATTGAGAAACCGATAGATACAGAGGTACATACTCAGACTGAGAAACCAGTAGAAGCAGAGGTAATAACACAGAATGAGAAACTGACATCAATTGTAAATAAAGAGGAAACAAATGATGGTAACAAAGAAGAAATTGTTAAGGTAATTGGTCAAGTATATGTGGAAAAGAAAGCTATTGCAGAACCAAGCACATCCACTACAAACTTTAGACCTACAAATGTAACAGATGTTCTTTTGGATTCAATTAAGAGGATCATAGAGTGCAATGTCTTAGCATACAAGGCCATTGATGATACATTGTCTATTTTGAAAATGATTGCACCGACATGTAAGTTAGATCACATTGATGGTTCTTTGAGTAAATTGGATGCATTGTCCAAATTTATTGCTTCAAATGTTCTAACTGTAGATAAGATCAATGAAGAAACCATTAAGGAAAGGGTAAATAAAGCAAAAGGTGAATTCTTTGAGAAGACTATCAAGGAATATACTAAGCGTATTGATTCTTTATTACCAGTAGTTAATTCCACAATTTTGGAATACAAAGAATTGTATAAGGAAGCTTGTAAGCCTCACCACCTGACTGAAGACATTGATGAGAAGATTAAAGAACACAAAAGGAGATAGACAACATAGCAGATGATATGATAGGTTCTTCAGAACTTACCTCAGTTCTTGATCATAAAATAACAGTTTTTGAGGAAAATATAGATAAATTGGAGCAAGAAAAAGCAAGGATAAGGTTGAAGGCCTGAGAGCTGAAAAACAAACTTGGTTCAAAATTTGATAGTTTTATAACTCAACGGGTTGAGCTATCTAAGGCATTAATTCAAGGAGAACGATCATCAGAGAAACATATGCATTAACTGACCGACATGACCGAGCAGACATAAACCATTATCTCTGACATTAATAAATTCATGCAGAGCCTAATTCTAATATTGGCAGATATCTTTCAAATTGTAACCAATCGGTTACAAGCTATGAGGTAGAATTTTTGTATTCTTTGATTCTTTTTGACATCCTTTGTCATTGATGTCAAAGGGGGAGTAGTATGGATAAAAATGTATGGAAGAAAATGCACAAAAGAAATCACTTGCTTAGGGGGAGCACACTCTTTTTGAGG